>NC_050461.1:12388727-12737060 GCF_903995425.1 Onychomys torridus
AACGGAGGGCAGGTTCCCCATTTCTTTTTGATCACTGTTGTTGCTGGCTGTCTTTTGCTATCTCTCTAGCTGGGTCTCTTTCCTTAAGTTCTCAGGGAACTTAGAACTTGCACATAATATCTGATTTATACCTAGCTCTTCCTCTATACCCGGGAAGGGATCCAAGATAGCAGGCAGATGTGAAATAATAGAAAGCTTCACAGTGTTACAAACTTAGTTGCTAATTCTTCCTCCAGGAAGCTATGTGCTGTGGTCTCACTGAGAAAACACAGATTAGCTTCCAGGAGCTGAGTGTGAGCATGGAGTGATAACTCTGTCCATTGTCCTAGAGAAAGTCCTGTGTGTCAAGGGGAAAGGCAGTTTTTAAGGTGAGCTGACTCTCACAGAATGAGGGAGGGAAGAGTTGTGAGCTGTGGAATAGTAGAGGATGAAAGGAGGAGGAAAGAGTAAGCCAAATTCTCCTTTCTTATTCCTAAACATGCGCTAGTTCCCCTCCCCCCAGAGAACAGTCACCTTCCTATTATAATGCGCAAACTTTAAATATTCTGTGATGCATGCCTTTAAATTCCTCTATGGACAAAAAATTAGCATTTTTTGTGTCTTTGTGTTTACTATAAATATCTTCACACACTTCTTTATCTTTTTTTTTTTCTACAAGAAATCTGTGAATGATTTCTTACCTTTTCTTGGGGTGGGGGAGGAGCGAAGAATGAGAAGTTTTAATAGTCACAAGGTTGTATAGTGAACCAGCACATTTCATAGCCACATGACAGACGCAATGTTATTCAGTGAAGAAGGCAGGGCTACTGAGGTCTGCGCCACCTCACCTGACCTATTTCATGGTGCCTCCTCCCTCCTAAGTTACAGTTGAGGAACTCCAGTTTAGCTCCCAGCTGCATGGTCTTCTTCCCACCATCCCCTTCCCCATCCTTAATGTATCTATCTCCCAGGTAATGCTATTTGTCTGCCTGCTTGTGCCATTTTACTATTATGATGTAAACTCTCCAAGAACAATAATCGCTTTGGGGTTCTTTTGTTTCACTGAAGGGTATACACAGCTCAGCTTTGTTGATACAAATGTAACATAAATCCCTGTTATACACAGACTCACACAAATGTAGCCATGGTTCTGTGGGTAACTATAAAACAAATGGTTATATTTTTTGAGAGGAGTGGAAGAAAATTAGAATGAACTTTTTTATTTCAGTGCTCTTAGTTATTTTGAGTTGATCGACATTGGTTTGAAGCATAAATGAGGAAGGGCTAACAGGTTTGTCACAACATGTGGGACAAATACAATCTTAGTTATAAAATAGAGTTATGACTATTCTGGCTTGTATTCTGACTTTGTAGATACACCTTACATGTGTGAGAATATGTGTGTATGAAAGGAAAGTGCATAAAACTAATGCAGACATGGAAGAAACAGGAACACAGGGCAGAGAAACAACACCACTTCATCGGCGGCAGCTCTGGAGCAAACCTTTCCAAGTGTCTTCTTTCTGAGGAAGCAGATGTGCTCACTCCTCTTTTTCTGTTCCCTTCCAAATTGCACATCTGAAGAGCATTGTCAACAGAACCAGCACGGTAAGTCAGAGACTCATGCACCCAACTGTGAGTTCTGTTCCCAAGGCGCTGTTTCCACCCTTGTGACTTCGGGAAGAGTAACATGAAATCTCAAATACAGCTGCAGTCGCAAACATTTTCTCAGTTACACATAAGTAATATAACTTAAGGGGAGGAGAAAAGTCCAAGAGAATTCACTCCTGTGTCTTTTCTTCTGTTGTACACTTGGGGCTAGAAAATACAGTTCCAGAGCATTCACCTGGAGAATTTAGCGCACTGAATTAAAAGCTCTGTGTCTGTCTCTCTCTGCCTCTGTCTGTCTGTATCTATCTATGTGTGTGTGTGTGTGTGTGTGTGTGTGTGTGTGTGTGTCTTGGGAATAAAATACTAGGAAAACATGAAAATGCAGAAGCAGGGGGAAAGTCATTACATATAAATACTTCTAAAGATGACATTCTCTAAAATATAAAATATTGAAAATGGCATCTTCTATCGCAGTTAAAATGAATAAACTTGGTCTATATAAACATGGAATGATTGTGTGAAAAATAGTATTGAAAAAAAGTTCATTCAAGAAAATAGTAATTACCAGTACTGTGTGTGGATATATGTAAGCATGGCATGACTGCTTTTTTAAATGCCTGAAATTACACTCACTCACCCCCTCTCCCCCAGGCAGACAGTGAATTTCTATGAGGAGGTTTGGAGGTTTGGCGGGAAGAACAGTAGGTGGAAAATGAGCTTAAGTTCTCTATTTTACTTCATTTAATGGAGAAAATAAATAAAAAGTAAATTTGACCAGCAATTTACATGGTTCCATGAGTGGTGTTTGATCTATTATTTCCTATTTAAATACACACACACACACACACACACACACACACACACACATGCACATGTGCTTCCAACTTGACAAGAAAACCTCACAAATATTAGTTTTTAACATCACTCACATATTAATTAAATCAAAATCAACAAGTCTGGAGGTTTAAGAATTATATCATGAAAAGGAGTAATTGAGCTTATTAGGTGTTTTGACGATAACGTGGGTCAGGTGGATCTCTGAGTTTGAGGCCATTCACAATTCTTACTATTTGTCGCTCTTCCCGTTCGCTACACTGGTGTTTTGATTGTGTATTAGTAATTATTTTTGGTTTTATTACTTCAGTGATCAATGTCACCTATTAACTCAGAAGAGTTTTCTCTGATTTTTTTTCTTTTACTCATAAGAAAATTGTGTTTTCATATTTTCTTTTACTTGCGATTGTGGGATTTGAAGTAAATTTAGACAAAACCTGGATTTCCCTAAAAATGTTTGTTTGGGAAAGAGTGGCATTTTCTAAATCTGCTTCCACTAGTTAGGCCTTGGTTCTTTTCTAATAGTGCTTTGCTTTGACTTTACAGATAGGAGCTGTGTAGAAGACATTGTAAGTTGATAACTGAGCATTTATTTATTTATGCCTCATCTCCAGGCAGCTAATAGGCAGGACTTTCTCACAGGACAGAAGTGTGGTCAGCTAAAACGTTCATTTTCCTAACTTCCTCTGTAGTCACTGTAAGACATGGGACCTAGTTTTGAACAATAAAATCAAGTGGAAGTCAGGGAGTAATGGTTGCAGAAAGAAATTTGAAGGGGAAAATCTTAAGGGGCAAAATTCCTTTCCTTCCTCTCTTCTTTTCAGAATGGGATCTTCATGCTCATAGGTGAGGTAGAAGGATTGAGTCAAGACTAGCCTAAGCTAAAATCAGTCATATCAAAAACAGATAAATACCACAAAACAGAATACATTAAAACAAGACAGCATTTCTCCTACTCTTACAACAGATATTTATTGAGCATCCCTTCTGTAACATCAGACATTGCTCGATTTAGAGGGATGAGTGTAAGACTATGGTCCTACCACCACCTCTACAGCAATCAAGCATAATGGAAAAGATAAACAAGCTGGTGTGTACTGTGAAGATGGCAGCTCCCCATGAAGAGGACACATGGAGGCATGGGTGTGGAAGGCACATCGGGAAAGAGGACAGAATCAGATCAAAGTGGTGACATCCCGGGAGAGAACACTTCAGTTATGCAGCCAAGGAGAAAGTAAGAGTTGGCCAGGCTTCAAAGAAAAGGGTCATTCCCACCACAAGCATCTTCACATCTGTAGCGAAGACATAAAACTAGAGAAGTGGGACTATTTGGGGAGGGCTTCAGTAAGCCTAGTACAGCAGTAACAAAGAGTTACAGGCAGGCGATAGGTCTAGGAAACTTCAAAGAGAAGGCCAGAAAGAATACTGACCCATAATGATAATCCAACATGCAATTGTGAGTGTCTACTGCACATCAAGCATTGTTCTAAGGCCTGAATTACAAAGGTTGTAAAACTGTATAGCTTGGTCTTAAATATAATTTTTTCATCTAAAGGTTCTCCTAGAGAGTTTTGATCTCAAACTACTGTGTCCTGAGTCGCTGAGTTGCAATGGGAGGGCAAGCCCAGGGAATCACTTAGCAACCATATTCTTCTTTCTCTTGAACCTCATATAAGGAAGCCCAAGCAATGATTGGTAAGCTTGAGTGCCATCCCTTAGGTGGCCCATGGTCACTCTGTGTGTGTATGGTAGGCATATATGTCTATGTATTTGTGTTTCCATACATGCATGCACATGTATGGGCACACATGTATGGATGTACGTGTATGTGTATGAACATGTATATAGGCCTGAAGTTGACATTCATATCTTCGTTGATCTCTCTTTTATTTATTGAGGTGAGGTCCCTTGCTGAACTTGTAACTCACTATTCTGCTTCATCTGGCTAGTGACCTTTCTCTAGAGTTTTTGCCTTTGGAGTTTTGGGAGCTACTTTTCATAGGCTCTGGGGATCTGAACTCTGTTCCTCAGGTCTCTGCTGCAGGTGCTTTATCCATCCAGGCCTCTCCCAGCTCTTGTTGTCACCCCCAGCACGGCCTTCTTTCTGACCCATCCTAGCTCTTCACTTCTGATTAAAGATTCTTTGCTATTTTACAACCTGGGTGAGCCTTTATATCAATTCCTTGAATAAGAGGCCAAGAACTTGAAAACATCCAGCCTAGGTCACTGATAAAGTTTCTTTATTTTCTTGCCATGTCCAGAGGTTTCCCTAGAGAATAATTAGCTTCTAGTCACCCGGCTTGTAATATAATGACCAATTGTGTGAGGCCTCATAGGAATACTCTGGACAATTTTGAACCTCTGTGGCCATAATGATTCTCCTAATTCATTCTCTTGTGATGAACATACTTTGGACAGAAAAAGGACAATACCCATGCCCCTGTGTTGAAGAATATTACTCTAACTAGGCCAAGATATGTTATATTTGTCTATACAGCAGAATATAACTTTAACTGTGTAAAGTTGTGTTACTTTTGTTTATGCTGCCTTTTTTTTTGAGCTGAGGACCAAACCTAGGACCTTGTGCTTGCTAGGCAAGTGCTCTACCACTGAGCTAAATACCCAACCCCTATGCTGCACTTTAAAAATTATGTAATGCATTGCATTTGTTTCACCTTGCCTGCCTAACGCACCTGATTGGTCTACTAAAAAGCTGAACAGCAAATACCTAGGTAGAGAATGGATAGGCAGGGATGGCAGGGTAGAGAATAAATAGGAGGAGAAATCTAGGCTTAAGAGGAGGAACAAGAGAAGAAGGAGGAGGAGAGAGCAAGGGAGCCAGCCACAGAGTCAGAAGGAAAGAAAGACATACAGCATAAAGAAAGGTAGTAATTGGCACTGGAGAGCACTTTCTAAATGTAACTCCAGTAGCACAGACACTGAGAGAAACAATCAATCAATGGGACCTGTTGAAACTGAGAAGCTTTTGTAGAGCAAAGGACACGGTCAACAAGACAAAGTAACAGCCTACAGAATGGGAAAAGGTCTTCACCAACCCCACATCTGACAGAGGGCTGATATCCAGAATATATAAAGAACTCAAGAAATTAGACATCAAAATGCCTAACAGCCCAATTAAGAAATGGGCTATAGATCTAAACAGAGAATTCTCAACATAGGAAGCTCAAATGGTTGAAAGACATTTAAGGAATTGCTCAACATCCCTAATTATCTGGGAAATGCAAATCAAAATGACTCTGAGATACTACCTTGCACCTGTTAGAGTGGCTAAGATCAAAAACACAGAAGACAGCTTATGCTGGAGAGGATGTGGAGCAAGGGGAACTCTCCTCCACTGCTGGTGGGAATGCAAGCTTATACAGCCACTTTGGAAATCAATATGGCGCTTCCTTAGAAAATTGGGAATCCATTTCTCCCAAGACCCAGCTGTAGCACTCTTGGGCATATACCCAAGGAATGCTCAAACATACCACAAGGGCATTTGCTCAGCTATGTTCATATCAGCATTGTTTGTAATAGCCAGAACCTGGAAACAACCTAGATGCCCTTCAACTGAAGAATGGATAAAGAAAATATGGTCCATATACATAATGGAGTACAACTCAGCAGAGAAAAAAAAATGACATCATGAGGTTTGCAGACAAGTGGATGGAACTAGAAAAAAAAAATCATCCTGTGTGAGGTAACCCAGACTCAGAAAGACAAACATGGTATGTACTCACTCATAGGAGGATACTAGATGTAAAACAAAGACGTCTAGACTGCTACACAACTCCAGGGAGGCTACCTATAAAACAGGACCCTGTACTGAATCCACCAGGTTTAAATGAATCCCCAGGGGAATCTTGGCCCTGGAGGAGATGGGAATGGAGGGGAGGGGAGGGGTGAAGGTGGGGGCGGGGGCGGGAGAGGGTAGGACAGGGGAACCAATGGCTGATGTGAAAAATTAAAACACAAATATAATAAGTTAAAAAAAGAAAGGTAGTAAGCCCTGAGGCCAAAGGTAGATAAAGAGAAACAGGTTAATTTAAGTTAAAAGAGCTAGCCAGAAACCTGCCTAGCTTGTTCGAACATTCAAAACTAATAGTAAGTGTCTGTGTCATGATTTGGGAACTGGTGGTGGGTGGTGGCCCAAAAGAAAAAGCCTGCTCCGTCCCCGCATTAAACTGCTGATCAGTGCATTGTCAGTTTTCAGTCAACAGCACAAACAATGGGTGCTGCTCATGTGACTCTTTACTTATGGCACATTCAAGATCCCACTTTCCTTACCTGTTCAAGAAGGTACATTGGAATTCCATACAGCATTCTACTTTAGAAAAGGTAAACAATTAAAAAGCTTAGCACTTTGTGACTAATAATAAAGTGATAACAAATGGCTCACAAGTAATGGTTTGCATGGAATATAAAAATATTAAGGTTTTGAGGTCTCTGATTGCAAAAAGCATACAATAATTATATATGGTAAACAAATACAAGGCAGGAATAGGGGAAACTCCAAAGGGGAAGAAAACCTTTCAAACTTCTTGCTTGTTCTTTCTATATTCCTTATCTGGCAGTTTCTGAAATTGAAGTCATGTGGACAGTGATATGCACAGTAGCCTTCCTTGTGGAGTGAATAATCACTTTAAGTTTCTTGCTCCCTTCCCACACCTACTCTGACCCCATCCATCAGAAGCATGTAACCTTGGGGATTGGAGAAACACAAAGCAACGATTAAAATTGTGGTATATCTTGGGCTTGACATCAAGGTCCTAAGATAAGGCTCTTTTATGTGGCTTGCCTGAACAATTCGAGGAACAAAACCTGGAGGGTAGGGGGAGATTCCCTTTCATGGTTTGGTTGATAAGCCTCTGTGAATGTCCCTCTGTAGAGTGCGTGCTTTTTAACTTGGTGCCAATCTTAAGTATGGCAGTGGACCCTGTGGCTAAGTAGGTGTTATGTGTTGATTGTTTAACCCACCCTTCTCCATTTCTTCACCCAAATGTGACCTCATATCTTTTTTTAAACAGTCACCTAATACCTGTGCAAGGGGAAACCTCCTGGACATTGTAGGACCTGGTAGGACTTGTGTGGTGGAGAGCCAATGGAATGTTTTTGAGCAAGTAGCAGCAATCTTGATTGCATCTCAATTGGATTGTTCCTTTGCTGTTTTCAAAATATTATTTAGTGGGAAGTGGGTATGGGCAACAGCAGAGGAAGGGAAGCCAGTTAGGAGGTTGGTCTGGCACATGGCACAGGAGTAAGTAAGTAAGTAAGGTGAGACCACAGAAAGCGGTACTCATTAGCCGCTCTCACACTTTAACTGTGAGTTAATCAGATGCAGAAACACAGTGTGTGAAATATGAATCTGATAGTATTTGGAAGTTGGGATAATTTACCTCTGATTTGGAAGCCTGACAGTGACAACCTGAAGTTGTTGGTGTGAGTTCTTTCTTTTGCTTTTCTTCTAATGCTTTTACATAGAAACTAAAAATGTGCAGACAAAGAAGCATTTTTATGAAAACATTTTATGTAAAGAAAATTTAAATAGGATTTGATTATATGTAAGGAATTTGTTTGTTATCCTTAGTTTTTTTTTTTCTAAATATCGAACATGTTAGGAAACTACAAAAGGAACTCAGGCTAAACTATTTGATTTATATAAACTAAGT
Organism: Onychomys torridus; assembly: GCF_903995425.1. Taxonomy (NCBI): domain Eukaryota; kingdom Metazoa; phylum Chordata; class Mammalia; order Rodentia; family Cricetidae; genus Onychomys; species Onychomys torridus. The sequence goes on from NC_050461.1 coordinate 12,396,824, forward strand.
TGGATGAATAGTGCTACTGTAAAATCAGTCATCCATTCTGACTTCATTTCCAAGTAAAAAGATAAATTTCATGCCACTGTGACAGCTCTTGTGTGCAGCTTAACACACAGGGCACTAATGGGATATTTCTGTTCTTTTCCTACAGTTTTGCTGTGAACCTAAAATCACTCAAAATCATAGTCATTAAAGAAAGATACATCTCACTGTTATTCGGTGTTAAGCATTTTGAATGGAAATATATTTTGAAGTTTCTTGGGAAGGAATGGATCTCACATCTAAGCACCAAGGCAGGTGATATTGTCAGTGCATGCAGCTCAAAGTCTAAAGAAGAGTATTCAGTTATAGCTCTTGCTTGGCCTCATGAATAGATTTACCAGTGTCAACTGTGAATCAGTAATGGGAAACGGCCAGGCTCTCTGTGAACACAATTCGCTGGCTGCTGACAATGTTAACTGAATGCCTCTGGTCGCGTGTGAAGTGAGATAGCGGGGACCTTGGTACAAGGGAGCTGTGCCACCGAGAAGTCCTTCATGCTGAGGCCTTGGCTTCTTTATTCCATCCTGAGATTGTTTCTTTATGGGACTCGATCAGCTGTCAACCACAGCTGTTCCTCCCCCCCCCTTCCCCCCAGAAATTAGCTAAAAATTTTTTTTCATTACTTTCCATAGTTGCATATTTTTCTTTTTCAAGTACATCATCTTGAATTCCCAAGGTGCCTTGGTTCTCTCCGTCTGCTTCCTTGCCTTGCTTTGCAATCGCCCTTACCTTTGATAGTTTTGTACACAGAAAACACCGGTGTCCTTTGGCAGTGCAGCTTCCAAGGAGGTGAGGGTGTTCTTCAGTACTGGACACATCCCGTTCCCCTTCTCTTTGTTTCTTCTCCTGTTGCTGTAGTAAAATTAACCTGACACAAGCGACCTCAGAGAGAGAGAGAGAGAGAGAGAGAGAGAGAGAGAGAGAGAGAGAGAGAGAGAGAGAGAGAGAATTAGTTTTGGCTCACAATCCAAGGACAGAGTGCACCCTGGTAAAAAAGGTGTGGTAGTGGGCACTGGAAACCACTGATTACATGGCATGGATAGCTAAGGAGTAGAGAGCAGTGAATGTCTATGCTCAGCTTGCTTTCTCCCTTCCCTGTATGTAGTTCAGGACAAAAACCTAGAGAATCATGCTGCCTACTTTTGCCTTTCCACTTCAATAACTTTATTAACATAATTCTTCCCAGACAGGCCCAGAAGCTAAATAATCTCTTACAGGTGTGCCTGGAACCTTGTTTCCTAGGTGACCCCAGTTGTCAGGGTGATGGCACTAATCTTCACACCTACCGTCATTCCTCCCCTTCTCTGCCCTCTCGGTCGACCTAGGCAGAGTCTTGCTCTTAGCTGATTCCCATCGTGTGATGTCTCTTCTATCCTAGTGTATTTGGTTTTCTAGTAGAACATGCTTCAAGACATGGGGCATCACTAGCCTTCAATACTGAAAAAAAAGATGCAATTTATAAGAGTAAACGGATAGACAGTAGAGTCAAATTTGGTTTCATTGGCATTGCTTAGAAACCATTCAAAACTCTCCTGAAGGCAGATAAATCTCTATTATCTACATCTATCTGTCCATCCATCCATTTATCCACCCACCCATCCATCCATCCATCCACTCACCCATCTTCCTTCCTTGCTTGCTTCCTTCCTTCCTTCTTTCCTCCCTCCCTCCCTCTCTCCCTCCCTCTTTCCCTCCCTCCCTCCCTTCCTCACTCTCTGTATCTCTCTCTTTCTTTCTCTCTCTTTCTCTTTTTCTCTTTCTTTCTTTCTTTCTTTCTTTCTTTCTTTCTTTCTTTCTTTCCTTCCTCTCTCTCTCTCTCTCTCTCTCTCTCTCTCTCTCTCTCTCTTTCTTTCTTTCTCCAGGGTCTCATTGTGTAGACAAGTCTGGCCTTGAACTCATAGAGATCTTCCTGCCTCTGCTTCTGTTTCTGAAGTGTTAAAATTAAAGGCATGCCTCATGCCCTGTAAGTTTCTTATCTTTAAATATAACACATCAAATCTGTCAAAAGAGTTCAGGATATTTGTTGAAGCTGAAACTTCATTGTCAACAGAATACATGTTACCTTGTATGACTTGTGATCTTGGTATTTCCATAAAGAAAAGCTGCTAGTGGTACTTGTATCAAAAAAAATCTAATATTTTTGAATTTCTTCATATTGTGGCCAATAATTGAATAGCTATTCATGTTTTTAATTAAACACAGAGCCACAATTTCTTTCTCTTGTGGCACTAATAGTATTAAACAATGTGTTTTTAACATCTTAAATATAATAGAAAGGAAAATGGCTTCTGTGCTACTTATGATTGCACAATATATATAGCAGAAGATGTCTCAGTGAAAGGCGGGGCCTGGTGATTTCAAATGTTTCTAATGGGATGGAAATCTGAGGGTAAGCAAGCAGTTAGTAGGAAAGCCCCTGTTGTGTTGAGATCATATTGATAATAAGTCATGTGTGCTTCCTGCTACCTTTCCTGTACTCTCCTCAGCAACATTTTTTTTCTGTGCTGTTTATTTCCCACTGAAATAAGTCCTATGATGGCAGTCACTGCATATCTGCACTAGTAGAATGTTCAGAAGTAGAACTCAGGCCAATGTATAATGTCAGTTATGTAACTTAGTGATTACCTTTCCGTCCATTATCACCCAGCACAGGGCATGACAACTGAGAACAGTTTCATAAACATCAGGTCACAGGGTGTAGCTAGAGTTTTCCTGCTCCAGCCTGGCCCATGGTCAGGACAAATCTCTCTCACCCGCCAGTCCCGTAGCCCCTCAGACTCAACCAAGTAAACACACAGAGACTTATATTACTTATGGCTGTAGCAGACTTCTTACTAACTGTTCTTATATCTTAAATTAACCAATTTCTATTAATCTATACCTTGCCACATGGATTGTGGCTTACCGGTATCTTATATCATGCTTCTCCTCATGGTGGTGGCTGGAAGCATCTCTCTGACCCAGCCTTCCCATTTCCAGAATTCTCTTCTCTGCTTGTCCCACCTATACTTCCTGCTTGGCTATTGGCCAATCAGCATTTTATTTATACAGAGGGATATTCACAGCAACAGGGCCCAAAGAGTGTGTGATACAGTTCATAGAACGCTTTTCCTCAACAACTTACTATGCGCTGTTAAGTAATGTTTCAACTGTGGCCTGGAGGAATGGTTTAATTACTTCATTGCCAAACAAGAGGCCAGCTTGGATTATTGGTACAGAATGAAGCTCCTAAGAGCCATAAACCAGCTAACAGTGGTTTAGATACACTTTTAAATATGAATAGTTTTAGAAGGTAATTTTTCCAGGTAGTTTACTTAACTTACACTTTTCTTCTTGTATTTGTGTGTTGCCCCTAGTGTATGAACTTATTTCTAGCAAAAATGTGATTGGAAACAGATATTTTGATGCACTGTTTAGTAAGCCATCATGCACAGAAATGAATTTAAGAGAAGACTTCCACATGAAAAAGCAAGCCTTTCCATCTTAAAGAGTTGCTGTTCACTAACACAGTTCTACAAATTCAGGCTAATGGTACTAAAAATATTTGAATCATATATTGTTAAATGAGATGCCTGAAAATGCAAGCAATAATTAAAAACAAGTGTTTTCTTGTGACTATTTCTTCCCACTTTAATATGACACTGTGATTAAAAGAAGTTATTGGAAAGATATAAAACCCTGGCTTTCTTCAAGGCCGAAGAGTTTTTCTAGTTCTTCTTTGCCATGTCTAAAGGAATAAGGGAACTATCAAAAGCACAGAGAATAATTAGAAGACAAGTAACCATTTGGCAAAGCAGATAAAGAGCTTTCCTATTGTTACAAAAAATAGGGACTAATAAATGCAACATAGTTCAAGATAAGTTTTAAGATCCTCATGGGTAACTGATTTTTAATAATGGTGAAGTTATGGAACATGGTTCATTTTAAAATCAATAAGGATCTTGTTTTATTGTGGCAGTGTAGGGATAGACTGAAGAGAGTGGCCACTGGAGTTTGAATGCCTGGTTTGGGACCACAACTTCATTTCTGTGTGATGTTTAAATGTCACTGAATGCCTCTAAATTTGTAAAATGGAGAAATGACAGAAGCTCTCAGGCTGGATTGCTAGAATATCTCTAGTACTATGCAAGACACATTGGAAGTCAATGTGATTTTTTTTAGCCCTTCCATATGAGTGTAACATCCATAGTTTGTGATGTCCCCCTAAGCCTTTGAGGTGAAGTATCCCCAAAAGGGTCTCAAAGCCGTCCTAAAACATTAGCTATGGAGCTCAGTAGAAAGTGGCAACATCTCCCATATTCCCACCCTCTTATGTAGTATTATTCTCAATTACATAAGATTTTGAAACTGTTTTGGGGATTATTATATGTTCAAGTTGGTCATCAATTGTGTTTGGCAGTATTTCATGCTCATAATCTTTTTCAGTCCTAGTAAGATTTCGGGAGCACCCCTTGATGTTTTAACCGGCATTATCTTTGCAAATATTTACCTGTCTCTGACCCAGAGGAGAATCTTTTGCTTTTGCAGTGATCAAATTCTTTCTTTTTAAAGCATTTGGTCTGATGTGATGGCTGAAGAACAAAAGTTGTTTTTCCTTAGCTATTGAAGTTTGCTGAGTGTATTTACTGTAAGTAATGAACTTTAATTACTTTTGCAATTACAGCTTATTTGATCAAATTTTCCACTGACTACACAGAACATCTGCCCTACTGGGATTGTTCATCGTCTCTGATCTGGGTGAAATATGCTCTTAAAATATAGTAACATCTGCAGTCCATTAATTTCTAAAGCAATAGGCGAGTTGGACTTCCAGAATGGCTAAGCCAAGTTCATGTTTGGGAATTCTTCTTCTTTGCCTTCCTTCTGAGGGGCTTTAGATCACTCACGCCTCTTTGCTTTGTTTTATTCTCTATTTAGTGCCTAATGAGGAAATAATGAGACTAGCATTTGATTTGATGTTTTATTGTGTTCTTCATACTTTAACTTTTTTCAGAGACAAGAGTGATAGGAAGAAGGACGCCTCTTTTCAGTTCTCCTGGTGTTGGGATGCTCTTACCGACTGCTTAAGTAATGGGAAGATTTCTTTTCTGGATGAAAGCACTTTAATGTAGATTTCTTTGAACACCAAGCATAAGGGTTTTGAAAGGTGGGAAGCCTCTAGGAGTACAACAAGCTTTAAATTTTGTCTGAAAGCAAATCAAAAGACTATCTTTATCAGTATGAGTTTTGCCACAATGCAGCTCTAGTCCTGAGGTCATTTTCTGTGGACTTATGATTCAGGATAAAAACAGATAAAGCATAAAGAAATCCCAGGGATGGAACAATGCTGCTGGATGGTAGCATAAAGTGCAGTGAGGTCACACTTGTGCAGACCTGTCATTTATGGGGGTTTGGTTTATGTTTCTCAATCAGTGATGCTGGGCATTCTGACTTAAAATTATTTTTAATTTGTATTTTTCATGAATTCTTTGGTTACTATATAAATAAATGTGTTTGTTTCAACATTGCCATACATATATAAGATTAGACTTTGTACCCACCTGCCCTCTGTGTCCTTCTTCCTTCCTCTCTCTCTGATCCCTTCCCCTGCCTTCTACATTCAATTACTCTTATTCACCCTTTCCCTGTTTTAGACCTCTTCCTTTCCACTTCTAATCCCCTCCTCCAGCCTACCCCAGACAAATACTGCATACGAGAGAAAAATGGAAAAAAAAAATGCAGTATTTGTCTTTCTGCATCTGGCTTAGGGAATACCACCCAGTCGATGTTTCCATTAGAAATCCTGTCTGCAGAATCCGGGTTTCCCTTGCTCCCTCCAGTCTCAAGGTTTGTGTTAGGCATACAAATGATGGTTACCACTTCTAAGGCTGTTATCTGCAGTCTTTCTTTCTCACTCAGTAAAGCCCTGGAGCTCAAGGGCTCCAGATGGAAGAGCTATAAGAAGATGGAAGTCTGCTTTACCATGTACACAGAGTCTCCCATAAGGAAAAGTGTGTGTGTGTGTGTGTGTGTGTGTGTGTGTGTGTGTGTGTATGTGTGTGTGTAAAATTTCTCAGGCTTACATATGTTGCAACAGCCATATTAACTCATCCCAACCATTTCTACTAAGTAGACTATGCAAGATACATATATTCCTGGTTACAGACTTCCCCTATGCCTATGAAAGTAAGCACACTCTAGAAGGGATTATTATGAATTGTTGGCACTATCTCAACTATGTATTATGTCTAGTCTCAAGTTCAGTAAGATGAATCATTTGTAGCCACATATGAAGCTGTATGCTAAAAAGGGCTTCTTCAACTCAACACACTAGATGGATTTCTATGATAATGACAACAACAACAGCAACAACAAACACTATTTTTGTGAGGGAGAAGAAGGAGCCTGGAAGTAGGCTATGGAAGCCTCACTGAAGGATGAACATGTAAATGGAAATGGATAAGAACCAGAGAATTGTCAAGGATCGCAGAAGGATTGAAATGACCTGTCAAAATGTTCCCCAAGAAGGCATTCACCACTCAGAGCAACCTGGGGCCCGAGAGGAAAAATAATGGTGGTCATTATCACCTGGGGACCTGCTAAAGACAAATGGCTAGATTCATATGAAGGTTCATTTTCTGGAGCCTGTAGCACATATGGATGAAAAGCTGATAGAGAAGGGATGAGCTTTTGAGGTGACCTGATGCACTTCCTCTATCATTTTTACTCATCTTAAATGGATTTTAAGCATCCTAAAATGTCCACCATGTGTTCCTTTCCTGTGGCAGATTTACAGAGTGCGACAGGAAATCCATTTCTTTTCCTGTAGATGCTAAATTCATTACCTTAACACAAGATTCAGACTTACTCTTTGCACTTGCTGCCATAGCAACCAGTTTCAGGCAATTTTTTTTTTCTATTTTTCCTTCCACTAGAAGTAGAGTAGTTAAATGTAGCAATGAGAACGGTATCCATTAAAACATTTAAAGATACATAACATACCTTTAACATATAACACATAAGTATACCACAGGGCTTTCTATATTTTTCCTAAATCTCTAACCACGTTATAGGTCACCAGAAACAAGCGAAGTCTAACATTCTTTAAGATGCTTTCATGAAAATATATCCTTTGCTCTATTTCAAGTTTATTCACAGAAGTGAGAGTTGTTCCAAACATTATAAGCAATACATATATTTTTCATATTCATCCTGAGGAATTCTCTCTAGAGATGTCATTGTTATTGGGGAATCCTGGAAAAGCACTAGCTTTACGTCATCTAAGTGCCATACAGCTCTGAATAATGTATTAACATTTTTACAAATTCACCATGATTACAGACTTCCTGATTTCCTAAGTAAAAAGAATAATGACAGAAAGTGAAATAAATTTTGGGATAACCTGGAATGATAACTGATGGGAAAGAAAGACTATCTGGTAGGCTCGCTTGAGTGTTGGGGGAATTCTAATTTTGAAGATGCACTATATGATGCATCCACACATATCCTAAGAGGGATTGTGGGTATTACATACATCATGGTCACCCAAGAGGTCATATACTAGAAGTCACCAGCTATGTCACCAGTAGGGTGAGGAGTAAGCAGCAGCAGCCACCTAGGATGCAGTTTTTATAGCTCATACACTCGGATCCTTCTAGTTCAGCTTTGGTTATTTGTTCATATTTAAATATAGTATCCACAAATGATGTGGAGGTGCCAGACTGTTCTAAGAAAGAAAGCTAATAGGTTTTACATCTCAAGGCATCTATATCCTAGAGATGAAAGAAAGAGTGGTGGTTTCTAAGGGGTCTATTTAAAGCTCTTCTGTCTTCCTCATGTTCCTCCTTACCACCCATACTTCACAACAGTGATAGTTTGCACTTGGCAGTTACCTGAGTTTCCCTCATATTCATAGGTCTGAAAAAAAACCAGATCTATACAGTAAGATTCCATGATCATATATTTCCATTTCATTCTTCATTTATAAGGTATATTAGGTTTCTTATTAAATATTGTTGTATCAATCACTTACTTAGAGTTGAAATCTTAGTAATGTATTTTTAAAGATTTATTTATTTTACTTTGTGTGTGTGTGTGTGTGTGTGTGTGTGTGTGTGTGTGTGTGTGCTTGCCTATCTGTGTGTATATATATATCACATGCATGAAGGTGCCTGGGAAATCCATAAGAGGGTGTTGGTCCCTTGGCATTGGAGTTGCAAATAGTTGAGAACTGCCATATGGGTACTGTGAACTGGACCCTGGTGCTCTGCAAGAATATTTACTCTTAACCACTAAGTCATCTCTCCAGCCCCCTTAGTAATGTATTTTGGTAACATAATGCCTTATGCAACCCCAAAAGGCACCTCTTGATCAATGAATATTTCATCTGAAACTGTCTATTAGGAGATGTGAGCAGGAAGAATGAAAGAAATAAGGAATATACAAAACCCAAGAAAACAATGGGTGCAAACTCAGAAACAGCAAATGCTTGAAGGAAAACAGACTATGAAGATACCTCAAGGGTTAAGGAAGTATTTACACAGTGGGCGAGTATCTTAGAGTCCAGCTCTAATACACAGGAATTTCAGCAACAAGATCTCAATCATAGGCCATCATCTGTGTTAGGAAGATACCCGAATACACCACTCGTGACTAATTAAGTGGAAATGTTTCAGGTCAAAACCAATGATGGCCAGTGGAAGACTTCCTAGGCCAGGAGAGCGTTAAGAACTAAAGTTTTCGTCAGAAAGCGCCTCTCATGGGTCCCTCCCTGTGTGATCAGACAGAATATATGTAAAAACAGTGTTTTAGGAAACTGGATGAGGAAAACACAGTCCACAATAATACTCAGGAGCCAGTGTCAGGGGGCTGTGCTAGGGTACTCATTACTAAATGATGAGTAAAGAAAGGGCATTCGTATTTTCAAGAAAAAAATGAGCTGGGCAGTGGTGGAACACGCTTTTAATCCCAGCACTTGGGAGGCAGAGCCAGGTGGATCTCTATGAGTTCCAGGACAGCCTGGTCTACAGAGTGAGTTCCAGGAAAGGCGCAAAGCTACACAGAGAAACCCCGTCTCGAAAAAAAAAAACAAAAAAAAAAAAAAAAAAAAAAAAAAAAAAAAGATAATACTGAGTTAGTTAGTTATCAGATAATAACTTAAAAGCCACTATTTTGTAATAGGGGAAAAAAACTCTACCTACAGTTGATTTCTTTTATTTTAAAAAAAAAAAAAAACACTAAAATCCCTGTTTTGTTTGTTTTTTTGTTGCTGTATTTTTTTTTCTGTAGAAATAAGATGAGTCCAGGAATTCTATGGTGTGAAATTTCATTTTTTTTTTTTTTTATAGCAGTTGGCCTTATTTGCTTGGGTTCACTGATGCTATGTTTAAGGAAATTGGTATGGAAATGCTTGGAGTATTTTCAGTTTCAGTTTCAGATGGTAAATAGTGATAAACATAATCCACTGAAATAATATCATTTTTGAGTTCTCAGTGATTAAAAAACAACCTATAAAGAATCTCAAGACCAAGAGGTCTGAGAACTGCTGATGTTTACAAACTATGAATGTATTCTTATTTTTCCGTGTAGAGAAATCCTGTGGGACTCTAAAGCTGGAAAAATACTCAGCAAGGAAGTTCTCAGAAAGCACAATGTGGCCTATGATTGATCCTGGTGATAAAGCCAAGTTATTATTATTATTATATTGTTATTTAGTTTACTCTGAGGAATCTCTTACTCTCTAGCATCCACCAATTTGAGAATCATAACTTAGAAAATATTGAACAAAAGCTCTTCCTGGTGGTGTTTTCTGAATGATCACTGGGAAAGTATTCCAGTTCAATAATTATATCTGACTCAGAATTTAGTACAGAGAATTTTAACTGCTGTACATTTTGCCTTGATCATCCAACAAACAAAATTAGGTAATAACTTGAGGTTGGCAAATAACTGTGTTTAACTTGGAATATAAAAGGCTGAGACACAATGTGTCATACCATATCACAATAGAAACATGACATTTACGGTTTTTATCCATGCAGGAAATACATCTGTAGCCAATTAGCTAGGAATGCACAGATGAAATCTGCATAAGGAAGCAAACCAAATTCGTTTGTATGCCTCTCAATTGTTTCAGGGAAGAATGCTTGACATGTTACATCCACACAGATTACACAACAGAATGAAATATTTCTTTAACTCATTATGAAGCAATGGTGCTTTGTGGGGGGGTGGAGCAGGGGAGCAAATCATTAGCCCTGTCACCATGATGCCATTGCCTATGGATTCTCCTGAGAGAGCAGGTCCTGCATCCATCTAATACAGGCTTAGATACACACCTCTGCTCATTGTGCTTTGTGGATGGCTCTGCATTGCCTAATTCCTGACATCCCTAGCCTCAGGAATATTTGGGGTACTCAAATAGTTGGTTGACAAAATAACATGATCAAAGTGTCAGAGTCATGGAAAATAAAAGTTGGAGAACTGTTCCAGATTTAGGGACTGAGGAGACATGGGAACTAAGTATGTTTGAACTGGGACTGAATCTAGACCAGGAAAAGGGTATTAGTGTGATAATTGGCAAAATCTACAAGCTGTAGATCTGATGCCAATACTGCCTTGGTGTTAATTTTGATTTTGATTATTTTTTTTCCTGTAAGGAGTCTGGAAGAAGTGAATAGGGAAGTTATTTGTACTTTAAAAAAATTTCCTCTTAAAAGTTAAAGTTAAAAAGTTATAGATACTTACTAATGAACTCATTTACATCTCATAATGGGTGATGGTTTGAGAATTCAGGCTGTGCCAGTAAAGTTTCTGGTTTGAGTTCCAACTCCATTATGTATCTGCTAGAAGGAGAACTTTACAAACAATTACTGTAAGTGTTTCAGTTTTCTCTGTAAAGTGGAGAAAATAATGCTTCCTGCCTTTCTATATGATTGTCAATAATGTGAATCAAGTGTTTAGAAAAATGTTAGATTTCCTAAATGTTTGTTAGAATTATGGAAGTTATTTTTTTACAGTGACAATGTTTCATATTAGAATATTAGAGTGCACTGCAATATTATTGATTCTGTAGCTATATTCTATATCTAGAGCTGTAAACACATAGATCTGCCTTTGTATACAAATGAAAGTTATTGTTCCATGAAGAAGCAAGTAGATGTGATGATGCTTTATCTGGCTTTAGGAAAGCAGAGGAATTAAATTGCTAACAAGGTGTTTCTAGGAGACTTGACTCCTGTAAGATGATTCCTCATAGCTCAAGACAGAGAACATTCCTGAGAGATAAAATGATGCAGAAGAAATGAATTTCTATCCAGTAAAAGAGGTCCTGAAAGTGTGCATTTTATTCCTTGAAAATGTTATTTTTAATGTGTGCATCTGTTCTGAGCTATTACAATAAGGCACAGAGGGGGAGAATGTGGTTAAGATTAGCATCAGAGACCTCAACATTCCAACACAACAATGCCCGTAGGAATGAGGGAGGGTATTCTAATAATGGAAGGCATTAGCTGTGGGAAAACTGGACCCATGATCATAAAGTGCAGTTGGTCTGGTGTGCTGTAGTTCAGTGCATTTCATTCTCATCCCCTGACTTTTCTGTTAGGACCAGCTGTGGTGCAATGGATTCGCCGAATTTTGTATTCTCCCTGCTACTCACTTTATAAACTCAGCAATCCTTTTAGAAACTGAAGCTTTCGTGACGCGGCCATGGCTTTAACATAGTGAACATTGTATTTAACCAAGTGGAGGAACTTGACCATTTGAACCAAGCACACTTACTGATTCATTCATTTGGTTTAGGTTGTGATCTCCAGCTTCTTCTCTCCAGAGGTATTCAAAGAAGAGTTACTAAATTATAAACAGAAGAAAGAGATCCCACAGAGGAGCAGAGCCTCACACCAAGGGTTGTTCAGTGACCAGTGACGAGGGATCATAGCGATAAATGGTATCTGGCAGAGAGCAAGAATCACCCAAATGCTGGTCAAGGGATGGAAAAGGTTGAAGAAACACTATCCATGACCCTTTCACTTCTCCCAGTACCGCTGGCTGGCCCATTATGCCTGAAAGCCAGCTTGCAAGGAAAGCAGGCTAACCTGCCTGGCATGCGTAGAACATGGAAGGATGGTCTTGCAGGCACAGACAACAAAACACCTCTGCCCGCGCCCGAAACAACCAGTGGAAACAGAGCTACCACTTTGGTATTAGCTGATTTCCTACGCTGTTCTCTACGAATTCTCTATGCGGGTGCTGCTTCTTCAAATTTTCAGAGCAAGCCTCTGAGGTGGTTATTATTAACTCTACTTCGAAGATGAGACAGAATCTGAGAGAGGTTCTGGTTTGTGTCTGAGATCACAAAGCCAGAACGGAACAGATGCCACCTGGCTCTGTATGGATTACCTTTCCTTTCTTCTATTTCTAGGCAGCAGTTACAACTTTCATTTGTGTAGTGCTTGAAACTGTGGAGTCTATACCTTTAAAGCTGAAAGACATATAGCACAACTCAGGTAGTTTTGATTTTCTAAACACAAAAACTGATGTCTGGAAATGTTTGCTTAAAAATTGCATGGCTTAGCAAGAGTGAAAACTATGTTTCCTTACAAATTTGAAATTTTCACCATTGTTTAGATTGGGTGTTATAGATTCTCTCTATAACAGCAATGGGGATTTCCAATGAGGAAAGGCGTGAAGAACTCAGGCAGAAGAGGTTTGCCTTGAAGAGGTTGGGTAACAGCTCTTGCGCATGCTCCCCACCTCTATTTGTTCTTAAGTGGGGAGCTTTGCTGTCTTCCAGCATTGAAGGGAATGAAAGAACCCGGGGATCGAGAGCATGGCTTGAGCTCAGCCTGCTTGCTGAGGGAATGGGAAGTGAAAGTGATCAGGAATGATTAGAGTGATTTTAAATACGCAATAGAACTGTGACTGGAATTTGGGTTGCACCGCGACACTCCAAGACTGTTAAATAAAGTTTACATTGACTCAGGGGGCGGAGCTAGGGACTAGCTGAACCGAATTGTCCATAGAGAAGCCAGCAATTTGGATAGAGGAGACACACAGGAAGGAAAGGGTGGGAATTTGAGTTTGGTACTTCCTTTTGGTTTTGGGATAAGTGAAGAGACATGCCTCTTGCTGGGTCTCTGGCCAAAAAGCAAGGCCAGTTGGTTGCTTCTTGGCTTCTCTGGTCTAGCAGGTTTTCACCCCCACATCTGACTTCCAATTCTTTGTTGGGAAATAGAATGATAGAGATTTAGTTTAAACCCACATATTGTGGCAGCAGCAGAACCGGGGCTGCAGGGCCTCAGGTTACAGTCTGAATGGCTGGCAGGGCGTTGGCCATGGGCATAGGGCCCACAGGGGATAATTAAAGTATCAGTAGATTCATGTGCAGCTGTTAAGATGACATAAAAACACCACAGAATACCTGCTCAAACTAGCTGGAAGTGAGCAGGATGAATATGAGATGGTTCAGCCAGTATGAGTGTATATTTTTTTTTTCAGTAGTGTTCAAGTTTCTGGACAAGAAACATAGGTGATCCTTCTGGTACATTAAAACAAGGAAAATAAGGTATTTGTAAAAGCTGAATACTTTATAATTTCACTCATCAGAAAGTAGATTGCTGGTTGCCAAGGCACAGAAAGCAGGGAGTAAGGCAAAGGTGATATTTGGTGAGTTTAAAGTTTGGGTTTTCCAAGCTGAGAAAGCTCCAAAGATCTATTGAATAACATTATCAACTTGTATTAAAGGTTATTGAACAGCACTTGTAAAACGACTAACACAGTAGATTGTTTTCCTATTGATGGTCAGTTTTATCTTATGCTATCTTATCTGACTATAACAGCAAAAAAAAAAAAAGACCTTGAAAATATGGTATCAACTTCTCCCACGACAGAAAAAGGTCATCAAGTGTTGGCAATGTGTGAAACATTTAGCAACTGACCTGTACTTGGTAAGACACCTCACAATCTTTTCCCAAATGGTTTCCATCAGACACGTGGTCTCTCTGTCTGTTTGTCTCTGTGTGTACATTTACAAAACATGTGTGGAGGCAGAGGCCAACCTCAGGTGTTGGTCTTTACCTTTCACTTTGTTTGAGACACTGTCTCTCATTGGCCACTGCATTCACCAGGGCTGGCCCAGGGGCTTCTGGGAATTCTCCTTGCTCCCCCTTCTATCTCTAAGAACCCTGGGGATTACAGATGTGCCATGCCATGGGAATCATGGGATCTGAACCTCCTGCTTTCATGGCAAGCACTCTACACACTGAGCAATCTCTCTAGGCCCCAAATGTGACTTTTTATGTGTATGTGATAAACATGGGTTATTCAAGATAGAACATGGAGGGTGCCACTTGTAATAGAAATAAGCAATATCAATGTCTTTAAGAGTCACCTAGAATCTTATTTCTTGTTTCAAAAGTGAATGTATTTTTCTCAAAACACAGTTATCACTTACATCTGCTCTGAGTATTAAAAAAAATATACTCAGTGGTCCCAAATTATGTTCACAAACTTTTAGGATTCCTTCTGTGCACTATCAAAATCAGGAGCTATGGTGCTCATTATCAGTAGTCTTGGTGAACAAAAATGTGTATCGATTGATCGATGTGTGGCTGCAATGAGTTTTATCTGTAGTAACATATTCTGTTGCTGTACACATGTGTGAATTTGTCATTATCGATCCAAATGAACTTTGCCAGTCAGTCAGTATCCAGCTTGCAAAGCAGTCATTGTGTCCTCCAGTCACATCTTCAGTGGAAAATTTCAGAGAAAAACAGAACAAACAAGCAACCTAGTACTTCTGACTCATACATATCCCACACAGAGGAATGGAACATGCACTACATTTGTGATTGACACTTGTAGAACTGTGAAGACAAATTATGTCAGCACACAAATACAATGGCAATTGTCCTTATAATCTTTAAATAAATGAATAACAACTTTATTATTTATTTTACCTCCCAGCCTCCTCTCCTCCCAGTCACTTCCCCCACCTGCTCTGTTCCCACCCCACAATCCACTCCTCCTCTGTTTCTGTTTAGCAAAGGGCAGGCCCTCCATGAGTATCAGCAAAACATGACATATCAAGTTGCAGTAAGACTAAGCACTTCCCTGTGTATTATGGTTGGGCAAGGTGACCCAGAATGAGGAGCAGGGACCCAAAAGTCAATAAAAGAGTCAGAGACAGCCCCGATCCCACTGGTAGGAGTCCTACAAGAAGACCAAGCTACACAACTGGAACATATATGCAGAGGGCCTAGCTCAGTCCCATGCAGGCTCCCTGGTGGTCAGTTCAGTCTCTGTGGGCCCCTGTGAGCCCAGGTTAGTTGATGCTGTGGATTTTCTTGTGGTGTCTTGAAATCTCTGGCTCTTACAGTCTTTTCCCACCCTCTTCTTCAGGATTCCCCAAACTCTGCCTACTGTTTGGCTGTGGATCTGCGTCTTTTTTCATCAGTTGCTGGATGAAGCTTCTCTGATGACAATTGGACTAGGCACCAATATAGTCACAGGAGATGGCCAGTTCAGGATACATATAGGAGTCTTAGCTGAGGTCATTCTTGTAGATTCCTGGGAGATTCTTTTGTACCAGGTTTTTACTTGACCCTGAAATATGCCCCCTCCTTTCCATTAGTCTCTTTCAGTACTCTCCCCCTCTACCCCCATCAAACCTTATTGCTCATGTTACGATCCCCATTCACCCTCAGTCCACTCACAAAATATCTTCTATTTCCTTTTCCCAGGGAGATCCCCCATGAACTGCCCCTGTTACCTAGTCTCTCTGGGTCTGTGGGTTGTAGCATACTTATCCTTTATTTTACAGCTAATATCCATGTATGAGTGAGTACATACCCTGTTTGTCTTTCTCTGTCTGGATTACCTCAATCAGAAATGGTGTTTTTTTTTTTTTTTTCCTAATTCCACCCATTTGCCTTCAAATTTCCTGGTGACCTTGTTTTTAATAGCTGAGTAATACTCCATTATGTAATTGTACCACATTTTTCTTTATCCATTCCTTGGTTGAGGGACATCTATGTTGTTTCCAGGTTCTATCTATTACAAATAAAGCTGCTATGAAAATAGTTGAGCAAGTGTCCTTGTGGTATGATTGAGCATCCTTTGGATATATACCAAAGAGTGGTTACAGCTATGTCTTGTGGTAGATTGATTACCAGTTTTCTGTGAAACTGCCACACTGACTTCCAAAGTGACTATAAACAATCTCCCACCAGCAATGGAGGAATGTTCTCCTTGCTCCACAGCCTCTCCAGTATGAGCTGTCACTTGTGTTATTGAATTTAGCCATTCTGTCAGGTGTAAATAGAATCTCAGAGTCATTTTGATTTGCATTTTCCCAATGGCTATGGATGTTGAACATTTTCTTAAGTGTTTCTCAGCTTCTTGAGATTCTTCTGTTGATAATTCTCAGTTTAGATCTGTACCCTATTTTGAAATTGAATTATTTAGTTTGTTGATGTCTAGTTTCTTAAGTTTTTTATATGTTTTGGAAATTAGCCCTTTGTTGTATGTGACATTGATGAAGATTTTTTCCCATTCTGTAGACTGCTATTTTGTCTGTTTGATGGTGTTCTTTGCTTTACAGAAACTTTTCAGTTTCATGAGATCCCATTTATTAATTGTCCATCTTAGTGCCTATATTATTGGTGTTATGTTCAGGAAGTTGTCTCCTGTGCCAGTGTGTTCCAGGGTGTTCCTCACTTTCTCTTCTTTCAGGTTCAGTGTATATGGATTTATGTTTAGGTCTTTGATCCACTTGATTTGAGCTTTGTGCAGGATGATAGATATGAATCTATTCTACATGCAGACATCCAGTTAGACCACCATTTGTTGAAGATGCTTTCCTTTTTCCATTGAATAATTTTGGCTTCTTTGTCAAAAATCAGATGTCCATAGGCATGTCAGATTTATCAGGCTCTTGAATTTGATTTCATTGATCCACCTGTCTGTTTTTATACCAATACAATGCAGTTTTTAAATCTAAAGCTCTGTAGTAGAGCTTGAAATCAGGGATGGTGATACCTCTTGAAGTTCTTTTATTGTACAGGATTGTTTTTAGCTATCCTGGGTTTTTTGTTTTTCCATATGAATTTGAGTATTATTCTTTCAATGTTTGTAAAGAATTGTGTTGGGATTTTAATGGGGATTGTACTGAATCTGTAGATTGCTTTTAGTAAGATGGCTATTTTTACTATGTTAATGTTGCTAATTCATGAGCATGGAAGATCTTTCCATCTTCTGACATCTTCTTTAATTTCTTTCTTTAAAGACTTGAAGTTCTTGTCAAATGGTCTTTCACTTGCTTGGTTAGATGTCAAGGGTGTTGATTCTCTGATTTCTTTTTCAGCCTGTTTATCATTTATACATAGGAGGGCTATGTATTTATAGGAGGGCTAGCTAAAAAAGAAAACTGATTTTTTGGAGTTAATCTTGTATCCAGCCACTTGACTGAAGGTGTTTATCAGCTGTATGAGTTCCCTGGGGTAGAGTTTTATAGGTTGCTTATATATACCACCATATCATCTGTGAATAATGTTACTTGGATGTCTTCCTTTCTAATTTGTGTCCTCTTGATCTCCTTAATTATCTTGGCAATGTTCCTTCTGTTTCTATTTTGTGCAATAATTTGAGGAGTGTAAGTATTAGCTCTTTTTTGAAAGTCTGGTAGAATTCTGTGTTAAAATTGTCTGGCCCTGGGCTTTTTTTGGTTGGGAGACTTTTAATGACTATTTCTATTTCCTGTGGGTTATAGGTCTATTTAAATTGTTTATCTAATCTTGATTTAACTTTGGTAAATGATATCTATCAAGAAATTTTTCCATTTATTTTAGATTTCTCAATTTTGTGGAGTACAGTTGTTTGAAGTATGACCTAATGATTCTCTGGATTTCCTCAGAATCTGTTGTTATGTCCCCTTTTTCATTTCTGATTTTGTTGATTTGGATATTCTCTCTCTGCCTTTTAATTACTTTGGATAAAGGTTTATCCATTTTATTGATTTTTGCAAAAAACCACACTCTTTGTTTCATTGATTCTTTGCATTGTTCTTTTTGTTTCTAAGTTGTTAATTTCAGCCTTCAGTTTGATTATTTAGTGTCATCTACTACTTTTAGGTGTGTCTGCTTCTTTTTGTTCTAGAGCTTTCAAGTGTGCTGTTAAGTTGTTAGTGTGAGATCTCTCTGAATCCTTCATGAAGGCACTTAGTGCTATGAACTTTCCTCGTAGCACAGCTTTCATTGTGTCCCATAGGTTTGGGTATGTTGTATCATTTTCATTGGATTCTAGGAAGTCTTCAGCTTCTTTTTTTATTTCTTCCTTGATCCAGTGGTAACTCAGAAGAAAGTTGTTCAGTTTCCATGAGTTGGTAGGCTTTCTGTTGAAATCTAGCTTTAACCCATGGTGGTTTGATAAAATACAGGGTTCTTTTAACCTTTTTGTATTCATTGAGATGTGCTTTGTGGGTAAGTGTATGGTCAATTTTGGAGAAGGTTACATGTGGTGCTGAGAAGAAGGTGTATTCTTTTGTGTTTTGGTGAAACATTCTATAGATATCTGTTAGGCCTATTTGAGTCATAATGCCTGTTAGCTCTAGTATTTCTATGTTTAGTTTCTGTCTCCATGACCTGTCCATTGGTGAGAGTGTGGTGTCAAAGTCTCCCACTATTATTGTGTGGGGTTCTATATGTGATTTAAGCTTTAGTGATGTTTCTTTTGTAAATGTGGGTACCCTTACATTTGGGGCATAGATGTTCAGAATTGAGACATCATCTTTGTCATTTGAGACATGATATTTGGTGGATAGGAAATGTCCTTCTCCATCGCTTTTTATTAATTTTGGTTGGAAGTCTATTTTGTTATATAATAGAATAGTTATACCAGCTTGCTTCTTAGGTCCATTTGAATAGAAAATCTATTTCCTATCCTTTACTCTGAGGTAGTGTTTATCTTTGATGTTGAGGTGTGTTTCTTGTGTGTGATAGAATGATGGATCCTATTTTCATATCCATTCCATTAGCCTGTTTTTTTTTTTAACTTGATGAATTGAGTCCATTTATTTTGAGGGATATTAATTACCAAAGATTGTTAATTCCTGATATTTTTTGTTATTGATAATGTGTGTGTATCTGTGTATATTTGTGTGTTTCCCTTCTTTGGGTTTTGTTGATGTGAGATTGTATGTTGCCTGTGTTTTTGTGGGTGTAGTGAACTACTGGGAGTTAGAGTTTTCCTTTTAGTACCTTCTGTGGGTCTGGGTTTGTGCATTACTATTGTTTACATTCGACTTTGTCATGAAATATCTTGTTTTCTCCATCTATGGTGATTGACAGTTTTGCTGGGTATAGTAGTCTGGGCTGGCATTTGTGATCTATTAAAGTCTGTAAGACATCTGTCCAGGCCCTTCTGGGTTGTAGTGTCTTCACTGAGAAGTCAGGTGTGATTCTAATATGTTTGCCATAACATGTTACCTAGCCTCTTTCTCTTCCACTTTTAATATTATTTCTTTGATTTGTATGTTTGGTGTTTTGGTTATGTGGTGAGTGGATTTTTTTTCTGATCCAGTCTATTTGGTGTTCTATAAGCTTCTTGCACTTTTATAGACATGTCCTTCTTTAGATTGGAAAATTTTTCTTCTATGATTTTGTTAAATATATTCTGTGTTTTTGAGATGGTTTCTTCTTATTATTCCTATTATTCTTATGTTTAGTCTTTTTGTAGTGTCCATATTTACTGTTTTGTGTTAGAAAATTTTAGATTTAACATTTTCTTTGACTGATGAATCTATTTTCTCTTCAATGCCCAAGATTCTCTCTCCCATCTCTTAAATTCTGTTGGTGATGCTTTCAGTTTCTGTTCCTTTGCCAAGATTTTTCATTTCCAGGATTTCCTCCATGTGTGCTTTCTTTATTGCTTTTGTATCCATCTTCAGGTCCTGAATCATTTCATGGGTGAAGGCCAGACTGGTCATCACCCATGACCCACAAAACTCCTTTAAGCCTGCCCAAGAGCCCCAGACTGCACACAGGCTCCCTGCTCCCACTACAAGCACTTTCCATGCCCTGGTCTACAACTTCCCACTTTAGCTGAGGCCAGGCCAGATCTAGGGACACTGTATCCCCAACCCTGGACTCCATATTCCGGCTGATTACTTTAGAAGAGGTCTTCTGTTGTACCAGAGGCCAGGCAGGATCTAGGAACTGTCCACCACCATAAAGCCCCTTTAAGCCTGCCCAACAACCCAAGGCTGCGCACGCACACACGCACACACACACACACACACACACACACACACACACACATCCTCCCATTCTCACTTCACTTTCCATGTTCTTATCTACAAGTTCAGAAGAAGACTTGGACTTTACTGGACCCCGGGAACCCCAGAGAAGACACTGCCCACAGTCCACTGAACCCCTTTAAGCAGATCCAACCACTTCACATTGCACTCTCACCCTGGGACTCCATATCCTGGCCTACTACTTAGGAAGAAGTATTTGGCTTTACCAGAGGCCAAACAGGGTCTAGGATCCTCAGGCCAGAAGACTGGAAAGGAAAGAGAAACCAAGGAACAAAACACCCATCCAACAAAGACAAACACAGGAATCAACACCTAGACCTGTAATCACCCCCAAATCCAGATGCCTAAACACCAGTGTAAGAACACAATCAATAGCAGAAAGGGCAATATGGCATCACCAGAGCCCAGCTATCCTATGACAACAAGACCTGAACAATCCAACACAGCTGAAGCATAAGAAACCGACCTTAAAATGACTTTATGAAGATGATAGAAGTTCTTAAACAGGTATGAAAAAAATTCCTTAAAGTAATTGAGGAAAAGACAAACAAAAAATTAGAAGAAATCAGTAAATCCCTAAAAGAAAGCCAAGAAAACACAAGCAGATGAAGGAAATGATGAAGGAAGTATGAGCCCAGGGGAGGAAGTCCATCTTTATAATTCACATTACCAATGTGATACCAAATACGTTAGTGTATTTTTAAGTCCTACACATTTACTCTCTTTCTAACACACATACAAAACAAACAAACAAAAATACAAAACTCCCCTTTATGTTACCTTTGTCAAATTGTCTCATAAACCATTCAACAGTAGCCTGTTGTACACTTATTTGGGTAAAGGGGAATGTTGGAACATGGTCAATAGAATGACCCACGGTTATCATTGCCTTAGGGGACTGTGAGAGAGGCTCCAGAAAAAAAGACCTTTTACCTCAGATGCATTTGGTTCCCTGGGTTGTTCTTGGATGTGAGTTCATGCCTTCTATGCTAAATACATGCATTCAATTTGTAAAATGTGTTTGTTCTTGCTGGATGTCAGATCACAGCTATAGAACCCAATCTGGTCAGTGTGTCCTGAATCCGGATATGGCCTCTGCCTTGTTTTCCTGCTTTCCCAGGTATAATCTATAGTATATGCCAGGCAATTGTGCTTGAATCAGTCTGTCCTAAGAAAGCTCTGGGAAAGGGCTGCTCTGTTAATATTTAGTATGTGCTTATTGGTAAGTTTTTCTGATCATGTTTTTCTTAACTCTAACCACCTTTCTTGGATCATTGATTTCTTCGTTACACCTGTGTATAAAAGTCCACTGAAACTGAAGTAAGCTTATCTATAGCATTAGACTGTAGTCCCCCCATTCTCTCTGGTCCTCAGATCCCAGGTTCAGCAGACAGATCTGCACAGGTCAGCTGAAAAGTGAACAGGGAATATGACTCAGTGTTGCCTCAGTTCCTTTACTTTCTTCTCTGCAGGGAAATTGACAATGTTTCCCTGGGAATTTATCATTAGGCTTTCATTCTGGAAAAATTTAATTGGTTTACCAGAGAGAAGCCTGTGCATTTTCAAAACTCTGCGAAAGCTTTTATGGCTCTGACCCATGATTTGCTAATACTTTCAACAGAAAATGCACAGAGAACAATTGACCACAGGTTCAATAGTTTTTAATTCTCAGATACTTGTTATTTTGGAACCAATTTTCATTTTCTCCTACTCTAGTTATATCTATAATTTCATCTACAGATTTAGCAGTCCCACACAGAGGAACATATCATATGGTATCCTGGGTTTGCTTAATCATCCATGCACCCTAGTTTTAGTAATTTGTTGACTATCTTTGCTGCATTTATGTTTTAATAAAAACTATGGGAGCCATTGATCTATTTTTCTGTATATAGGATAATAACTATAAACAAAATGGATTGATTCTAAAACAGTATATTGACAAGGCAATTCTTAACCTGAATGTTAAATACAGTGTATTAACTGCTCTAAGCATTGCTATTTGTGTGATCCCTTCAGTCATGTGACAGTGTTTAAGATTGTAATCAAACCTATTCCACTTCTTCAGCCCTCAGGGCTTATGTTTTTATGTGGAAATCAGAGGTCAGTACACATATCTTTCACAACTGCTTTTCCGTCTTATTTTTTGAGGCAGGGGGTCTTCACTGAACTGGGACCTCACAAACTGGGCTCCACTGCCTGGGCAGCAAAGCCCAGAGATACTCTTTCATTTATCCTCCCAGAACAGGATTATAGACAAATGCCTTCTTATTCAGCTTTTGATAAGTGTCCTATGGATATAAGCCCAGGTTCTCATGCCTTCATACTAAATTCATTTCCAACAGAACATCTTCTCAGTTCCAAGTTTCATCTTTTTTGAAGGCTCTTCTCTCAGTACTGTGTTTACCCTCTTCTTCCCTCAAACCTTACCTCTCACTTCTTCATTGGCCCTCATTGCTACTCTAATCTTTATTACTCTTAAATCATTACTACGTTTTACTTCTTCATGTAATATTCTCTGAATTAAATATTGTATCTATCTATCTATCTATCTATCTATCATTTATCTAATCTAAATCTATCAGCTATTTATCATCTATCTACCATCTATGTATCTATAACTACCATACCTATCTATTATGTATGTATGTATGTATTTATGTATGTATATACCTACCATATATCTAATCCTTATCTCTCTATCATCTATTTATCATCTATCTATTTATCTATCTATCATTTATATAATCTAATCTATATCTATCAGCTATTTATCATCTATCTATCAATCATCATCATCTACCTCTGTATCTCTCTATGTCTATCTCTATCTGTCTCTGCTTATGGATGCTTGATCCCATAGGAAATAATTACCATGGCAGAGGTTAGTGGTGTAGTGAGAATGTAGACTTTAGGTGGGCAGTCACATTCCCTAAGATATTGGCAATGGAGATGAGTAATTAAGTTCAAGAGTTGTCAGTGAATGTGGGATGTTATGTGGAAGTTGATAGAAACCAGAAATGTAGGGAAAATGAGCTATTTTAGCTGGATAAAAAAAAACCACATGAACTATGAAGAAAAACTGATGTGAAAGCTCAAATTCTTACTTGACTTAAAAAATCAGATCAGTTATTTAACCAGTTTGAAAGTTTCTCTCTTAAATTCTGGTAGATACAACTCCATGGAGATAATGTAAGCAGTTTTGAAATAATGCCCCGGACAATGCCTGCCACACTACTGTTTACTTGTAACTAATGATCATCCTAGCATGTAAAGAAAAGAAAAAAAAAATAATGCTCTAAAAATGTTGTTGGAAATTTGCAAGTGCTATAATTCTTAATCTACAGGAAGATAAATAGGCTTTCCTTCAGAGGAAGGGGAAGATCTTGAGCATATGGTGGAGAAATTATTCAATGAGAATATTGAGTTCATAGCAAAACACGTGGACCATTGAATGGCTGATCTATTGGACTTGTGGGAGTTGAGTTTTTTTTAAAAAAGTGGATGGAAATGAAAAGAAGAGATGAAATGCATCTGGGTAAAGGGGGCTTAGCCTTGGCTCACACTAAGTCAAAGACTCAGAGGTGGCACTTAGAGAAGACACTAGAAATGCAGGCTACCCTAAGTCCAGAGCACACACAGTTGTTTTTTAGATCTGTGCAGAGCTTTTAAAAAATATTTTTAGTTTTTGAAAATTTTATACAAGGAGATTTATCCTATCCACTACCACCCCCAATTCTCAGATCCTCTCCCACCTTACTACTCACTCTCTGACCCATTGAGTCCAAATTGTGTTGCTCAAGTACTCTTGGGACTGAGGCTTTCTCCTGGAGTGTGATCCACCTACCTACCAGTGTTCACGCCATTAATGAAATCTGATTCTCCTTCTCCCAGCAGCTATGAAATTCAATAGCTCTTCAGCTAGTGGTGAGACTTCATACCCATCCCTATCCTTCATCATGCTGTGGTTTTTGTCTTACTTGACCTTGTGCCAGCCTTGGGCATGCTTTCACAACTAATACTAGTTTGTATGAGTAGCTGCTTTGTTGTGTCAGGGAAACATTGTTTTCTTGAAGTTATTCACCACTTCTGGCTGTTAAAGTCCTTATGTCTTTCTCTTCCATGAATATCCCTTTGCCCAGAGGGAAAGACTATGGTATAGAAATTTAATTTGGGGCTGAGTGCTCCCCAGTCTCTTGTTCTCTTTACACTGACCAGCTGAGGTCTTTGTGTTAATTGCTATGAACTGCAAGAGAAGCTTCTCTGATAAGGGTTGAGTAATGCACTGATCTTTGGCTGTAGCAATAAGTCATTACGAGTCATTTTAATACTATATCCATTTAGCAAAATAATAGTGATTGGTTGTCTTCTAGGGATAACCTATGACCTGTATAGACATAGGCTCTTGCCCCTAATATCAGTGCTAGGTGTAGGTTCCATCTTATAGAGTAGGACTTAGATCCAATCATAAAGTGATTGGTGTTGTCATAACATTCATGTCATCACTGTACCAATGAGCATCCCTTGCTAGGCCAGATGTTATTGTAGCTTTCATGGTGAGATACCTGGGTAAGATAATTACTTTTCTCCTCTGGTAGTGTACATAGCACTTTCCAAAACTATAAAAGCTAGCTAGTAAAGATGAAGCCTCCAGGTTAGTACCAATCTGATTTTCCATATTGTGTGATTTAAGTATATGCTATCCTGATTAGCAGTGTCTTATCAGAAAGTTCTAGAGGGTACCCAAGAGCACTAGTAATAGCCTGTAATTGCATGAAGGTTTATGGGACACTATTGGCTAACAACTCAAAATTATGTAATCCATTTCTGATACTGGGTTTTTATTTGGTACTATGTGGTATGTAGCTGGGGTATTGTCCTCCTGTTATAGGGTATGTCCATTTAAAATATTTCTGCATATGTGTGTGTGTGTGTGTGTGTGTGTGTGTGTGTGTGTGTGTGTGTATGTGTATTTTACAGTACTAGGTTACTGTATAGATTTTCAAAAGGGTTTTATTGTTATTTATTCCTCTCTATATTCCCCCATCCACTTTTCCTATCCCAACCTCATTTAATCTTTACTGTTCCATTGTTCCCCTTTCCCTGTCCACTTTAGTCACTGTATTCTATCTCCTCCCTTGAGTGATCCCCTCCTCTCCTACCTCTACGGCTCCTTACAAGTTTTCTAACATCTGCAGGTATTAGAAATGAAACACAGACTGTCTTTCTGGGTATAGATCATCTTACATAGAATAATTGTTTCAAGTTCCACCAATTTACCTGTGAATTTTATTTTTCTTAACTGCTAAATAATATTCTATTGCATCAATGTACCATATTTTCATTATTCATTTCCCAGTTGATGGACATAGAGGCTGTTTCTATTTTGCAGAGGGCTAGTATCTAGGATATACAAAGAACAGCAGCAACAACAACAAACGCCAAGAAAACCAACAGTCCAACTAAACAATGCAACATGCAACTAAGCAGTGTTCTCAAGAGTAGAAATAGAGATGGCTAAGAAACATTTTTAAAAAGTGTCGAGGGGCTGGAGAGATGTCTCAGAGCTTAAAAGCACTCATTGCTCTTGCAGAGGACATGGGTGAGCTTCCCAGCACCCATGTGCTGGCTCACAACCCCATAACTCCAGTTCCAGGGGGTTTGATGCCCTCTTCTGATCTCTTCAGGCACTGCCATGCATGTGGTGCACAGACATGCAGGTAGGCAAAACACTCGTACACAAAACAAAATAAATAAGTCTGAATTGAAAAAAAGTTGTCAATATCATTATCCATCAGGAAGAACAAATTAAATCTACACTAAGATTTAATTTTGTCCCAGTCAGAATGGCTGATATTAACAAAAAACAAATAATCAAACAACCATAAACCCAAATGACAGTAGATGCTGACATGGATGGGGAGAAAGAGAACACTTATTCACTACTGGTGAGAGTGTGAACTGGTACAAGCACTATTGAAATCAATGTGGAGATTCTGCAAAAAGCCAGAAATATATCTGCCACATTATCCAGCTATATCAGTCGTTGGCTTGTATCAAGGACTATATATCTGACTGAAGAGAAACTTACCTATTCATGTTCATTGCTGCTTTGTGCACAATAGCCAGGAAATGTTTGTAGAGTTTTAACACTTTATATATGTCAAAAGCTTAGTTGTACACATAGAGAATTCAACTTTGAATTTAAGTTCCTGACTTTTACTGGCATCCAAAATTCAGGAGCAATGGGAAATAAGATGCATCCTTTGAGATTTGGAGGCAGTGTAAGGAGAAGGGGTAGTGTGGTAAGTGAATTGTTTGCACTTCAGTTCTTCCAATGAGGACTCTTTGGTATAAAGTAAGGCATGAGGAAGCTGATCATACATAAGCTACATGAGGTAGATAAGACTGGGTTTGAATTCCAGTTTCTTCAGAGGTATAAATTTGAGAACATAAATTAAACATTTTGGGGCCCTCCATTCTCATTTGTAAGATGAGGATCATAATGATGTCATGTCTAGGAATCTGTGCACATTAAATAAGACATGTGCATGCTGACTACTGTATTGCTGACAGTCAATAAATGTCCGTTTTGGGTACATTTATGGGTTATCTCTCAATTTTGTTAAAAAAAAAAAAAAGAATAGTTCATCTGATTCCCTCAGTGGTCAACACGTACACATTGGGCTTCTGCTATGTGTAGGCTCTGTGGTGGTGGCCACCTTTCTCACATTATTACAGTTCAGAATTTTGGTTAGTGGAAGTGTTGGGCACCAACGTAATTCACACATAGCTAAGCCTGCATGTTATCCGAGCACGGTGCTCTGTGCCAGTTGGTCCTCCAATCTGACTTCTTACGGGAGGGTGGTTGAATGCTGACTTATAGCATCAGGAATCATTTACCTCTCCACCCGTCACTCCTTGTTGCCATCTTGATTTAATCTTCATACCAAGGCATTAATAATGAGATGAGAATACCAATAATGACAATTTAGTCCAGTAAGTAACGTTCCATTTTACTTAATCTTTGAATTAACATGCTGCCTTGTGCGAGGGGAAACAGTGTCAGAGTTGTCCATCAGAGTTTCCCATTCAAAATAATGAGAAATCACATCTTCCTGCCTTTGAAGCTAAGAGAAGGAACTGGTTTCCTTCCACGTGACTCTCAAGGGTAAGAAGAAAGGTCTGTGAAAATCCCTACTCACGCCACCTCTCATTATTTTACTTTGACGGGAGATAACATCATAGAAAGAAAGATGAGGTCAACGTATTTCTGTGCGCACTATCGAAATGGTGAGACAAATGTCTGCTTCCATGTGAAATAGTCTTGGATCACTGCAGCAGCGTATTTAAGGGGTCTTGATCTCCCAGAACGCACACAGTGATGTGTAGCATGTCACACTTTTACACAAAACACTTATTCAGCACAAACTGGCTTCACAGGAGCTGCACTGCCCTTCCCCCTCACTTCCACTTTCCACCCTCCAGCCCTCCCTTGGGAAGATGCACGCCTGTTCCATTTGTGCTCAGCACCAGCGTTGCCATGGAAACTCTCCTCTTTTTCTCTCCCCTCCCCAGTTACCAAGAACAGCCCCGGACTCAGTGCCAAGACCTCCTCTGTACAGACTCAATATTCTTTCAATGTTTAGACAAATCTGCTGGAAAACCTTGTTTACATTTTTCCCACAACACCACAGCTTTGTGTTGAGGCCATCCATTTCCCATGGACCCACTCATGCTTGGGAGGTGATTTCTCTGCCTTTTTCTCCACCATAGCTCCAAAATAAAAATACATCATTTGGTCTGATTCTTAATAGGACATGAAAGGTAACTCAAGGTCACAGATTCCACCCTTGCAGTCAGTTTTATCCAGTCCAGTCCAGAATTCAATACTTTGTTCACTAGATTTCTCTACTTGAAAAAAAAGTCATAGTGTTAACACATGTTAAAAAACATGAAACTTTTCTTTTAATTGGCTCTGGTACCATGTCTGCTACAGTACATCCATGCATCTTAAGGTATGCCAGACATTAGTATTCAGATGTGTAAATAGTATGTTGGCATCACACTGCTTGAAGTTACAGGTATGTTTTAGGTTGTTATTTTTTTCTGCAGTGTTTTAAAGTATTGTTTATGGTTTAATTCATGATTCTTACACTCAAAACAACAACAACAACAACAACAAAATAATGTTAGTGAAATGACATTTTATCCTTCTCATTTAAAAATTACCGACTATGCCTGTGCATTTCCTAAATGTTAAAAGTAGGTTTAATTTTTTAAAAAATTACTTATTTTTCATTTTTATTGTGAGTTGAACAGATCAGCCTGGTTGTCCCACTATGCTGACACATCTTTTCATTGTAAACTAGGCATTTTTAAATTGTTATTTGGAAAAGAATTACCTCTAATCAACAGAAGAGGGAGCAATATTCCCTCCTTTTTGACACAAAATACTGTGGTGGTGTTTTCTCACTTTCCCCCTAAACATAAGCCTCTTCTGTCATAATCTCTGCTGTTGCTTTTCTTTCCCCTTTTTTTTTCTATTTTTTTTTTTTGTGAGGGGTGATGGAGGAGGGGTGCCTAGCGGAGGCAGAAGCAGGACCACCCAGTTCGATCAAGGAATCAAAGGTTAAATTCTTTCTGGTTTGTTACTATCTCTCAGGATATAGTTATACGTTAGAAATCCTTGTCTTCTACTGTATTTTTTTTTTTTTTCCTTGCAACAGTAAAATCCACTGCACTGCTTTATAGGGAAGCCGCGACATCCTGAAAGCTGCGGAAGAGAATGGGAGCATTTTCCAGCCTGCCCTGAGAGAGTCCCTCCCATTGTTCTCTCTCTGAGCTGAGTAGGAACCGCACACATCTGAATAACAGGGTCTTTTCTGCCTGGCGCAATCCTGGATTGTTACAGTCTAGAGGCCAGCCATGCTGTCACCGGCACAAATTGATTTAACCATCAATTGCTGTGGTCATTAAAGCTGCTAAAAGTCCCCGCCAAACTGATGAATTGCGACTGAATGTGAACTGAGTGTCTAAGTCTTTTTCCCACCACCTCATATCAAAGGCTATTGTATCCCTGCAAAGTAAAGGGTCGGGGGTTCAGGCTGTGGTTCAACAATGGGCTCTGTCCCAGGACAGAGCCCCATTCACTCCGGCACTCCCAATTACAGTTTGCTTTCCATACCTTATTGTATGAAATTTGCATCCAACTAATACATTGAATTATTGGCATACTTTGGGTGTCAAAGGAGTCATTGAATGATTTATCCTTGAAATACATGGAATCCAAAGCAGCTGCTGGTTCTTGTCTTGACAATGGAGCGATTCCCTGGTTCCAATGCCTGCAAATGGACTAATTTTCCCTCAGCTC
Organism: Onychomys torridus; assembly: GCF_903995425.1. Taxonomy (NCBI): domain Eukaryota; kingdom Metazoa; phylum Chordata; class Mammalia; order Rodentia; family Cricetidae; genus Onychomys; species Onychomys torridus. The sequence continues at coordinate 12,426,523 of NC_050461.1, forward strand.
AGAGTTACCACTTGTGGAAGTGATACACAATTTTTTTCCACATTCAACTGTGAAGCCATTTTTGGAGTCCTTGAGAGGAGATGCAGAGGAGGAGTGGTGGTGTCGCTGTCTAACAATGATACAATTACATTTTTAAAAGATTCGGTATAACCTCCTTGGGGCCAATAATTTGATCATTATTGTTAGTTCCTTTTGCTTAAAGAAAAAGTGAGAGTAGAAAGATGCAATGTGAAACTTTTGTTAATTCTTTTAGAAAAAGTGTAGATGAGAGTTTTTCAAATAATATGGTTATGTTCCTCAAAGTGTGATCTGACCACACAATGCACATGTGCACACATGCATGTTGTAATACTTACCTAATTTAGCTGATAGCTGAGTTTGTGGACAGGAAAGATTGCTAAAATTTAGTCCTTCTGGTTCTGATACTGCAATGGCATCAGGGAATTTCAGAACATTGGGCTTTGCAGCAACAGTGATTTGCTTTCCTGGGTGATAAATTTGTTTTTTCCTAGCAGATACTCATTGGAAGAACATTTTCTTTCATCTCTGGTCTTGACTTTAATGTGTCACATCATTTGATTGACACATGTGCTTGCATATGCAATTTGGGCAAGCACACCAGAGAGTTAGTTTCCCCATCAATGTTTAGGTTATTATTTAGGGACTGGGTGAGGAGATCTTATTTTTAATTCCATGGTTTTTGGTTGTTTCCTCTTTTTTGGTTTTCTTCCCAAGCTTCACGGCCATGTGACTTCAGTGTTTTCGTGATGCGCTGAGAAGCAGCTCTGTAAGAGAAACATGTTTTGGGACATCAGAGGAGGAGAACACCACTTCTTCCCCTGTGCCGCTGCTTATCTTCCCTCCCTGGTTCATCCTGCCAGGAAGTGTCATTTACTGAGCTAAGAACAGACGTGGAAAACAAAATAAAGCTGATTTGGTGCTGCAGCGGGGCTGACACGGGACAGGAGAGAAGAAAGAGAACAAAACCAGTGGCCACCACAGTGCCACCGAGAACAGAGGACAAAGAGGGAACCTTTGCTTCAAGAGTCACTGCACAGGTCAGGGGTTCAGGCCACACACCTACTAATAACGCATTGGCAGACAGATCCGGGTTCGTGTTTCTTTAGGCTCTACTTACCATGGAGTGTCCGTCTCCAGTAACTATGTACGGAAACCCATCAGCAAGAACTGTTACATTGGCCCAAAGTTCCAAATGACCCTTGAAGGAGGTCATTTGATTCTTGTCTCTAAGGATCTACTGTTTCTCCGCCACCCAAAACAGGGGTCTGGAGAGCATAAGCACTCTTAATATAGAAGAGAACCCTGCCCCCACCCCTAACCTGAACCTTAATTGCTAAGGAATTGGAACCAGGTGGGACCAACCATTTCACCACCCAGCATATGACAGTGTATTGGAGATGGAGTCTGATGACAAAATCAATTCTTTAAATATTTTTCAAGAAAAAGCAACATCAGAAACATCATACTAATTTGTGAGATGAATTGTACAGTAATGCAACCACCTAAATTCACCTGAATTTGGCTCTGGTTATTTATTCTGAACCAATAGTTTAGGATTATTTTTTGGCATAGGGTGGTAGCAAAATTTCAGCATTTATCATGATTATTAATTTTTGTCTTGATTTATTTAAATGTCCTTGAATTGAAATGAAAAGCCTTTCTTTAGTTGTTTAATAAATGATATGAAGTTTTAAAAGTATATATAAAAGCTTACCCTGGAACATATTCTTACTGAAAATTTACTATAAATGAATGGAAGAGTAGGGTATATTAATTTTTTAAACCCCATAATCAGCTTAAAATTTAGCTTATTAATTACTAGTATGAAATCACTGGAGCTATTATTACAATAATTAATTATCTTTTTATTGAGCATGTATTTTAGATAGTTTGATGAGAGTTTTAGCATTATTTCCTTCAATCAAACTCAAGAGAACAGTAAACCTGTCTGCTTTGTTTTTTAAAAATTAAAATACATATAATTTGTGCTTTGGGAAATATGCATGCAATGAATGAATACAGTCTCACAATACTATTTATTGCAAGATGTACAAAACAGATATTTATGTACATTTCACAGCTTAGGGAAACAGAATTTGAGCCTATTAATGGGTGCTGGAAAGATGGACCAGGGATCAAGATTGCTAATTATTCAGCCATAGGACGAGTTCAGATTTTTATCAGTATCTGGGTAGCAAGGCAGGAGTCTAATGTGTGCCCATAATCCCAACATCTAGAAAGGCAGAGACAACAGGATCACTGGGTCTGGCTGGCTTCTAACCTAGCTGAAAAAATGGTAGGTTCAGGGAGAGTCCCTGTCTCAAAGGAATAGGTAGAGAGTGATAGATAAGGACACCCAACACATTGGCCTCTGTTCCTGCACAAGTGCATGTACTGGCACACATACATGTATACATGTGCATACACTAAATGTATATGACTCATGACACACTGTCACATGCAAATAGATAAAAATAAATCCTAATTTTTAAATAATGTTCTAATGACAAATGATCAGAAAATGTTGATTAGAACTTTGGTGATGTATATGGAAGGTCTACTCATTATATTATGGTGTTTTGTAAATAATGCAAGTTGAAGGTATGACAAGGTAATCTTTAATTTTTCTGAAAAAATGTTGAACTGTTCAGTTTATATCTTTTGTTTAAATTTTCATTCTCAAATTATAGACTATTGGGTTTCTATGTTCAGATATACTTTCTCACAGAATTAGAATTTATTATATTATACATTGTGTTACTTTATTTAAACACTATAGTGTATATTAATGCATTTTAATGCTCTTTAAAGTTCTGTTTAACTGTTTGAGAACTTCTGTTTTAAAAGTTAATTGACTTGATTTTATTTTCATTTCATTCAAAGTATTATTTTATTCACCTAGTTATTATTTACGAGTGTTAGGCACCATATGTAGGTCCTTATACATGCTAGGTAAACACTCTATCACTAAAACACATCCTTAGCCCTCCAAAACATCCTTTAGATTTTTCTTAAGAATCTTTCTATTTGTCATTTAAAAGTGGCTTGCTTAATCTTCTAGCATTGTGTATTTTGTAGCTATTACTTTTCCAGTAATTTCTATTCTAACCGTGTTGTCTAGGAACAGACAGAGTATCCCTTCCAGTGTTTCCAGTTTGTCCAGGTACATTCTCTGACTTGCAGTGTAGTCTCTTAGTGACTGTCCCAGGTGAGCTTGAGAAGAAAGAATGTTGGTGCTCATTGGGTAAAGTAGTTGAAAGGTGTCAGTTATATTTGGTTCACAGGCAATGTTGTTGAGTTCCACTACATCTTTTCTCATTTTTCTCCTTGCTGGATCAGTCCATTTGGGATAGACGGCTGTGGGAATCTACAGCTGTTAATAATCTTCTTAAAATTCTATCAGTATTTGCTCATGGACTTTAATGTTCTGCTGTTGGGTACAGGCACATTAAGTATTGTGTTGTTTTCTTGGGAAACTGGCTCTTTATGAAGATACAGTGCCCTTGTTTATCCTTGATATGTTTCCGTGGCAGAATGTTTCTCTGTCTGAAATAAGTACAGCCATCCCTGCTTTATTCTTTACTATTGGCCTGGTATATCTTTATCCCTTTAATTCTGAGTAATTCAGAAAAGTGTCTGGCAGAAAGCAGCAAGTCTATGGCTCTGCCAGAGATCATGCTAGGAGTTGGGAATTATGGGAAGGAAAAGTATAATTATACAATTATTATAATTCTGTGTATCTCTTTAGCAAGGCTTAAGGTGATTGACCTGGTTCAGGTGGAATGTCTGGGTCTCCACCCATCTCTTGACCAGAAAGTCTTTCCTTAATGGGACTTTATGGCTAGTCTAAGTCTCCTCCCCACTTTGAAGAGGTAACCATAAAATCATTTAGGATTCATATCAAAGATCAAAGCCTCCCCAACACTCCCAGTCTCTCTGACCTCTGCCTTTTAGCCAAGAAAGAAGCCTGTTACTTTTCTTTGGGATCTTTTTACCCTAACCTGCCTGCACAGTTTTTACCTTCTATTCTCAACATGGCCCCTTCTGAAGAGGTAACCCTAACTGCCCTTAGGGAACTGCAGAGGTGAGGGATCTGACTTCTTCAAGCTGAATGGGAGGTCAAGTGTGGAAGTCAAGGTATCTCTCCAGTGGCCCTAATCTAAAGGACCCCCAAAGTGCATAGGTGGTTTTATTTGTGTAGCCCCCAGGAGGAGGAGGGAAAGGGAGACCTTGAGTGGCTCCTGGGAAGGCAGGTGAGAGAGAAGTAATAGCAGGGTTATTAGTACTCTAAGCCTAGGTGGGGAACCAAGAGAAAGTGTATATTAAAATATTCAAATCCAAGTCTAATTAGCATCTCTTGATGGGATCACAGGAGCATCTCCCTGGGCTCCCCAGTTTTCCTTTGGCCTCCAAGGCTGGACTAGAGAGGGATAAACCCAGCATCTGATTTCAGGCACTTTGATCTCTGTGGGAGTTTTAGAATCACCATGTGAGGTCTTTCCCAGATGGCAGAGAGAGAGAGAGAGAGAGAGAGAGAGAGAGAGAGAGAGAGAGAAGAGAGAGGAGACATTTTAATGGCTCTTCAGTTTTTATGGTTAAAGGACGGATGGTGGGATTTTCTCTCACTACAAGCAGGCACTACAGTGTTGGACTGAAGCAACAGCTGAAGTCTTACATTTGGGCAACATTTTTCTTTTCAAGAAGAGAATCATCAGTGAAAAAATACATGTATGAATAACATAAATATAAAGATTTAGGTCCATTGTCTAAGAAGTGTGATTCCCTTGGATTGTTAAGGAAACATGCCAATCATATTAACCTTTGGTTAGACTTTCCCACTGGGTGCTTAAGACCACTGAAATGACCAAAGTTAATCTTTTTTTTCCCCTTCCTTTTTTTTAAACATTAAGGCCAGTTCAGGACCTAGTCCTCAGGAAAGTCCCTTGAGCTTTGGAGGACTCTCTGGTTCCCTTAGTCTTCCTTTTCTTTCCTTTGTAGCAGTTATTCTTTCTTTTGAGAATAAGACACAAGCTTGTTTGACAATGGTTTTTCTTAGAAGCACTAAGGAAAAAGTTCCTTCATGTTGACCCTCCTCCTCTTTATAGATTAGTCACTGGTCTACTGTCTATGACCTCCTTGAACAAGAAGACCAGTGTATTCTTCACAGTGACAGTGCATTTTGAGAGATATCCCACAGTTCCCTGGGTGACAATGTTGTTGTATTTTTTTTTTTTTTTTGAAACAGGAATTTTCTGTGTAGCCCTAGCTGTCTTGGAACTCACTCACTATGTAGGCCACACTGGCCTTGAACTCACAGAGATCTGTATGCCTTTGCCTCCTGAGTGCTGGGATTAAAGGCAAGTACCACCACTGCTTGGCTGGTGACAATGTTTTCTTAAGTAGTCATTTTTACATTGATGTTCAGAACAACATAGATTGATATTTACCATATTGGTTGCTTCTGACTCTGTCACTCTTGTCCTTTTGTCCCTTAACTGAGCACATTATATAATTCTATATTTTTTTCTTTAATTTTGTTTTGGTGGTTATTCAAGAGTTTGTAATATATGTTTCTGGTGAATCCATGTTGCTTTCCTTTCACAGGAAACAATTTCATGAATAGTGCAAGGACTTTATAATAATAATAATAATAAAAACCCCACTCTAATTCTTCCCTGCTTTCCTTTGCATCAATGCTTCCATTTGTTTCACTTAAATACATATATGCACCTACAATTAAGTACATTTGTGCTCCTTAGTTTTTGTCAACTTGACACAAACTATAGTCATCTGGGAAGAAGGATCCTTAACTGAGGAATTTCCTCCATGTCTAGGGTATGCTCAGATCAGCATGAGTGCTGCCATTCCTGAGCAGGTAGTCCTGTAGGTATATAAGACAGCAAGTTGAGAATGTCACAGAGTGCAAGCCAGAGAGCAGAGTTCCCCCATAGTCTCTGCTTCAGTCCCTGCCTATAGAATTTTGCCTTGCATTCATGCCTTGGCGTACCATGATAATGGACATTTGTAATCTGTAAGATTAATCAACCCTCTCCCCACCAACCTGTTTTTGGCCAGTGTTTTACCAAAACAATAGAGAAGTGAACTAGGACTGAAATTAGTACCAGAAATGTGGAAATGTTTCTGTGATGGAACTGTCCATGTTGTTTGGGGGTGTGCTTTAGAGGATTTTGAAGCATTTGGATGGAAAAGTCATTCAGAGTTTAATGAGTGGCAGTTAGTTGTGGGAGCCTGGAATATAAGAATGCTCATAGAATCACAGAGAGTGGATACCCGGCTTATGAAATTTCAGAAGAAACTCGAGGCTGCTGAATTAAGAATTTGCAGAAGCACTATGCTTTACCGCAACAATAGTGCTGGTTAGTTGGGCTGAAACATCAGCTGTGATGAGTGAGACCAGCCTTACTGAGGTGAAATGATCTGAGATGTGTTTCCACAGCATCAGCACATAGAAGTTGTGCTCCGAAGGTGAGCAACGCTGCATCTCAAGCTGTCAGCTGACCTCGGGTAGGTGTAATGTGGCACTGGCTTTGGCGACATAAACACTGCAGGTTTGATGGGGTCTTCGAGAGAAGCTGAAGCTTGTCACCATGAGGAGGCCACTGGTGAAGGTGCACCCTGAGTTGGTGAAGACCCCAACCAAGATTTAAAGAGTCACGTAGAGAACCTGAGGTCTGCAGTCCCTGCAGAGAATCGGGGAAACCATTGATAGAGGTGAGCCTAGACTGCCAGAGAAGAAAAGAGACATTTTTATTACTAATTAAATTCCTTATTTGTTATTTTCTGTTCATGTGTTGTATTTCTTTCTGATTCACTATTATGAGAGTGAAAGATTTAGGGACTTATCCAACTCTCCTCAGCTATCCCGTTCATTGGCGTGTAGTTAGCTGCTCTTAAGATTCCTTGGAATGTCTATGTTCACATGACATCATTTCTAGTCTCATTTTGGTAATTAAAATTGGATTTACTTATTCTTTATTAGGCTCACTGATGTTTTGCCAATTTTGTTGATTTCTTTTACAAAATGGCTATGATTTTTGGGGGGTGGGGTGATGGGAATATTAAACACTTGGTGATTTTTCATGAGTTTACACTTCAGAACATATTAAAGCCTCGGGAATTGTAATTGTCTGTTTTATGTGGTTAGTTTAGAAGGTGTATGGTGTGTGTGAGTGAGTGAGTGTGTGTGTGTGTATGTGTGTGTGTGTTTGTGTGTGTTTACACATTTGGGGTGGGAGTGTAGGTATGTACATGTAACACCATGCATATGGAGGTCAGAGGACAACATCCAGTGTGGGTTCTCGTCATCCACTTGGCCTGAGACAGGGTCTCTTTAGGTTTTGTCTCAGTATTCCATGCTGTCCCCAAAGCATCCTGGATCCCTGCTCCCTGCCTGCCACCAGAACTACAGCATGCACTACACTCCTGGTTGTATGTAAGTTCTGAGGATTTGAACTCAACTCTAATATTTGCTCAATATTTGATTTACCCATGGAGCCATCTCCCCAGGCTTGATATGAATTATATCTTAATAAGGCAAATTAAGTTTTAAAAATCTTCAAAGTTTGGTTTTGAAAACAACAAAGAATCTGCCCAGCTTAATTTCAGTAACAGAGAACTGGAACCATGGGCATTGGTAAATTAACTTTGCCTTAGCACTCGGTGTTGGAGATTGTTTTGGATAGTTCGTCCACATGAGTAATTAATTAAAAAGAAGGTTGAGAGTTTCCCCTCACTGCTTATGTGTATGTAGGTATGTGCAACCCATTAGAAGCCTCACAGCTGTGGAACAATGTGGAGGATAAAATGAGAATTCACTGCTCTGTGTTAGTCATAACTAATTGTTCCTTAAATGAAGTGCACTGCTTTGCTGTGTAAGCACAATAAAGCAGTATGTCAACATCTATTCCTGATGCTAATCCTTAACTGTGAATGAACAAAGGAATTAGACAGTCACTCAGTATCATCTTTGAGGCTTAATCATACCAAATCTCCTTCAGCCTGTCCAGCAAGAATTCCTGTCGCTATAAGGCAACAAGCTAAGACCTGGAAGAGAGAGAGCTGCCTAGTATGCCTCCCACACAGAAATATCTTACAATTCATGCATATATTAAAAAATCAACATGGTTCCTGCTTTAAATGTTACCCAATAAATTTTAGGTTATGGGAAAAATTGTGCAAAATTGCTTGAATACCCACCTCTGTGAAGCTTATATTTTAATGTTTATTATATAATAACCAAATAAATAGGTAAAATACATACTGTGTTTGAGAGTGAGAAATATAGAGGGAAAAATCAAACATAGACAGGAGTGAGGTGATTCCATGAGGAGGAGGGTTGTCCTTAACCAGGAGGGTCAAAGCAGGTCTCTAGTGAGATTTGATGGAGCCATAGGAGCAAGGCACATTGAGATCCATGAGAACAGAATTTCCGTGCAGAGATGTGGGGTGTGAATGTGAATGGGAGCCACACTAGAGAATGGCAAGGAGACAAGTGTGCCTGCAGCAGTAGTAAACAGAGGGAGTCATAGCAGCGGGAGCCAGAGAGGCACCGGAGCCTGGATACCCGGGACTTTGCAGGAACTTTGTCCTTTTCTTTGTAGGTGTGGGGCAGAAGAAACCACTGAAAGCATCACTTTGGTGACTGCTCGGAAGAAATCAGTAAGGGCAAGAACAAAGTCATGCATAAGAGAGGTAGCTATAGCAACAGTATGAGATGCTGTCTTAGATTACGGTGGTGCCCTGGAGTTGGGAACAAATACTTATTTTCTGAGTTTGTGTTGAAGGTGGAACTGATAGGATTTGCTGATAGATTGTGGTGCATTGGAGGAGAGAAGAGAAATTAGAGTTGATGTATTAAATTAATGTTTAAAATGTGAGCGGCTGTAAAAATGAAGGTGTTGATTGTTATGGTGAAGGAGGCTATGGGAGGAGCAGATTTGCTGTGGGCAGGATGAGGGTCCCATTTTGATTAACAAGGTTAAGGTCCCTATTAGATATCCCAGCAGAGATATTGAAGGGTCATTTGCATTAAGGTTGGAAGGTGACAGAACAGATGTAGAAAATAAATGACCCAAGCAAGCTCAGTGACATTCGTTCTAGACTCACACTGGGTAACTGGGCAGTAGGAGATTGTGAGAGCTTCCCTTACTCCTCTTCCCTTTCCTTCTTCTGGTAAAGGGGATGATGTAGTAGCACAGGTTTGGGGAGACTTGAAGGAAAGGGCTAACTGAAAAAACAAAAGAGCTGGAGTAACATAGCCAACTGAATTCAAGGTCATGAATCAACATGAGGACCTCAGTTCGACCACATTTGTGATGTGGGCAATGTTGAGCTGTGTGAACAAAAGCCAAAAAAGAGGCTGGGGATTGGATTTAACTGGTGCTGAGCTTTCGACAGGTAAGGAGGAAGGGCAAAAGTGCTTGGAGAATATAAGTGGGGGGTGACTTTAGTGAAGAGTCAAGCAATGTAAACAGAATAAAGAAGAATTAGATGTCAACGGAGTGATGTTGTAGAAGGAGATAGAAAAAGACAATTTCATGAGAATTTGCTGTATGGGAAGATTTGCCACATTTGTTTCTATAGCTGTGAGTGTTTCTGGATTGCTGACACTCCCAATTTAAAGATTATGGCTTCTGTAGTGGAAATATGACCTGGACTACCTGTCTTTGGTTTCCAAAGATACCATGGATGGAGGCATTAATATGCCTGGCTCCTATGTCCATTTCTGCATTCCTACACTACTAAATCCAGAAGAACCAAACTCACTGAATGTAATGCTTTATTTTTTGAAAATCATCTGGAAGCAGAATCTGAACTTGTTTGAAATTAGCTGCTGAGAATGTAGTTATAATTCATGTAATTTTGACTTACTGCAAATAATACTGTATTTGTCTGCTGATGCCTTAGCATGCACACTGCTGGGAATTCTGGCCATGGTGCTTTATAGTATATAGTAGGCATGCCCTGCTCCTCCCCCACCCCCAAATCTGAGGAAACCTCAGTTTCACAAGACAAGGGTTTTGGGTGAGGGATTGTAATTTGCTGTTGTATTCTACCAGAAAGAAAACTGATATCTGGAGATGCAATTGGCCCAAGGCCACTAGTAGAGCCAGTTTTGGACCTGATTCAGAGCTGATTCAGCAAGCACTGGACTTGAACCTTTGTGAGACAGTTACATTGGTTGGATGTAGATTTATAAGTACAGTCACTTAACACTCACCATACAACCAGCAGCCTCATTCTAGAAGAAAGAGAACTTTCTGTTTGCCAGAATCCTCTGAGAACTTGTAGGTCCCTGCTGATATATACTCAAAGGACATGGATATACATTAATGGAAGGAGTGACTATCTGCTCTAACCAGGATTTTGCACTAGAGTTGTAGTGAAAACATACTTATTTTTATGTGAGATAAGAAAATCAGAAGCAAAGTCACTCTTGATAAGTGAGCCAACATATTCATATTCAGCTGGCACCTGCCATCACCATGGTTACAGAGCTAAGTGACGGTGTACATGAAACCTATGAGTTCTGGATTAAAAGGGATTTCTTTTCTAAACTCATTCTTTCTACACCTTAATGACTGCTGGTAGTACCACCAAATGGTGCAGTCGTCACTATCTAGGTATTATTTCAATAGGCGCTTAAAACAACCTCACGAGGCACGAACATTTATTACCCTTCTTTTATGGATAAGAACATCAAAGATGAGAAAGATTTAACAAATTCTCAGTGTTGGATAGCTGAAAGAGACTTCTAATCTGTGCTGCACACCTGAGGGGAGTGGGTTAGGATCACTCAGCACCCTGCTTCTCAAAGGTGAGTGATGACAGCAATAACAATATCTGCCAATATGAATATCCTTTGAAAACTTGCTGTGAGCACACACTAAGTCACCTTGTCTCTGTGATAGTCCAGAATGATGCTAACTGGGTGAACTAAAATTTATCTAGCTATATTGTTTGCCATTGGCCACCTAGATAGTACTTACTCATCTTGTTTCTAAGACAAGGCAGTGAAGTATGAGAAGAGCAGAGCTTCTGTGGGTGTGAAATTCTGCAAGAGTAACTTTAGTTATTTGGGTGTAGATTTTACAGGAAGGTTAGGTAGAGGTAGTGAGATCTGTGGCTGCTTACTTTTTAGCTTGCATTTTGTCATTCTATGAGGCTTTCTTACCAACGTTGCTTTCTTTCCTCTTTGTTTCTTTCCTGGGATAAGATATGGTGCAAGAGAATAAGAGATGATGGATTTGCTCAATTAATAACTTGTCATCCTTTGAATAGTTACAAGACCATATTTATTTATCTTGTAGGTATTCATCCCTAAAGAAGCCAATGCTACCTCTGATTGAATGAAAGGCTCAGATGATCTGCTCTTCTTCCTCTGTGAAATTTGAAGGGTATATGTGGGGTGGGGATTGTGTGTGTTGAAAAAGGGCCAAAGGACAGAAGTGCAGACACTTGGGGACAGAAGGATTTCTGAATGTCTTTGTATAAGTGGTTATCTAAAGGCTGAAGCCTGAGTTAGTAGCGAACAAGGAAATGTTTGCCCTACCTCCTGGGACCTAAAGTAGGTGAGTCTGCCTAATGATGTGACTTCTGTGCTGGTCATAGCTGTTACTTCTCTTTTTCAATGCTATGGCAACAACCAATGGGTTCCACATGGCAGGCGAGGGTAAGGGTGGACCTTTGTCTCTTGTTCTGCACTGGCACTATTGGGGTAAAGTGAAATTTCTCCTCTATCCTCTGAAGATTCTCTGGAATATACTAACTGAATAGGCAAAGAAAGCAGAAAATTTATTAACCTGCAGAAAGAGAAAAAGCACAATATAGAGGAAAATTATATCAAAGTGATTACCTGTCTATTGGCATTATGGGGAAATCTATATGTCCCCCTTTAGACTGGTAGGGTAAGAGAGGGGACTGTCACAAGTTATGATGGCTTACATGATTATTTCCACAGTGGTCTTGGAGACATTCTTTTTGCAGCTTGAATGAGCTCTGGAGACATTATTTTGCATTGGAAGTTCCTGCCTTCCTAGTTATATTCTCCAGTTTTCTTTCCTGAGATAGGCACTGGGGCTTGAGGGTTGGGATGGAGGGTTGGGATGTTCTTCATGTAGTTTGCTCTGAGCATAGAAAAGGAAATTGCAGACTTTTTCCTTAATCTTGGGGTGAGAGGAGCAAGAATGCTTTCAGGGCCTTTGAGTCTATCTCAAGTTGTTCAATGTGTTAAAATTACCGTACGGGGCTGTTATTGCTTTCTGGTCCCCAAAAGCATCATGTGTAGGGATTCAATGAGAACTTAGGTAGTTACAAAGGACAAGCCTTTTTGAGGATACTCCTTTTAATACAACAGTAGTTGAGCATACAAAAGGTGAAATGTAACATAAATGCATCAGTTAATTTAGTGCAGCTAATTTTAATTTGTGAATAGTGAATTAGATACCCAGAAACATGACAGAAAGATGAAGGAAGAGGAGGAGAAGAAAGAGGAAGAGGAGGAAAAAGAGAAAGAGAGGAAAATCATCAGATGATGATGTTTTAAGGGCAATGTACCTTAAGCACTAATTCTTTGAGAAGAATCACAAGGTATGATGATTTGAACAAGACTGGCCCCATAGGCTCATATGTTTGAATGTTTCATCCTCAATTAGTGGAACTGTTTAGGGGAGATAAGAAGGTGTGGCTTCTTGCCATTATGATAATGGACTATCTCTTTGAAATTGTAAGCAAGCTCCCCAATGAAATGCTTTCTTTTATAAGAGTTGCCTTGGTCATGGTGTCTCTTCTTAGCAATAGAATAGTAACTATGGCATAAGGTCACTCAGTGGCAACCCAAGCTTCCTCAGTGCCATGTGATTCAGACTCTACCTAGAGAGAGGTCAAATTTCCAAAGCTGGAGGTGTAATCCTCCCAAGATTATGTTCAATTCACACACCTGCTTTGAGATCCATAATTCTCAGGCCATTTAATCTTGTGACCGATTGGCTACAAATTTGGTGTTCTCACTACCTTTTCAGATAGTTTGCCAAAATGACTTGCAGAACTTGGATGAACAGTATCTGTTACGAGATTGTAGTATTTTTTTTTTAAGACACAAAGCAAGGTAAGTCAAAAGAAGAGATGCATAGGAGGAGGGCTCTAAGATGTCAGTGTTTTTTGGGTGCTACAGTCAGCAGGCTCAAGTGGGCTCTATGTTTCAAGGTGCAATTGGCTTCACAGAACTAAGTTGCTCTGTCTTATCAGGCACATGAAAACAAGCGGCACTGCTGATGCTTTTTAACAGCCAATTAAAAAGTGTGAATGAAAGAAAAGATATGAAATATTGAAAAAAGCGATGTTTTATATAACTAGAAAAATATGTAAAGCATTTCATTCTTTCCCTTTAGCACTTTCCCTAGGCCTAGATTCGCCATGGGCATTTTACAATTTGGAAAAAGGTGCCAGATGCTGGAGGTGCCTCTGTGGTCCTTAGCCTCCTAGGCATAGATAGATGAGCGTTTCCTGCCTACCAATGGCTACTCCTCTTATTGAAGCAGGCACATTATATCTGAAGGAAAGGGACCATGTCTAGCTGTGAAAGAGCAAGATCAGCTGATCCTGAAAATTTTAGCCTTCTGGGAAAAAAACAGATGCACACCAGATAAAGAGCACATCTACTCATATAAAAGGCTGCTTGAAACCAACCAGTGGTGTTTTCATGGAAGTGTAAAAAGGGGGATTACATGCATATTGCTGGATGCTATAGGACTGCTAAGTATCAAAACCATTATCTTGGTTATAAGGCAAAAATCCCCGAATGTCAGAATGTCAGATGAAAATTGAAAGAGGGAGTTAGGTTAGGAGGGAGATAGAGTGCATGTGATTGGGTTTGTAATGACTTTATTTAAATCACTTCATGTCTTCTTCTATTGAGGAATTCTTAACTGTACTTAAAAATGAAAACAGAATTGCATTTTTATAGAATGGAAATCAATGCATGCTGTTTTGTAATATTCAGAAAAATTAGAAGGACAGGAGACATGGTAAGAATGAACTGTTATTTCTAGTGGGATAAAGGTTATTGGTAAAATCTTATGCACCATTGTATATGTATAGACATGAGGGATCATATTTACATTTTATTACTTTCACTTGAAAAATCCTGCATTTTTGTGCAGGGCAATAGATATGGAGCTATTCATATTCTTCTACACGTGAACATCCAGTTATGCCAGCACCATTTGTTGAAGAGGCTTTCTCTCTTCTATTGTATAATTTTCGTTTCTTGGTCAAAAATCAGGTGTTCAGAAGGCTGTGGATTTATGGTAGGGTCTTCAATTCGATTCCATTGATCCACCTGTCTGTTTTTATGCCAATATCATGATGTTTTTATTACTATAGTTCTATAGTAAAGCTTGAAGTCAGGGATGGTGATACTTCTGGAAGTTCCCTTATTATACAGGATTGTTATGGCTATCCTGTTTTTTTTTCCCCATATGAATTTGAGTATTGTTCTTTCAAGGCCTATGAAGATTTGTTTTGGAATTTTGATGAGGATTGCAATGAATTTGCAGATTGCTTTTGGTAAGATTGCCATTTTTACTATGTTAATCCTACCTATCCATGAGCATGGAAGATCTTTCCATCTTCTGATATCTTCAATTTCTTTCTTTAAAGACTTAAAGTTCTTGTCATAAAGGTCTTTCACTTGTTTGGTTATTAGAGTTACCCCAAGACATTTTATATTATTTGTGGCTATTGTAAAGGGTGTTTTTTCTCTGATTTCTTTCTCAGCTCATTTATCATTTAGGAATCCACAAGGATGACTCCAGATAAGACTCCAGGCAATAGTGGAGAGGGTGCCTGAACTGGCCTTCTCCTGTGATCAGATTGGTGACTACCCTAATTGTCAACAGAGAGCTTTCATCTAGTAACCTATGAAAGCAGATGCAGAGGTCCATAGCCAAGGACTGGGCTGAACTCTGGGACTACAGTCAACAAGAGGGAGGAGAGATTGTATGAGCAGGAGGGGTTAAGATCATGATGGGGAAACCCACAAAGACAGCTGGTCTGTGTTAGTGGGAGCTCACAGACCATGAACCAACAGCTAAGGCTCTCTGCATGTGAATGACAGTTGTGTAGCTTGGTCTATTTTTTGGGTTCCAGCAGTGAGATTAGAAACTGTCCCTTGAGCATGAGCTGGCTTTTTGGAACCTATTCCCCATGCAGGGATGTCTCGCCCAGTCTCAATGCCGGGGAAGAGCTTGGTCCTGCCTCAAGGTGATATGACATGCTTTGTTGATTCCCATGGGAGGCCTGCCACTTTCTGAACAGAGTGGAGGTGGGGAGGACAGAGGAGGTGTGGGGAGGGAACAGGAAGAGAGGAGGAAGGGGAAACTGGGGTTGGTATATAAAATAAATTTAATTAAAAAAAAGAAAAGAAAAATCCTGCATTTTCAGTGGTTTCTACAGGCATAGCTGTGAGCCTTAATAGCAAGACCCTTTTCTGTCTTTGTGGCTATCCACAAATAATAGTTTTTAGCAAATGCTATTTTCGTTTATTTTAAAATTAATATACAAAGTAATTAATTTTGTTAGTGTGTTTTAGTCCATACTTTGTTTCTCTTGGCTCATAAATGCTATGTAGAACAACAGTCTAGCTTGGTAACTCTCAGTGTATTACTCTTGATCCAATGACATTGTTTGGAACTCAAGTCTATTTGCTGTTTTAAGGCTAATACACTTAGTAACCAACGTCTTTTTTTTTTTATCAGGAACATGGGGCAAAGAACCCTTTTCCTTCATTTTGCTCAAACGTCTGAAAATGGTTCATGATTAGTTAGACTTCACCACAAACACCACTTTGAGTAAAAAAAACCCAGGAAAACTCACTAAAGATTGTATTCAATGAGCGTAAAACACAGGGATTGTGTATATTCCTTGAATACATTTATATTTATGTTTACCTATATATGTACATATTTCAAAATACCTATGAATAAAAGGAGAAACATTCTGGAAACGTTTGTGGAAGTACTCAACTGTGAGGAAAACTGAAAGTAAGCAATTATTTCTTTCAGTTAGGAATTGTCTCAATGGGAAAAGCAGGGACAACTAATTGCTACTTGATTTCCCTTAATTTACTTCTATTTGCATAGTCAATTGCAATATTCTGGTCAGGATTTTTGGTGAATATTGTTGTCACAATAATAAATACATTTTAGTGTGCCTTTTGAATGTTTCATCCATGTGTACAATATATTGTGACCTTATTCACCCTTATTCTTCTTTCTTATCCCCTTTCTACGCCTGATGTCCCCCTTCTTCACAACTAGGTCACCTCCTCCATTCATGCCCCCCCCTTTTCTTTTCTGTAAGTCTTGTGCAGGAAGCCACAGTGGCTGTGTGTTCTGGTTACAATGGCTGGGTCATACTCAGAAGACAGTGTTTCACAGCAGTTGTCCCCATCTACTGGCTCTTACCCACTTCACCCTTTTCCATTACGTTCCTTTGGCTTTAGAGGGGATTACATGGTTGTAACATATTTGCCTGAGCACTCAAAAGTCAGTTTCCTCAGCACTTAGATCAGTTACAAGTCTCTGCACTAGCCATTACCTACCACAAAAGGGAGCCTCCATGGCTAAGGCTGAAAGAAGCACTGTGTTAAGGGTATAAATATAAACATTTGCGAAGCAGTTTGGCTATATGTCCGTGTAACATAACATCAGCTGTAACTTCACAACTACAACCTGTGACCATACCAGCTATAGGCTTTATTATGTATTACTTCCCATATAACAGGTCCAAATGTAATCAGAAAATGATTGGTTGTTCCCATCCCCCAAATATTCATGCTACTATTGCACTAGTGGATACATCTTGTCTGGCAGATCCATATTGTAGGATGCAGGCTCCACAGTTTAGGTAAGACCTTTGATAGCTTTTCTCCCCAGTAGCCTGCATACCACTGTAGGGGTGGTGGTCCATGTCTTACCCTATATTGCACTATACATTCCTGTTGAAGCCATTGTGTATATCGTCACAATTTTGAGGTCATTGTCCTTTTACCGTACATTTGCTTACAGACTGTTTACCTTGTTTACATGAAGCCTTAGTCCTTAGGTTATTTAGGTAGATAAGGCTTACAGATTTGTAGTCACCTATGCTTGTCATCTCTATAGTTATGTTAGTTAGGTTTACAGATACATAGGTCAGATGGACAGGTAATTTTCAAACACTTCATAGACCTAGAGAATATGGCATTTAAATAACTTGGAAGTCTGTTGACGTGAGACACAATTGCTCCTGGTAGTACCAATTTGATCCAGAGAAAATATTGGGCTTCTGAGACATTTCTGTTTGGAAGTTTGTCTTCTTCTTGGCACAGAATGGCCTCCTGGGCAAAGATCTGCCCTTGCCTCAACTGCTGACAGTACAAATCATGTCCTTTCTGGGTGAATGGGACACAAGGAAAAGTGACTACTGAACTTTGCCAAGACAGGGTAAGATGGTCTTTCAAAATTCCTGCTTCTGAAAACGATCTGTCAGATAATCTAGGCCTATAGCCAGTTTGCATGCACCAGTGATGCTGAGAAACTTTAGGTGATTGTCCAGACTGCCAGCTGTCTCTGCCTACTCTTGAAAGACTCCTGAAAGTTGCTTGCATCCATCTTCCATTTCTCAGATATCATTATATTCCTTCTCAGGTCTTTGATGGGATTGAAAACTAACAGTTATAGTTACAATCTTCTTGTATCTTAGCTAGAACATGTTAAGTATTAGATTCTGGTTCTTCAGGACAGGATAGCTTTTGGAATGATCTCTGTAACATGCCATTTACCCATGCTCCAGACTTCTCTGGATGTTAGTATGTGTCTCCTGTTTGATGTTGCTCTTGTTGGTTGTAGTTCCATTTGTTTATGTCATTGTCCTTTATTTCTCCTTGATAATTATTCCTATTATATATAGTTTTGTGTTAGGTTAGAACTTTCTTCCTTAGACAAAAGAGGGAGATGTAGGGGTGGTTGTCTGTGCCTTAATCTGAAGCACTGTCCCTAGTGAGGCAGCAGGTAACTGCTAGGTACCTGTCCCCATCCAAGGCATGGCAGAGATGAGGACTCCTTAAGACCTGGGATGAGTACATGCTCACTCACTTTGTTGCCTCATGGTCTTGGATGCTGGTTCGGATCAGAGCAGCACTGGACCGTGCCTCCATCCCTATTTTCTGTGTTTCGAGTTTTCTATATTGTGAATTAATTTCCCATAATTATTGAGCTATTTCTGTGGATTGGTAATGATTCAATAGCAATATACCACCTTCCAGCATTATGAATGACAATCAGTGAGGGGTAATCTTTTAGCTCATTTAATCATTTAGCTTGATTTATCTATGTCCTGATCCAAAGAGTATGGTGCCTTCAACCATAGGATTTTGACATCTAATTCTGGTGAGTGAATGAAAACACTAGCAATGGATTCTACTGTTTTGGGAAACATTAGGGGCTCTCTGGCCAACAAATCATAGGAAGATACCCTGTGTGTGGTACTGGTATTTTTATTTAGAAACTTGTGACTGCTGGACATAGTGGTATGCTCCTTTAATCTCCACACTCAGGAGGCAGAGGCAGGTGGATTACTGTGAGTTTGAGGCCAGCCTGCTTAACATAGTGAGTTCCAGGCCAGCCAGTGCTACATAGTGAGATTGTGTCTCAATAAAACAAAAACTATGAAGCAAACAAAAACTATGATGTTTTAGATTAGCATTATCCATCAATGCAGAGTACTTCCATTCAAACGTTCTTTTAAAAGCATATTTTCAATTTAGCATATAAAGTAGTTGCTTTCTATATGGCTTTTCACATATCCTTAGGTTCTGTTCCTCCATCTTTCCCTTTACCCCACATCCCTGTTAAAACCTTCTCACCCCTCTGATTCCTTCTCTTTGCTTTTATTTGACATATAATTTACTCTCTAACCTAGGCCATGTCTCCTTTTCTTCTTCCTGGAGTCTACAGATACTCATTCCAGCTTAAACATAGAAAGCTAACACTTGAAAGCTAGAATCCACATATGAGAGGGAACACACAGCATTTGTTTTCTTGGCCTGGACTATCTCACTCAGCATAACAAAATGCAAATGGCACAGTGTTCTAATTCTTACATTTATAAACAACATTGTCCTGGCCCCAGAATGCATTCTCAATCCATAGAAAGTCAATACTTAATACTTCAAATACTTAAAGCACTTCACACAGTGGAATTACCAATGGCTATAAAACGCTTGGTAACTCAGACCACACGTTCTTAGGGCAATGTTTACCTCAAGGGTGTGACATCTAATTCAGTTCAAAACAAACAGCACTCAACTGCAGACAGCCTTAAAGCATGAGTTATCAACAGATTTATGGCTGTTTTATCTGTGAATCCTGTGTCACTGCAGCATTCATGAATGTAGTGGACAGGATGACTATCCCTTAATTGAATTGAGTGGCTTTCCTGCAAAGTGGAGCAGTGTAAACTTTTAGAAACAGACATGCCACTAGAAAGCACATTGAAAGATGACTGGTATGTTCATTTTTAATTGTTTATTTATTCGTGTGTGTGTGTGTGTGTGTGTGTACATGTGCATGCACACAGCTTGTGCATGCACAGCTGTGTGCATGGTCAGAGAAAAACTTGTGCAAGTTGGTTCTCTCCATTGTGTGGGTTCTGGGGATCGAACTCATGTCACCAGTGAAAGGATGATAAACACTGCTGGTGAATGCCAGGCATTGGTGGCGGGCATGGTGCCAGAGGTGCTAGTTATGGGCGGAAAAGTCACCAGCTATGGCCACGACTACCTAGTTACAGAGAGCTTTATTGAGAGAAAGCGGGGGAGAGGAGAGAGGAGAGCTAGGCCTGGAGAGAGAGAGAAAGATGGTGGGGTGGGGGAAGAGGGGAGCAGAGCAGAGAGAGCTGAGAGAGAGGGTGAGATCCAAGTCTGGCTTTTTAAGGTGCAGATTGTGTGACCACGCTGCTTACATAATCTCCAGTGCACTCTGATGATGTGTAAGATGTAAGCCCTCCTGCTCAACTCCCAAACTGCGCAGGTGCAGCTGGAAGTAAGGGCAGAGTTCTAACAACCAGGCTTTGTGTCAGGTGCCTTTGAGAAGGTCAGGCACATCTCATGATAGGATCCTAATAACTCCGTTAAGAGCTAGGCCTCAGTTCCTGCCTCTTGAAACAGACAGTTTCTGAGGCAGCCAGGAACAAAGGGCAATCAATCACCAAAGCCCCTGACAGTGAGGAAGAGGAGAATGGCAAGTACCAGGCCTGGGCCAACTCCCCTCCCCAGGTACGTCAAGGCAATACTGAATAAAGACAAAGCCTGGGATTGTCCAGACTTGTCCAAGAACGGACAAGCTATGGCCTTAGCCCAACCCTGCTATCCCTAACCAATTAGCAATGTACTAATAAGATTGCCACTTCCATAAGAGAGTTCTAGATAAAATGACCTAACTGACCCTGAAACTCCCCTTAGATATGCTTAAAAGGAGCTTACACGTCCCTCTTGGGGTCATAGCCCTGTTGTATGTACAGGTGAATGACCCCCACATGCAGCTGGTATAATAAACACTTGCTGTTTGCATCACGACTGGTGATCTTTTATGAGACTTCTTGAGGACTTTAACACCTTTATGTACTGAATCATCTCCCAAGTGCATGGCTGATATTTTTTATTCTTCAGAAAAGTTTCCAAAGTTTTCCTGCTTCCTTAATGTACTATGTAATTCTTGTGTGTTTTTTTTCCTATCAGGTAACATGAGTGTTGCCATAAGTAAAGAAACACTTTTATACATAAGAAGCCCTACTCAGGAGAGAATGGAATGCCATCTACAACTTCCTGGTCCCTAGCTGTCAAAGTGGAAGGCAGCTAGCAAACTGACCACTGAGTCTAATCATGTATACAATTGCATTGTAGAACATGGCCATTTTATATCTGTGGTGTGTAAACTTACAGTCAAATGATGGAGACTATTTATGAGAGCAAATGTGTTGCCAGGATGCTGAAAGGCTCTTACCCTGAGGCATCTCTGTGGGTGTGAAGTTCTCTGTAGGAGACTTTTGTTTTGTTGACCATCGATTTTCTCCCCTCATTTTACTACAGTATTTGTTCAAGCAGAAGTGTAAGCCTTGCCTGCATAGAACAAGAGCTCAGGGGAATTCAAGTCCTCCCTTAGCTTTGTGGGTGGACTAAATTGTTCAAAGGCTGGTGTTTTTCGCAAGTAAGTAATTCAGAAAGGGAAGTTTTGGAAATTTAGAAAAGAATTTTTTTCCTGAACCAAAACACAATCAAGCGTGTGATTTAGCTTAGGACAGGAATGTTTGAAGGACTTCTTTGAAGTAGCTTAATAGGGTTTTAAAGGAGAGAAGAACTTTCTTCTTCTTGACATTCTAGATATAGCATGTAGAATGCAATTTCTTCAGGGAATGACCAACATAGAGGAAAGTCCAGCTGGTATAACACAAAGAAGTTAAGAAGCCATAAACCACTCTGAAATCTTTCTTCTCTCCACACTTCTAATTACATGAGCAAGCACATTCTCTGCTCTTCGATCAATGTGAATGGGCTTTAATATTCTGTTTAAACAAGCCTTCCTATAAATTATGAGTATTCCCCCCTTACAGTGAGACAACCCCATTTAAGAGTCTTCTTATAAGGGAATGGTATATAAAAGCTACAGTTTTGTCTTGTGCAGAGGATACTGAGAAAAACTTTAAAGAATTCATACATTGCTCTTGGCAGTTTTCCAAATTGTTATTTTGGTACATGGATAAAGTATTGAAGTAATTAAGAGAAAATTCTTGATTAAAACAGAAAGCAAAAGTTATTCTGAAGGTGCTGGAATGAATGCCAAGAACAGATCCTTTCCATCTGAAGTTATAAAGAAAGAGAAAGAACCAGACTGGTTTTCCCACTGAGTCACATGCTGCAAAGCTTTGGCCAGAGTACATGATGGCCTTAGTTATTCCCCTCAGGGTGTTTCATCTCAAAGGCATTGTCTCGTCTCACATCATCATGGGAAGGGTGATATTTGCATTCACATAACGTTTATTGAAGCAGAACATTATAATTGCCATATCTTATTATTTGTTATGCAATATTTACAAGGATCATAACTATCTGTAGTTTAAAATGTCCTTGGGGATGTTGCAATATATCTCACACAAATTGGGACAAACTATTTATTCTATAAATCAATCAATCAATCAATCAATCAATCAATATTTTATGTGTTCTAGCACTATGAAAACTAGCAAATAGGGATGAAGCTTCCAAGCTAGTACCAGCTTGACTTATCCATGCTCCATGACTCAAATATGTGGTGTCTTCAGCAACAGGGCCTTACTATCGAGTTCTGGAGCGTAACCAAAAGCAAAGGAAATAACCTGTAATGTTTGGTTCTATGGAACCTCACTAGCCAGTAACTCCAGAAAAGGTAACCCATTCTGGGCATTGGGCTTTTTAATCTGTCAGCCTGTGGTGTCTGGTAGGGGCATTGGTGCCCATTGTAGCATTTAAGCTGTTTAATAGATGGATATGCTAATATTTCAGAAAGCTTCAGCAGCAGAAGTTCCTCTACATTCTCAGATCTTTAGTATTACTTAACCCTCCAGGACCTCTGCTTTACCCAGCTCTGGAGCCCCAGCTCAGTAACCCTTGCACTCCACTGTTCCCCTTTCTCTCTTTATATCACTATGCTGTCTTTCCTCTTTTGAAGCCCCTCTCCAGGGCTCCTTTTAAATTTCCTGACCTCTGTGGGTGTTTTACATGGGATACATATATATATATAAAGATTCAAAGCTACGACACACAAATGGGAGAACACACATGATTGAGATGTTTGTCTTTCTGGGTCTAGGATCTTTATTGAAATTGCTTGTTCCTAGCTCAAGTCTTTTACCCTCAAATTTCATAATTCCATTTTTTTTTATTATTGTAGCTCTTTAGTGTAATCTGAAACCTGGGGTGTTTTTTCAGCAATGTTTTGGGTAGCCAAGGCCTTTTTTGTTTCTACATGAATTTAAGGTTCTATTTTCTACTTCTGTGAAGGATTGTTTTGTAATTTTGGAAGAGATTGATTGCTTCTTGTAGGCTGGCTATTTGACAATATTCATCCTAAAAACCCATAAGCATGATAAGTTTTTCCATGTTGTGGTCTCTTCTTCAATTTCTCTCTCTCCTTGATGTTTTAAAGACTTCATTGTTTAAGATTTTTACTTCTTTGGTTGGATATACTTCAAGATTTTTTTGAGACTATTTTTTAATGTAATTAAATAGTCCCTATGTTTTTTCAGTTAGCTTGTCTTTAGTTTAGATGAAGACTACTGATTTTTGAGTGCTAATTTTATATGCTGCTTGGCTGAATGTGTTTTTCAGATGTTGGAATTTTCTGGTGCAGTTTTGAGGGTCTCTTATCTATAGAATTGTATTACCTGCAAATGAAGGTACTTTACATCTTCCTTTTGTATTACTTTATTTATGTCACTTATCTTATTGTTCTCCTTAAGACATGAAGTACTATATTTTCAAGGGGAGGGGAGAAGTGAATATCCTTGTCGTTCCTGATGTTAATGGAATTATTTTGAATTTTTCTCTGTTTAGAATGATGTTGACCTTGTTGTATTGCCTTTATTAAGATTTGGCTCCTATATTCCTAGACTTCCCAGGACTTTTGCTGTGAAAGGATGTTGGATTTTGTCAAAGGCCTTCTCTGAGTCTAAGGAAGTGATCATGTGTTTTGGTTTTTTTTTTTTTTTTGACCCTATTTATTTGGTAAATTATGTTTTCTGATTTATGTATGCTGACTCATTCCTGCATCTCTGGGATGAAGCTGACTTAATAATGAGTTAATTTTTAAAAATGTGTTTGTTGTGGTCTGAATGAGAATGGCCCTCATAGGCTGGTGTATTTGAAAGTTTAGTCATCAGTTAAACTGTTTGGGAAGAATTAGGAGGTGCGTCCTTGTTGGAAGAGGTGTGTTACTGGGGATGGACTTTGAGGTTTTAAAAGCCCATGCCAGGTCCAGTCTCTCTTTCTGTCTGCTTCCCGTGGATCAGGATGTAAAGCTCACAGTTGGTGCTCTAGTGCCATGACTGTAACTAAAGGCAGTGTTCTTGAATACAGTTTGCAAGTGTTTTATTGAGAATTCTGGTGTTTATGTTCATCAGAACACCGGCCTATAATTTTCTTCATTGACTGGGTTTTGTCTGGTTTTGTGTCAGGGAAACACTGGCTTTGTAAAAAGAATTTGGAAGCATTCATCCCTCTTCTATCTTGTGAAATAATTTGGAGAGTATTGCTGCTAAGGCCTGATAGAATTCTGTTGTATACATCAGATCCTGAGCTTTTTGTTTTGTTTTGGTTTTTCAAGACAGGGTTTCTCTGTGTAGCTTTGCGCCTTTTCCTGGAACTCACTCTGTAGCCCAGGCTGGCCTCGAACTCACAGAGATCCGCCTGGCTCTGCCTCCCGAGTGCTGGGATTAAAGGTGTGCGCCACCACCGCCCGGCATCCTGAGCTTTACAGTTGGAGGTTTTTGATTACTGCGTCTATTTCACTGGATACAGTGGGTGTCTTAGTGACTGTTCTATTTCTGTGAAGAGACTTCATGACAAAGGCAACTCTTATAAAGAAAGCATTTAATTGGGGCTTGATTACAGTTTCAGAGGTATAGTCCATTTTCATTATGGCAGCCTCTGGGAGCCATTTTTATTCCAGCTGCCACAATGCATCTAGTTATAATATTTATTTCAGCTTAATTTCATTTTGGTAAATTTTGTATATCTAGAAACTCACCCTATCTTTTAGATTCTAGTCTGTGAGAATATAGATTTTTAAAATATGTTCTTACGGTTCTCTCAATTTCCTCAGTACAATGTCTCTCTTTTCATCTCCTGTTTCATTATTCTTGATCATTGTTTTCTTTCTTTTGGTTAATTTGACTAAATGTCAATCTTGATTTTTTTTTTTTTTTTCGAAGAACCAACTCTTTATTTCATTGATTCATTATATTTTAAAAATTTCTATTTCATTGGTTTTAGTATTGAGTTTGATTATCTTTCCCATCTACTTTGTGGGTGGAGTTGTTTGTTCTTGTTTTTCCAGGACTTTCAGGTGCAACATTAACTCATTCATACAAAATCTTTCCATTTTCTAATGTAGGCACTTATTGTTGAATAAACGTTGCTTTTACGACTCCCTTCATTGTATTCCAGAGAGTTTGGTAGGTTGTGTTTTCATTTTCATTTAATTCTAGAATTTTCTAAATTACTTCCTTGATCCAGTTGCCATTCAGTCCTGTGAGGTTTAGTTCTCATGAGTCTGTACAAAGTACTCTCTTTGGTTTCATTGGTCCAGGCCCTTCTGCCTCTCAGTTTCTGTTGAAAAGATGGGTTTATTGCTTTGGGTCTGTCTTTCTATGTGACCTGATTTTTCTGTTGTCCAGCTTCCAACATTCTTTCTTTGGTTTTTACATTTAGTGTTTTGACTATTATATTATATGGGGAGTTTCCTTTCTGGTGTTCTCTATTTGGTGTCCCACATGTCTCTTGGACCTTGATAAAAATCTTTTTCCTTAGATTAGAGAATTTTGGTTTTTTTGGTGTGTGTGTGTGTGTGTGTGTGTGTGTGTGTGTGTGTGTGTGTGTGAGAGAGAGAGAGAGAGAGAGAGAGAGAGAGAGAGAGAGAGAGAGATTATGTTAAAAAATTCTATATTTTTGACCTGGGTCTCTTTTCCTTATTATAGCTATGCTCATTGGTTTTGTCTTTAATTGTGTCTGAAGACTCTTGCATATACCCTTCATTTTGTTTTGATTTGATATTTTCTTTGAGTGATTCAATTCCTTTACCTTGTTTTCAAGACCCAATAGTCTCTTTCACTTGATCCAGTCTTTTGGTGAAGCTTTACTCTGAATTTTTGTTTGATTTTTGAATTTTTCATTTTGAGATTTATTTCATTTTAGCATTTCTTTAGAGCTCTATACCAGTATAAAATTCTATTTTTATGTCTTGTCCTGTTTTTATTATTTCACTTAACTTTGTGTTTTCCTAGTCCTCCTCTTTGATGTGCAGTAGAACAGCAATTGAAACAGTTATTCTTGAAAGAGTAACTAAGCTGATGGAGTCTAACCTCTCAATGGTAGACTGGCATTTCATAAAAGAGTTGAAGCCACCCACAAGCTGAGAAGAACGGGATGCAAAGAAGAACGGGATACAAAGAAGAACGGGATGCCAAGATGAGCACACACATGAGCTGAGAAGAATGGACAGCTGAATTAAAAACAATCAACAATTTCCAGAATTTAAAATCCTGAATTATGACAGGACACTAGTGGAATCCAGGTATTTCTGGTACATGGACTACTTTCACCAAATGTGAGGTTGAACTGTTGGCCTTGTGTACATCCTGCTTCACAAATGAGTCTGTCAGATATGCTAAGTATATAGACTGAAGACGATACCCCAACACTGCAGAGAAACCCCAGGTGACTGTCCAGGCAGCTGGCTGTTTCTGTCAACTCACATTTTTTTGGAAGTCACTTGTTTGCACTTCCTGTTTTATTAGGTAATATTATTTCCTTCTTGGATCTCTGAGGGACTAGAAGATTAGATATTTATAGTTATAGTTGAAGATTAGATAGTTATGGTAATAGTTGAAGACTAGATATAGTTATAGTTAGTTAAATATTAGATAGTTATAGTTTTCCTTATTAAGAATTTTAGAAAAGAAACTCACTAAAGAGGTGTTAGTGTATAAATTTGAAGGACATTATGACATAGTTTGTTAGTAATGTAAGTTAGGATAGAAAGTGAATCAGGTACATTTAGGACTTACCAAAATAGGATGGATAATGGAATTATTTTCTCTGAGTTTGTCAAATGCAAATGGACTAGACATTGTTTAGGGATTTATTGCTTGTATATATTGTAGATAGTTATTGTACTTATTGTATATAGTTTTTCTTATATTAGTTATAAACTTTTTCCTTTTTTCTTTTTATTAGAATAGAAGGGGGAAAATGGTGATACTTTATTTGTGCTGAAATGTGATTTTATTTGTATGTTAATAAATAAAGTTGCCTGGGTGTCAAAGCTAATAGCAAGCCATTTACCAGAAGTCTGGCAGTGGTAGCACATGCTCTTAATCCAATCACATGGAGGCAGAGGCTGTGTATTCAAGGACACAGCCAGCTTGCTGACATACACCTTTAATCCAAATACAAACCATAGAGACCTGGAGGTCTGTATAGACAGGCAGTGACAAAGACGTCATATGGTTGAGTTTAGAACCAATGAGAAGGCAGAACAGAAAGTTAATAAAAATACAGCCACACAGGAAGTAGGTCTCTTTTCTGAGGGGAAGGATGACAGCGGCTGGTAAGCTAAAGGCTATTTGCTAGTGCTATGACCTCTTTTGGGCTTTTAACTCTTTATTTGGCTCTGTGTTTCTTATTTATAAGACTGTTAGAATTACATCTACACCTCCTAGTAGTTTTTCCTATCTCATCGAGTAAAATGATCATTATATTTTAGTGGTATTTTCAAGTCATTTGCTTGTATGACATCTATTCTGCTTTTTTTTTTTCAAGGAATGTTACTATCAGAATACTAATTTTTAGTTTAGACCTATTGTCTTGAATATCCATATTATTTGTGTTTTTGTAATGGACCAACACATTTGAATTAGGTCATTAATAATGTTTCTTGTTATGGAAATCTTTTCTCCCCCTTTTTTGAACTCTAGATCTCTGTTTCCTATTACCTCTGTTTGTCAGATTGTAGTCCAGCTGAATAGGACTTAAGGTTCAGTTTTGGGGCAATTCAGTGTTGATGTTCCAATGGGGTATCAGGAGTTTTGAGCTGGTAGTCAGGATTTCTCAGGTAGTGTGGGTGGGTGTAATAGGGGGTGGAATCCTTGGGTCTCAGCCTGGGAATGGGGAGCTGGCAAGATAGCATGTGACAAATGCTCTCCAGGCCACAGCTATGGATGGAGTTGGTAGTATATGTCCACTTTTCCTACATAGAGAGAAGGGCTGGTCATCAGGCAAAGGACAGGTGGTCCTTAGGGAGAGTCAAAGGTAGGTAGAGTTGTTATAAATCTGAGGTCTCTAGCAGGAGAAAGGTAGAGGCCAGGGATTAATACAGCCCAACATGAAGGTTAAGTCTCCACTTAAGTCAAAGATTCTATTCTCTTGACCAGAAGGATTTCTCTTTTTCATTAATGGGACTTTATAGGTACTCTAACAAAGACATTATTTAAAATTAAAAGTAGAATAGAATGAGATAATGTAGATCTTCAGTAATTGCCAGTCATTTCCGGAAGGCTGTCAGCACTAGAACTTTGCACTAGCAGGGTACTGACCCTCATGAAAGTGAGTTCATTCAGTCTACATAGTTTATATTCAAGGTGATGCTGCAGTTCAGGAGTTGAGATGTTCTTTGGATATTCACAATTCTCACATCTTTGCTACGGTGGAATATTGAGGTGGGTCTGTCCTGAAAAAAACACAAAATAAAAAAGAACAACACCAAACAAAACAAGGAAGAGTGTTCCTAAATTCTTGTATTGCTTTACAAATGTTTCTGGTTTTGGTCATGGGAAATGTCCTGGGGCTTTGTGCATCTTAAACATGTATGTTATTGACCCGGTTTCTTCTACCATTGAGCTAGAACTCCAATCCTTTCCATATTACTAGAGAATATAAAATACTTTTAAAATCACTTTTTGGTAATACTTTAAATGTGTTTATGGGATCATTATAATCTCCACCTTTCCTGGGCCTGGACTCTGTAATCTATAATTACTTTCACACTGCAGTAGATTCTTGATGGAAGTGAACTTCATGAAACTCACTTCTGTTCTTGGGATGCTAGGCAAGGAAGGACTTATTGTGTTCAAATGTGCAACATCTTCACATATTATAAATGCCAGAGATTGCCACTTTGATATCAAAGAACCTTTTTCATATACACAGTCCAGGCTTTCTTCAAAGTCACCCTATTGGAACAAAGATAACTTCATGTATGCCATTTGCTTGCAGTTCGAAAAATTAAAATTATAGTCATGAATTAATGCAGTTTTCTTAAGTAATACCTAAGGGTATAGTTCTTTGAGAGATTAATCAATAAAGATGGCTACCAAGATGTACAGTCATATCAGGAAGTTTAAGAGTCAGTTCAGATTTCAAAAAGATGAAAATAGTTAATACTAAACATGAGAGTGTAAGATTAAAGTAATCTGATTATTTTAAGAGGGATTTAATTATAAAGTTACACTATGTTTGTGTTTTCATTTATTTATTTTAACAGTTCTTTCACTATTTTAGTATATTTTTCATATTGAAAAGAAATAGCCTCTCATCCCTGCCTTCTGAATAATTATACTGATTTTTCCAACAAAAGTTATATTATATATGCTAAAAAAATAAAGTGATGTTTGTTTTATGGTAAGATTAGGAGGTAATTTGAGAACGTTTTATTTAGTGCAATAGTGTTATATAACTTCATTATTAGTTCCGAGAAAGAAAGAGGACACTTATTTCTTCATATACATGTTAATAAGGTCAGCTCTTACGCTGGTTGTGTTTTCTTTGGCTTTCCTGAAATTAAATTAATGCTTTGTATTCGTTTAGAATTATTTTTTGTAGTGGGGCATATGCTGTGATTAAAAAACAAAACAAAACAAAGGCCATATCCAGTGGCTGGTGCTATGATTCCAAAAAAGACATCCAGGCTTGGGTGTTTTATAGACTATGGCTTTGTGATGACCCATCCTATCTCATTCCCTCTGACTGTCAGAGGGATGCCACAGGCAGTTATAATCTGGCAGACCTTCCTGGAATTTGTGGAGAAATATTGTGTCTAGTGTACAAACTAGTGCCTCTGGCTTTCAATGTTCTTTTGCTTTTATGACTTTTATGCAGTAAGTCTACAGTAATCTTTCAAAGTTACCAGCAGTCACTGGAGAACCCTTGCCTACGCTTCAGCTATCCTGAAGGCAGGGCTGCTATGTCTGCTTCTCCAGTGAAGGCTATGCTGACATTGCAATAAAATGTGAAAAACAATGTTTTCTTTTCTATTAGTTTTGACTTTTAAGAGGATGATGGGCAGTTCTTATTGCCTGTCTCAAAATATTTTATCTTTGAAAATTTGGTCACTTCATCTCACAGTCCCTAGAAGCCTCATGCCTGGAGAATACAGAATGTATTTAATTTGGACTGGTTTCATACGCCCATCCAAAAATGCAAAGATTAGTGACTAATTTTCTTAGAAGTGGTACTTTTGACTACAAGTAACAGTCAATCAGTAATGAACTACATTAAGCAAAAGATGAAGATTCACTGATAGGATATTGCCTTTCTTCTTAGCTCCCAATGGCCAGAAATGCTGTTAGGTCTCATGCAAGAGGAACTGAAACTATAGGGTCATTGGCATCTAAGGCATTTGCAATCCATGACCCTTTTTTTCCCTCAGGTCAAGTGGTCACATGGTCAAATGGTTGCATTGGTCTTGTCGTCCTACGCTCTTCTTTAATCACTTTTAGCAGCATGTGTTCCCATGCTATTTGTGTATCCACAGTAAGCTACAAACAGTTCTGAATCTCTACAATCAGTAAAATGTTATTTGTATATGTTAAAAGTTATTAGGTGTGGGAAGAAAAGCATATTAATAGACATAATTCCAAATTAGAGTCTGTGGTTGGCTTTTTCTGTACATTGCATAAAAAGTTAGAGAAGATAAAATTTCTGAAAAGTGTTAAAGTAAGAGATGAATGTGACAAAATTAGTGACATAACTTTAGAAAGACACAATGACAAAATGAACAAACTGGCCTGAATCTTATTTATGTATATAAAACATTAACTGAAAGGTAGAGACTTCAACCCATGATGTCATTCATTTAAAACGTGAATATTTATTTACTGATAACAGGATGAGGACTCCTCTTTAAGTTCTGAGCTCCTCTCAAATTCTAGTGTGAATCCATTCTATCTTGAATACGATGTTGAAAGACATGATGACTTCACATGTGTAAAGCTCTTGACCTCTTCATCATTAAATCTCCTTATCAGTAATGCACAATATAACCAGGATGAAAAATGCAAAGTCCACAGATGCCTCCCTCATAGTGTCACATAAGGCCAAAAGCAAAGATAACAAACTCTGATCAGTCTAATGAAAGCTAGAAAAATCCTCTCTTCCCAGTCATAGGGATTGCTTTAGATCTGTTGACTACTAAATTAGCATAATCTGTGATGGTTTAAAACTGCTGCTTGGTCTATACTAAAAACCTATTGATTAAATTCTTATCAAAGTGTTTAGAAAGTAAACATTGGGAAAATTGAGCCAAAATAACAATGCAGATTATGCTAGCCTTATAATTATCATCTCTGATTAAGTAATGTTTATTTACTTCTTGACAAAGTCTCTGTAGATCCATTCATATTGTGAACCCCATTAATTTTTTTCCCTCAAGTACCAGCTGAGTATGAAGGTAACCATCAAATCAAGCTGTTTTCCACATGCTCGAATCCACACACCTGGAGAAAAAAAGCTTTTAATTGAGACAAGGTTATAGTAAAAGACAGTATGGACCAGTGATGAGATCTTGTGGTAGGGGCACTCCTCTGGATTCAAGCAGAAACATCTGGAACAAAGTGTGTTCACTATTGCATGTTTAGATGAATGTTCCCTTCTTGAGAATCCCAGAAAGAGTCTCAAAAGCTATTAGTGAGGTTGTAGAACTCATCAATTATGTTAAAGGCAGACCTGTGCATCTTTGACTTCCTGAGCTCTGTTCTTTTCTATAGGTAGAACCCTTCAAACATAGGAACAAGCAAGGGTTTTATGAATAGTTCTTAAACAGCACAGGATGCATTCCCAAGACTTAACAAATAGGATTAGACAGAATTAGAAACTTCGGCATAGCAAGCAAAACAATTCAGTGAAGAGACAGCCTACAGAATGGAAAAAAAAATTGCCAGCCTCATATCAGAAATGATAGAATACATTAAGAACTGTGAAAATTAAGAACCCAAATAACAAGTCATCTAATCAATAAAAGGTGAGTAGTAGCTTTCAAAGGAAGAAGCATAGCTAGTAAGCATTTGAAAAAACACTCAACGTCTTCAGTCTCAATGAAATTAAAAGTAAAACTGCTTTTATAATCTATCTCTATAGCATCAGAAAAGAGTGGATGCTGACAAGGTTGTGGGGAAGAGAAGTGCTTATTCATGTGTGGTATGGATGTTAACTTGGTATGGATGGTATATCCACTATAAGAATCAGTGTGAAGGTTCTTGAAAACATTTGAGCCAGAGTTGTATTTCCCAGTTGTGCCACTTTGGATATATACAGTCAAAGGATCTTAAAGCAACATATCATGGAGATACTTTCACCTCTATGTTTATTATTTCACTGTTCATAATAGCCAGGAGACAGAACCAGCCTAGGTGTTCAGCAGCAGATGAATAAGTAATGAAAATATGATAACTATACACAATATTTTTTTTTCGGAAAAGCTATACATAATATGTTTTTTTCAGAAATGATGGCGTTTGAAGGAAAATGGATGCAACTGGAGGTTATGGTGTCAAATGAAAAAAGTCAGACTCAGAAAAACCAATGCTGCGTGCTTTATCTTACATGTAGTTTATAGAATTGTCATGTGTGTATGACATGAAGGTGATGAATGTACTATGGAAGAGGATGAAGGGTTCCTGGGGGAGGGGAAATTGATGGCAATGAAAGAAATATACTAAGAACATGGTGTCAGGGAACCCAGTGCCTCTCTTTCTTCTTCATCTCATTAACAGATTTGAAAAGAAGCTCAAGGATAATTTTATTATATTTTAAAAGAAAAACTTCAAGGGAGGAAGGCTGTAAATCTTGGTGGCTTCCCAGAAGGAGAATAAGAAGAGAAGGAAAAATAGACATACTTTTTGAGTTAATCCAGCCTGAAGGTTATCCATGTGCCACCTTGATTGAGAGGGAGCTTCGGAGAAAAAGTAAGGACATTCAAAGTATTAGAAAAATCATGCTTAGAACACAGAGAGGAAAAAAAAAGGAGAAGCTGTATGGCTGTGGCACTAGGGGATGGGAATTTTAGAAATGAAAAATACATTTTCTCTTTAAATGGATAATTATTCCACCTATCCCTTAGCATGGTTTAAAGTGTAGCTCTTCTTTCTATGGATAAGTTGACCCACCTCTCTGTGGGGGTGGTCCTCTAGCCAGGTCATTGATCTGCCCCCTTGGAATGTTAGGTCTTCACAAGGCCAGAGATTTTCTTCTTTTGACCAAAAGGAAAATAGTTTTCCCTTAATGGTATTTCTACTGCTGTGTCATTCCCATGACTGAGAGGCAATCCTAACATCACTTAGGAGATAGGCTGAAATTGGAGAAAGGACATAACTCATTTTCAGCATGAAAATATAGAGAGATCCAGTTCTAACACTGCTCACTCTAAGGAATTATTAACATCTGTATTGGAGTCTGAGTTTCTACGCTCACATGCAGCCTTCAGGCAGGCTCATGTAGGATGACATAAGAAATCAGAGCTCCTTCTGGCAATCATGGCCAGGGGACCAAGCATATTTTTGAACTGTGCTTTGGGTTCCTGCCCTGAGTGCTCTGTCAGGTTGTGACCTCCTGTTCTCATCAAAAATAGAAGGGGGAGAAGTAAAGGTAAACAAGAATATGACAGAAGTAATAGGCGAGTGCAGTGGGGTGGGGAAGAATAAGAATCTGTATGAAAATGACACAGAGAAGCCCAATACTTCCT
The DNA here is from genome assembly GCF_903995425.1 of Onychomys torridus. Taxonomy (NCBI): domain Eukaryota; kingdom Metazoa; phylum Chordata; class Mammalia; order Rodentia; family Cricetidae; genus Onychomys; species Onychomys torridus. The sequence continues at coordinate 12,460,368 of NC_050461.1, forward strand.
ATATAACCAAACCACCACCTCCACCAAAATAAAACAATAAAACTCTATTGACTTATTCAAAAGTCCTCTTCATTTGCCAAAGTTGTCAAGGAGTTGAGGTTTTCTTATGGAATAATTTATATGAGGTTACATGATATTATGGGGTTTGCTTTATGAATTATGTATGTTGATATATATTTGAACAATGAGATATGCATCTTTTCAAAATATAAAATTTTATCCCTCTTGGCCATGGGAGACATGTTTGGAATAGCTGTAAATTTAATTGATGAGTATTTGTTGAACCAGGATTAGTCAGAGCCTGTGATATTTCTAAACACCTTGGTAATGAAATCTTCTGAATAGTACCTTTTAAACGTGTACTAAGAAATGCTTGAAAAGCAACTTTAAAAAGTTATTTCTCTGATGGAAGTGGATGCAGAGATCCTCAGTCAGGCCCCAGGTGGAGCTCCAGGTGTCCAACTGTCGAGAAAGAGGAGGGACTGCAAGAGCGTGAATTATTGAATCCAAGATAGCGAAAAGCACAGGGACAAATAGCCAATTGAAAGAAAGCACATGAATTATGAACCAAAGGCTTTGGAGGCCCCAGCTGGATCAGGCCCTCTGGATAAGTGAGACAAATGAATAGCTTGATCTGTTTGGGAGGCACCCAGGCTGTGGGACCAGGACCTGTCCTTAGTGCATGAGCTGGCTGTTTGGAACCTTGGGCTTACGCAGGGACACATGCTCAGCCTGGAAGGAGGGGACAGGACCTGCCTGTACTGAATCCACCAGGTTTAAATGAATCCCCAGGGGTGTCTTGGTCCTGGAGGACATGGGAATGGAGGGGAGGGGCTGGGGGGAAGGTGAGGGTGGGGGGAGGAGGGGAGAGGACAGGGGAACCCATGGCTGATGTATAAAATTAAAACACATAATAATAAAAAAAAAGAAAGAAAAAAATTATTTCTCCCAACAAGACAATTCTCTGATGACTAAGAACCAGTTTTTGCTTTGATCAATCTTCATAGACACAACTGGGTACATTAGGAACAGATTCAGGAGATTCTCCATTTGCTGAATAACAGTCAAGCATCTTAGAGATGATTTCTCTGAGTCCACCTCTTGTAGAAAAGTCACTTGAAATACTTTCATTTTATATCCCATGCATGTGAGAAGAAATTCTCAATGACTGTTAAGTGAAAGGCTACAAAATCAAATTATCCTTCTGATATAAAAGTTTGTTTCATCTGAATGGAGTGATAATAACTGAACAGCCTTTCTTAATATCTGTTCTTTAATTAATTTATTTATTAGCTTATTATCCCCAAGTTCTGTTCAGTTACATCCAGTTCCACATTACAAATGAGTTCCATATTTTGTATATTTTGCTTATAGTTTAAATTTCTCTTTGATGACATTATTATATTTTGTTTCATTTTATAGCTACCTCTTCTTACTTTTAGCAACTAATTTTTTGAGTTGCATAGTAATAAAGTTTATTTCCCTCCCAATATATTGAACAGATTTTACACAAATAAACACTGTGTCAATGCTAGTAATTCTTGGAGCCGGGTGGTGGTGGTGCACACCTGTAATCCCAGCATTCAGGAGGCAGAGGCAGGTGGATCTTTGTGAGTTCGAGGCCAGCCTGGTTTACAAAGTGAGTTCCAGGACAGGCTTCAAAGCTACAGAGAAACCTTGTCTCGAAAAAAAACAAACAAAAAAAAGTCTTAGAGTTAGAGTCTAAATGACTGAAGTTTGAAAAAAAATGTTATATATTTATTTTTCATGACTATGGTATTTCCCATCTGATAGACTTACCTGCTGTAGCCACTAGGGAGGAAGAGCAAGAACCTTGTGATGAGGCAGGTGCCAGCACAGAAGCAGTGCAGCTGATTTTAATCTTTACAGTGACTTAGATGCAATGACGCTCAGTTTCTGCATTTGCAAATTGGGTGTACTGATAATTACCACAGATAAATAGAAATCAAGGTACCAGACTTAATAAATGTGAACTATTTCTTAGGGCACTAAACAAAATCTATTTAAATTTTTTTCTTTTTCTTGAATTTTTTTCTTTTATTGAAAATAGACTTTTTTCCTCACATAGTATGTCCTGATTACAGTTTCCTCCTCTTCTCCTCCTCTCGGTTCCTCCTACCTCTCCTTCCATCTGGATCCACTCTCTTTTGGTCACTCATTAGAAAACAAATGGGCTTCTAAGAGACTATAACATAACAAGATAAAATAAAAACCAATACATTGTAATTGGACAAAACAAGTAAACAGATGTTGGCATTTGTATAGAACAATTCCATGCAAGAATCAGAGAATCAAAGATGAGTTGCAAAATACTTTATAAAGGCTTTAGAATAGGGTGTATGAATCAAAAATGACACCAAAAAACAAAATGTTATTGTGGGTTAAAGTAAGCCTGATTAAATTTCTTTTATAGGACTTGAAATGTGATTGAACATTTGGATTATCTGAGGTAGTCATTGCAGAAGTAAAAAAAAAAAAAAAAAAAGATTGGCAAGAGTTTTGATAGCCAGGCTCAGCTCTGATTCTAAACTATGGCTCTCATTTACAAGCATTCACAGGGGTTCTGCCTTGCTATTTGAACCAAGAAATGACTCCCAGGCACAGGATTCAGTTTCCTTTCTTCTCTTCCAGCATTCCATGCTGCCCTGGCTCTTGCCCAGGGTATTTCATAATGGAGCATATTTTGTTAGACACAATAAGATCTTTCACACAGTGAGTGTGAAAATATAAACCATAAATCACATTATTAAATGCAAAGCTTTTATCTCTTTCTGTGTATTTAATGTAAAATAGCTACATTTTTCTTTTAGTAAACTATCCACTTCTGGAATGGAGCCTCATGGTAATCACACAGTATCACATCTTATGTGGAGATTTATAATCTGAAATATTACTCAAATTCCCCTACTCATAGACTTGAAAAGGGATTTGACTGATGGAGAATAAGACCAAAGGCTATTGCTAGTCTGAGGCTATGACAGTAATTTGGGTAAGAGATAAGAAAGAAGATTCTTCTTCTTCTACTTCTACTTCTTCTTCTTCTTCTTCTTCTTCTTCTTCTTCTTCTTCTTCTTCTTCTTCTCTCTCTCTCTCTCTCTCTCTCTCTCTCTCTCTCTCTCTCTCTCTCTCTCACACACACACACACACACACACACACACAGTCATTCAGGAAAAAAGAATCTACTAGTTATTTGGTGTTAGAGTGCACTTATTTGGTGTAGCACTTTAATGATAGTACATGGATTGACCTTAAAAACAGCATCACACTTTGACATTCTCAACACACACTTGCCAGCTGCAGGACTATATTTCTTTCAACATAAACACAGTTTTCTGATAAACACAAGAAACTGTGGGGCTCCTAATCAAAGAGGGTCACAAGGAAAAGACTTTCTTGCTTTAACCTTTACACCTTCAATTGGTTTTTCCCTAAGGTTTTGGGACCTGAAGGAGGAGAAGAACTGGCTATGGTCCATTTTAGTACACAAAGGACACAGAGGTAAATAAATACATATCCTGGACATGGAATTGCTGGCTCCTTTACTGAGATTGAAGACAATTTTAGCACAGCTGGACTCCTGTAAACCTGCAGTGGTTCCCACACGGGGTGAGGGCTGTTTTGCATCTTTTATTTCTACAACTGTCTTTGTTTTAATATGACAAAGCATTTTTATCCAGAATTCGTCTCAAACTCACAGATTTTGGTTTGTGGAAAATTTTGTTTATTTATTTAACAAATATGTAGGTGCCTCCTACCAAGAGTCCAGTACTCATCTGGGGCCCAGGAATATATAGCCATGAATCAAGCAGTCCCAGCTTGTGCTATGGAGAAAACATTTTATGGAAGCAGAAAAATAGAGCTAGGTATGCTGGCTGATGTTAGTGGTATTAGCTTTAGCTGAAAATTAAACAAGAGTTGAGTAGCATTAGAGAATGAAAGCCAGGGGCTGGGTGGGGAAAGCTATTCTGTGGGAAGGCATTCAGGGTAGAATTGAGGGACAGGATTGAGTCACACAAATGTGGAGACAGAAAAAGATAAAAGGAAGCTTTAATTTGTGAGCTCTTCAGTTTTATTTAAATTTGAGGTTTTTTTTTTTAAATGCATTTATGCTTGAAGCTCAGTACATCTAGATATTTGCCACATTTCCAAGATGCATCAAGACCAAACCCTCGGAAGGTGCTGGGCTTCTGTTTACCTCTCTTTCCATTCTTGTCTCCTGGGTTCCTGCCTCCTCCTGGCATTTTCTTTTAGGGTGGTTTTGAGCTGTAATACGAGTTCAGTTTGGATCCACATAGTTTGAATGCCATGCCACACTCTGAAGTGGGCTCTGGCTCTATGGCATGAAATAGAGATTCTACTGGGTTGCTTTGTGTTCACAATAGACCACATCGCTGCTCCAGCAGATTTGCCCCCCAGCTTGGGTAGGCTAAATTCTCAGTGAAGACTGAGAATTATAGAGTTATTGAAATGCGGTAAGGAATTGAATTCAAAATAACTATAAAGCTCTAACTACTGGAATGCAACAACATCAACTTTAATTGGACAAGAGACCTGTAGTATTTGAAAACTATACTCCTCACATGGTTTTGTCCTGAGTGCTATTTATTAAGATTTCTTGAAGAATAATTAACAAATAAGGGTTATATATATATATATATATATATATATATATATATATATGATATGCAGGATGACATTTGTATTTATTATGATTATCCATTGTGCAATCATTTCCAGCCAGCTAATAACCACACTCAGCCACACATAGTTTACTTTTTTGGCGTGAGAATACTTAAATTACTATTTTAGTGAGTTTCAGACATACAATTCATGATTACTAACTCTAGTCAGCATGTAGTATTTTAGGGACCTGGAAATTTCTCAACTTTTCATAAACACTGCTCCATCTCTCATATCCTCTTGGACTCTAGGTATTTACCTCTCTAATTCCACTCAGAAATTTGGCTATTTTTCTGATTCCATGTGTAAGGGGGACCACACAGGGCAAGTCCTGAACATGGCTTCTTTTTCTAAACACGATGATCATCCAGGTCCATTCATAATGCTGCAAATGACAGGACATGCTCCTTTGTCAAGGCTGAATAGTACTCCATTGTGTGTGTGTGTGTGTGTGTGTGTGTGTGTGTGTGTGTTATCATATATGCATATCAAAATTTCTTTTTCTGTTTATCTCTCAGCAGACACTTAGACTGCCCCTGTATCTTGGTCATTATGAATAATGCTACAATGGTTCTGAGAGTGTCAATATTTTGAAATATATTTTAAACTGAATGAGTTCCTGTTATCTGGACTGGAACACCAAAGCCATCCCACACCTTATGTCTGCCTGTCTCTTCTCTCTATTCTTACTCATTCCGTCAAGGTCTGGGTCCTTGCAGCCTGTTACTTACTAGATTTCAAGAATTTCTTAAAGGACATGGGGGTCTTTTCTTGAAGACACAAAATAAACAGATCTTACCGATACTTTTTAGCACATTGGTGCTCATCAAACTTCATTTGCTTATTGCCTTTCAAGTGAGTCTGCATTTATATTCAACAGACAGGCAGCTTGCTACAGTGGAAATACATGGTTTTGGAGCAGAGGCAGCTCAGGGTCACATTGTGGACTCAGCACTATTCACCACACTATTTGGGGAAAAGATTCACTAACAGATTAGTTCGAGTCTAACTACTTTTGCCTCAACTATTTTTTTTTTTTTTTTTAGAAATAAGTATAGTACCACCTGATTCATGTTTTTATAAGGATTCATGGTATACTAGTCTATGCTGAGTGTTTCTAAGTACACTCTACTAAGTACTACATTTATTATATAGTTGGAAATGATATTTATAATAATTTTTTCTGAAACCGTCACAACAGTGGATGTCCAATAATATGTCTTTCCTTCCCAATCCATAGCCAGGCACCTAATAAACCCTTCAAGCTTATTTCTTCTCTTTAAATAGAACTTAGTATTTATTTAAACTGTTCTTTTTTTTTTATCATTTTTAACTTTGTTTTTAATTTTTTTGTTTTTATTGAAAATAGAGTTTTTGAAATAGACTGACAGCAGATCTTCTCCTCTCTTTCTGCTCTTCCAGTCCCTAATCCCCCAGACTCATCCCCAGCTCTGTAGCAGAACACCTGCTGAGGTCTCTATTCCTCTCTGACTCCATCCCCATTGGATCAAACAGATCCTCTCCTCCATCCTTCATTTCCCCCAATTCATCCCAGTATCCCAGCCTCCAACACCAGCAGGAATTCCCTGTGAACACACAAGCTATGCAGTCCAGGAAATCAGCTAAGCTAACTGAAGACCTTCAGCGCTCCATCCTCTCCTCCTCTTTATCTCTGCAACAGAACACCAGCTGCAGCCTTCTTTCCCCCTCTGCCATTATCGCTTATGGATCCCACAGACCTTCCCCTCCTAACCTTTCTCTCCGCACCTGTTACTTTATCCCAGCCCCCAACTCCAGCATACACTCTCCTCTAACACTCAGAGCATTCCTGTAAGATGCAGGTAGGCTGTCTGTAGATCTTCCACTCTGCTTCTGTTCCTCTAAATCCAATCCCCCAGTCTCATACCCCCACTATAACAGACCTTCTGGGGGTGACTCCTTTTCACTGTCTCCCCCCATTCCAAGCAGACAAAATAAGTAGATATTGGTTGAACATTTTATTCTTCTCCGCACTGTGAAACTTTTCAGATCCCTAGCCTATTTTCATTTCTAAGTGTCAGTTTCCAATACCCAGAAACACATTTTACCGGGAACCTCCATTGGCCGGAACTAGCAGGTCCAAAGAAAATTTCCTATCAGGCAATACACAACCACCACACTCTCAAAAATCCAGAGAGGAAACAGAAACCAAAGAACAAAGACAAATCCAGAAATCAGTACCTAGACCTATAACCATTGCAAACCTAGATGCCTAGACACCAGTGTAAAACCACAATCAATAATAGCCAGGGTCTCTGCAAGTCGTGAATATTACAACATAGCTGAAGTACAAGGAAAAGACCTTAACATTGCCTGTGTGAAAATGATAGAGGCCCTTAAAGAGGAAATTAATAAACCCACTAAAGAAAGCCAAGAAAACACAAACATTAGAAGGAAATGAAGAAAGCTATTCGCTATGTGAAAATGGAAATAGAATTAATAAAGAAAGTGTAAACTGAGGGAATTCTGGGAATGAACTATTTAGGAATTTGAATAGGAACTACAGAGGCAAGTTTCAGTAACAGAGTACAAGAGATGGAAGAAAAAAATCTCAGGCATTGAAGATTAATAGAAGAAAGGGACATATCAGTAAAAGAAAATGTTAAATCCAAAAAAAAAAAAAGTCCCTAATGCAAAAAGTTCAGGAAATCTGTGACACTATGAAAAGACCACACATATGAATAATAGGAATAGAGGAAGGGGAAGAATCCAAGTTCAAAGGCTCAGAAAGTGTTTTCAACAAATCATAGCAGAAAATTTTCCTAACCCAAAAAAGGATATATATATATATATATATATATATATATATATATATATATATATATATATATATATGTATGTATGTATGTATGTATATATAAAGGTAAAAGAAACATACAGAACACCAAATAGATTAGAACAGATCAGAAAGTCCCCTTGGTACATAATAATCAAAACACTAAATCTACAAATCAAAGAAAGAATATAAAATCTTCAAGGTAAAAAGATCAAGTAACATGTAAAGGCAGAGTTATTAGAATTATATCTGACTTTTCAATGGAGACTCTGAAAGCCAGAAAGGCCTGGACAGATATGCTGCAGATTCTAATAGACCACAGATGCCAGCAAAGATGACTATACCCAGCAAATTTTAAATCACCATAGATGGAGAAAATAAGTTATTCCATGATAAAAACCAAATTTAAACAGTATATGTCTACAAAGACAGTCCTACAGAAGATACTAGAAGGAAAACTCCAACCTACGGAGATTAACTACACTGATGAAAATATAGGAAATAAATAACCTCATAACAGCAAAACTAAAAGAAGGGAAACACACACACACACACACACACACACCACCACCACCACCACCACCACCAACAACACCACCACCCAACAACACCAAAATATCAGAAATCAATAATCATTTGCCATTGATATCTTTCAATACCAATTGTCTTAATTTCCTAAGAAAAAGACAAAGACTAACAGAATGGATGGGAAAATGGGATCCATCCTTCTGTTGCATCCAAGAAATACATTCTCAACATTAAACATGGACATTTCCTCTGGGTAAAGGGTTGGAAAAGACATTTCAAGCAAATGACCTAAGAAGAAAGCTGTTGTAGCAATTTTAATATTTAGCAAAATAGACTTTAAACCAAAACTAATAAGAAGAGATAGGGAAAGACACTACATACCCATCAAAGAAAAAATTCACCATGGTGACATTTCATTTATTAACATCTATGTCCCAAACACAAGGACACCTAAGTATATAAACAGTAACAACAATAAAACACCACTACAACCTAAATCACATATTTGTAGCTGGAAGTTTTCCTGTGTTTTGTCTGGTCTGCAGCCGCTCAGACCCAAGTAAACACACAGAGGCTTAATTAAAACTGCTCGGCCATTAGCTCAGGTTTACTACTGATTAGTTCTTACAGTTAAACTCAGCCCATCTCTGTTAATCTATATGTTGCCACATTTTCTGTGACTTTATCTGTATGTCATCACATGCTGCTTCCTGGATGGTGGGCTAGCATCTCCTGGCTCAGCCTTCCTCTTCCCAGAATTCTCCTTGTCTGCTTATCCTGCCTATACTTCCTGACTGGCTACTGGCCAATCAGCATTTTATTAAACCAATGTACAAAAGCATTATTCCACAGCACATATTGACCCTTATACACTGATAGTGGGGACTTCAATACCTATTTCTCACCAATTGACAAGGCATCCAGACAAAATTTAAACAGAGAAATATGAGATAACAGATGTTATAAACCAAATGGACCTAACAGATATTTACAAAACATTTCACCCAAATATAAAAGAATATATCTTCTTCTCCATACCTCATGGCAGTTTCTTCAAAATTAACCACATAATCAGACACAAAGCAAGTCTCAACAGATATAAGAAAATTACCCCCTTTCCCCGTATCATATCAGGCCATCAATGATTAAAGCTGGATATCAAAACAACAGAAACAAACTCACGGAAACTGAACAACTCTCTAACTGACTGAACAGGGGATCAACACAAATGAAGAAAGAAACTAAAGATGAGAATTCAGTGAAAATGAACACACAGCATACCCAATCTTATAGGACACAATAAAAGAGATTAAAAGAGGCAAGTCCATAGTACTAAGTGTCTACATAAAAAATAATTTGTGGAGAATACTATCACCTTAGGAGCCCACTTGATAGCTATAGAATAAAAAGAAGTAATGACACCCAAAAGCAGTGGACAGCAAGAAATAATTCAACACAGGAATGAAATCAATAAAATAGAAACAGAATACAAATAATCAATGAAACAAAGAGTTGGTTTATTGATAAAACCTACAAGGTAGATAAACTGTTATCTAAAATAACTAAAAGGTGGAGAGAGAATATACAAATTAACAAAATCAGAAATGAAAAGGGATACATAACAAGAGACACTGAAGAAATCCAAGAAATCATGAGGTCATACTCCATGTATGTCAACCTGTATGTCAATAAATGGCAAAATCTAAAGGAAATGGACAATTTTTTAAAAATAGGTACCACTTACAAAAGTTAAATCAAGAATAGATTAGCAATTTAAACAGACCCATTTCCCCAGTGAAATAGAAATAATCATTAAAAGCCTCCCAACCAAAAAATCCCAAGGCTAGATGGATTTAATACAGAATTGTACCAGATTTTCAAAGACGAGTTAATGTCAATACTTCTCAAATTATTTCATAAAATACAAACAAAAAGGACAATACCCAATTCATTTTATAAAGCCATAGTTACCCTGATACTCAAACCACATAAAGATGGAATGAAGAAAGAGAATTATAGAAGAAATTACATTATGAACAAAGATGCAAAAATTCTCAATAAACTACTTGCAAACCAAATCCAAGAATACCCCAAAACAATCATTTCAGTGATCAATATAGAGCAGCAGAGATTGTTCAACATATGAAAATCAATAAATATAATCCACTATAAAAAATCTGAAAGAAAAAAAATCATCCCATCATATGCAAAACAGACCTTTGACAAAATCTAAAGCCTTCATGAAAAATGTTCTAGAGAGATTAGGGATACTCAGGACGTAACTGTAGCTGGAGTTTTCTCCAGTCGTACCTGGCCCATTATCAGGACAAATCTCTCTTACCTTCTAGTCCTGCAGTTGCTCAGACCCAACCAAGTAAACACACAGAGACTTATATTACCTATAAACTGTATGGCCATGACAGGCTTCTTACTACTGTTCTTATATCTTAAATCAACCCATTTCTATTAATCTATAAGTTGCCATGTGGCTTGTGGCTTACCAGTAACAGTGTATCTTAACATCTGCTTCTCATCATGGTAGCTGGCCGTATCTCTCTGCCTCAGCCTTCCACTTCCCAGAATCCTCCTCCTCTCTCTCTCTCCTTGACCCACCTATACTTCCTGCCTTGCTACTGGCCAATCAGTGTTTTATTTATTAACCAATCAGAACAACACATTTAACATACAGAACATCCCACAGCACATATCTAAATACAATAAAGGCAGTTTACAGCAAGCCAATAGCCAACATTAACTTAAATGGAAAGGAACTCAAAGCAATTCCACTCAAATCAGGAGCAAGAGAAGGTTGTCCACTCTCCCCATATCTATTCTATATATTACTTGAAGTTCTAGCTAAAGTGATGAGACTAAGGAAGAAGTCCAAGTATCTTTATTTGCCAATGATATGATAGTATGCATAAGTGACCTCAAAAACTCCACTGGGGAACTCCTACAGCTGATAAACACTTTCAGCAAAGTAACTGAATTCAGCATTAACTTACAAATATACAGCCCCCTATATACAAATGACATATGGACTGAGGAGATTGTGGTAGATGTGTGTTGCCTGATAGGGAATGCTCCTGAGATCCTGCCAAGTGTGAACACAGGTGGTTCTGTGCAGAATATATTTCTAGTTATTGGTAGCTCACACTTAGGAATGGGGGTGACCTAGTGGCAGTTGAGGAGGTCCACAGGAGTGAAAGAAGAAGAGTTTGCAATCAGGGTCTGCTTAGTCCCCTGGGATTGGTGGCAGAGAAGGAGGAGAGGTTATAGGAGGTGGTCTTCTACAGAGCTGGGGATGAGACTCAGAGACTGTATTTGGAGGAGAGTAAGGAGAGTGAAGATATGAAGATCACCTACCTGCTTCCTCCCTAGAGTGGTAGGTGGGTTCTCAGGGAGTTAATTCCTGTGGGAGTTATCAGCTAAGACCAAGGGATGGGGCAGTGAAAAATGATGTAGGAGAAGATCTGTTCAATCCTCTAGGAATGGGGCAGAGAGGAAAGGGATGCCTCAGTAGGTAGTCTGCTACAAAGCTGGGGAGGAGACTAGGGGAATGTATTTGGAAGAGAGGAGGAGGAAACATGTGAAGGTCACCTACCTGCTTTCCTGGCCAGAGTGGCCAGTGGTTTCCAGGTAATCCTATCTATCATTCTTACAACTCCTGAAACTCCTGGTACTGTTCCTTTGCCACTGTTTTTATTCTGCCTGGAAAGCTGTTTCTATGCCTGTGGATGAACCTACCACATTCAGGACACAATATCTTCTTCATAATACCTTCCATATCTGCTCTCTACCTCTGTTCTCTCTTCTTGCAGGTGCTATAGGCTCACATGCATGAACTTCATGACTGGCTTCCTTGGTTCAGTCATTTGTGCATTTGAGCAACCAACACTCAGACAGAAAAGTCAGATGGAAGGTCAGGGACTGTCCTCCAACATCCTCTCTCCAGGGTAGATTTTGCCTGGCCACATCCCATGATGCAGTTTGGAGCTCCTTGCAAGATGGTGACCATTCCCTTTCTCTCACTCCTGCCCCCAAATTGGAGATAACTTTTTTTTGCCTTCATTGTTCAGCTTCTTTTGATTTTTAAAAGTTTAAAATCATCCTAATTCTTAATTACAACATGTCAAGGTGTCTGTAAAGGTGCAAATAGTGATATTCATGTGTTGGTGGTTTTACTTTTCATCATCAAATGCCTGTTCTGTTTAAATTTTGGACCATACTTGGGGAGAATCTGCTCCAAGTAGTAAAGATAAAAACAGTGGAATATAATCATTAAATAATTTCCAAGGTCTTTGATTTATATAAACATAGAGACACTGTATTTTCTCATTTTCTTATTATTTTACTACAAGCAAATTGGGCCATGTTTCATAACTCTATTACTTATTGCTTTCAGTCAAATGAACTCACCCACTTCGTTGAACTCTTCAGAATTTCAGACAACCCACTGCAACAGGATGATGCCAAGGAGCTCGGTTTTGACCAGTAGAGAGGCTCTGGAATGTATTGATTCCCAAACCCCAAGAATCCACTAAGTCTAGGGTCAGTCTGAATACACACACATACTCTGGCCTGCTTTTAATGAAATAATTTCTTGTAACTAGAAATCTATGTCAATATAGATATTTACTATGTAATAGATATATAGTAGTATTCATATTTAGGTATGCACAAGAGAAGGACCATATTAAAATGTACATATATGTATAAAAATGTGTGTGTATGTGTGTGTGTGTGTGTGTGTGTGTGTGTGTGTGTGTAAATGCATGTATAGTCTTGCTGGAATTGAAGTCTTACTTGGAAGAGAATCTAATCTAACAATAGATCCCAGTTGTAGAGCCCACCATAAAGGTGAGTTTCCTACTAAAAGATAATGAGCCCAAAGTTATGTAACAGTGTGCTCCTGGAGCTCATTTGAGAATGTGTTCTTCACATCTGGATGATGAAGCCATATTGTGTCCCTCAGGAGAACCCATGAGAAACAAGTTCTAATGTGCCTGTGTCAATGTAAAAACTACAACTTCAGAGGGAATAGGAAAGTTAATTCTCAAGGCAAATATCATTGGCCACAGCCCAGGAATATGGATTCATGTTACACTAAATACGATGATCTAATATGATAATAATTTTATAAAGTTTACATGACAACAGAGCAAGGAAAATCATAAATTGTGCTACTTTAATAATACACCAATGAGATACGAGGTAAAAAGGTTACAGCAAAATGGAAAAATCTCTACTATTAGTCCCATGAGATATTTGATGACATCTTTAGCTTTTGGTTGATGGAAGCTATGTCTTTATGCACTCACTAAAGTAGTTTCTTGTACGTATAAATAAATTGCTACAGTACTGTATTTACCTAATAGTCATAAGAATATTATCATACAAATCACACACAGAGATAGGTAACAAGGGCTGTTTTGGGGCAAAACGAGTCCTAGATAATTTGGGTCTGGTCTGCAGTAGTCCAGCTATCCACAACCACTGAAGTTTTAATCATTTTGTCAGTCCTGTAGAATGTTTAATGAGGTATAGTTTTTTTTCCCTAGGAATTCAATTCATAGGCAACATTTTTGATGAATGCTTATCCCATAAACAGAAGAGACCAATGTGGATTCCAGATGACATGATGCCTAAAAGGAGAGAAGTACATAAAATGCCTACTGATCATACTGTATTCTTGGCATTATGAAAAAGAAAAAAAATTCACTGAAGTAGACAGGACTCTGGGTAATACTACACTGCCTCTCATAACATGACTTTATCTGTAGGCTTACAGAATGTCTGTTTTCTACCTTCTTGGCATTAAACACAATGTTAGTCTGATCATGGGACTAATTTGACTCTCCAGAAGCAATTGACTTGTTGGAAAGGTGAGATAACCTTATTTCAGTCCCTGTTGGATTCTGTTTTGTAGAATGTACTACATAAATAACTAATAAATAATCAGTGTCCTTAATTGTAATACATAGCCTAGGAATGAAAAGTAAAAGTATGGATCCTCTCATCATAAAAATTCATAGTTCAGTTTCAGAATTTTTGTTCCTCTCATATGTACCTTTTTTGGTGTGGAAGTCTTTATTTCTCAAAAAAGAACCAGAAGTTGTCACGTGGTCATTTTGAGTTTGTCACGTCAGAGAACTGTGGGGAGTGGAGGAAGCCTTGAGTAAATTATTGACAAGGATGGTTGTAGGCGGAATAGGATTCATGCTGCAGATGGAAGCCTCTGCCATGGGAAATTGGAAAAGCCTTTTCCTTTGGTCAGGATGAACGTAGAGAGGTTGAACTGATGCTTACATGGAGCATTCCACACACACACCTCCGCCCCACTTTCCAGTCTCTTTGCTGTATTTTGTGGTCCTCAGAGAGCTTCCCTAGGCATCAGGGGTGAGTGGGTGCAGAGACCCACAGCCAGACAGTGTGCAGAGAGTCTGAATTGGAGGTCTCCATCGGGCTCTTACTCTTGGAGATGGGGAAGCCTGTGGAAAAGGGGGAGGAAAGACCATAGGATTCAGAGGGGATGGAGGACACCAGGCGAACACTGCCTACCAAATCAACTAAACAGGGCTCACACTGGCTCGCAGAAGCTGAAAGGCAAGCATGGGGCCTGTGTGGGTCTGCACCAGGCCCTCTGAATAAGTTACGGCAGTTAGCTGGGTGTTCTTTTGAGACTCATATCAGTGGAAGAGGGTCTGTCTCTGACTCTTTTGCCTGCTCCTAAGACTTTATTCCTCCTATTGGGCTGCCTGGCCCAGCCTCGTCATGAAGGCTTTCACATTTCCTTGTCTTATTGTATCTTGTTTAATGCTGTCTGGCTGTCATTTCTTGGAGATCTGCTTGCTCTTCTCTGAAGTGGAAATAAAAGGGGCGTAGATCTGGGGCAGGGGTGGAAGGTGCGGGTAGCGAGGGAAACTGGAGGGAGCGGAAACTGGTTGGAGTGTGTTGTATGAGAGAAGAAGCTATTTTCAACTTAGAAAAAAATTAAATAAATCACAAATAAGAAAAACAAACATCCTGACCATGTACTTATGGCAAATGAGACAAGTAAAAGTAGAATTTAGACTTTGGGAGATGAACAGGTTCAGTGTGTTATGGAAGGAAGTAAGAGAGGTTAGGGGTGAAAACGGATAAGATTCATTATTTAAATTATAAAAGTGCCAAGCAACAATAAAAATAGTTTATAAAAGATAGGACAAGTAAAAATAAAAAGGGTGAGTAATGAGAGAATGCAGTAATAGTTGGGTCTATGGTAATGATAATAGACTGTTAGCATCCCCTCTAAAAATGAAAGTGGGGTGGGTAATCAAACTCTTACCTAAGATTCCACCCATCCACTTCTCTCTCCTAGATCCTTTCCCAGGGCTACAGGTGACCTTGACACAGGCTGCTATGGTATTTTAGGGTGGAAATGGACTGATGCAGCCTTTGAGAGTCATTACCTGTGATGACTGGGTGGTACTTTTGTTTTTGAGATGCAAGCGATTTTGAATTATTCATTCTATTATATGTAACCCCTCACTCATGTTTCTGAAAGTAACCCTAATAAATCAGAAAACAGAAGAAGAAAGAAAGAATGAAAAATAAAAATTTTAAATTAGACATGAAACAGGGGGCTGGAGGCAGAACTTCACTGCTGGGGCTCCTACATCCCAGCTTCCATTTCACTCTCCATGGGAAACATGAGCTTGGAGAGATGGTTTAATGGTTAAGAGCCATGGCTGCTCTTCCAGAGAACATGTTATCAGTTCCCAGTGCCCACATGGCAGCTCGCAACCCTCTGTAGCTCTAGTTCCAGGGGACCTGACCCCCTCTTCTCATCTTCTTGGGCACCAGGCAGGCACACATGTAGTACACAGACATGCATGTAGGCAAAAATCTCATACACAGACCAGATAATCAAAAAAGATTCCCCTTCTGTCTCTATCTTACCCATAAATTTCTTACAGTGTATATGAAGTCTACTTGTATTGCAAATGTACCAGCTAGATAGAAAGGAATAATCTCTTAAGGTATTAAAAGTTATATAGAGTGACAGTTGTAGCTCCTGTTTTTGATTACATGTAATGAGACACTGGTCTAAAATTTTTTATTGTCTTTAATACTTATAGTAATCTAGGCAAATATTTCTCTATACATTTTACAGAGAAGATATAATCAAATGAAATGGTTTCCACATATTTCTTATCGACTTAGCATTTAATTCAAATCTTATGTTCCATCTGTTAAAATGAAATCCATCAGGGCATGAATTGATTTTTCCCCTTTTCCAATTCTGGAGATGTGAGTGGAAGATTGTCGTCGAAATCTTCAGGTAGTTTTGAGGACTTACATGTCTGTGTTGAAGAGTTCATCCTTTCTTTTTTGTCTCAGTTTCATCTGTTAGGTTTCCTGTTCTGGGTTGAGAAGTTAACCTTGAATAATGAAAAAAAAATGCCGTTAAAAAGTGACACATAAATAAAGTGACAATTGCATCTTTATCCCTTCTAGCTGCATGTCAATGTCATCCATTAATCTTATTAATTAAAACCAAGCAGTACCTACCACACTTCATTTAAGATCAGATCAAGTATACATAGTGCCCTTTACATTACCTAGTCTATAAATAAAATGTGAACATGTTTACACTGACTTGTTTCCATAGTGATAAAGCAGTCTTCCCATGAGTTGTCAAGGCAATGTGCAGTAGGTTAGTAAATTGGACAAGCATAGGAGCTATTTGTCAAGTAATAGGTTTAAGAAAAGCTAGGATAATTCAGTAAGAAATGATCTAGCTAAAAATAAAACTGAGAATCACAGAATGTGAACATTTTGGTTTTAATGACCTGCTAATAATTTTGTCATTGTAAGATGATTTTGGAAATATAAGAAAGCATAAAAGAATATACATATGGATTACATATATATATATATATATATATATATATATATATATGTGTGTGTGTGTGTGTGTATGTGTGTATATTGAGCAAATTCTTTAGATAATATTTTATTAATTCTTTGGGAATTTTATACAGTCTGTTCTGATCATAATCATCCTACCCCAATTCCTTACAGATCCACCGTCTTCACACTCACCTCTCTACTCACTCAACTTTGAGTTTTATTTATTTTTTCCCCCATTGAGTCCAATTTGTGTTGCTGAACAACTCTTGTGTTGCTTGCCCTAGAGTGTGATTGAATTACCAGGGGTTACACAATTAAATAAAACTGACTCTTATCTGCCCGCAACTATCAAATACCGATGGCTCCTCGTGCCCTCACCCACCCTCCATGCTGGGATTTTGCCTGGCTGGAGCTTATTCAAACCTTTGGACACGGCCATAATCACTGTGAGTTCTTATGTGCAACTGCCCTGTTGTGTCCAGAAAACACCATTTCCTTGAAGCTATCTACTACCTCAGGCTTTTACAGCCTTTTTCTCCCCTCTTCTAAGAAGAACGCTGAGGCGTGGGTGGAGGTTTGGTAAGTCTTATTTAGGGCTGATTATTCTACAGTCTCTTATTTTCTGCACTACGACTGGTTGAAGGTCTCTGTGTTAATTGGAATCTACTGCAAGTGTCTTCTCTGATAAGTGTTGAGAGATTCACTTATCTATGAGCATAGCAATAAGTCATTAGGAGTTGTTTTGATACTATTTCCTTTTAGTAGAATACTTAGTAGTAGGTCTCCCTAGGGCCTATAATCTATCTAGCCACAGGTTCCTGAACCTCTTAATGGTGCCAGGTCTGACTTCCCATCTCACAGGGAGAACTTTTGGTCATAAAGTGGTTTGGTTACTACCAGAACCTTCAAGCCACCATTGCGTCAGCAATCATACCTTGTCAGGCCAGGAATTATTCCAGCTTACAGAATTCACAGCTGGATGATATTGATGATGACTTTTCTCCTCTGGTAATGTGCATAGCACTTTATATCACTGTGGAAACTAGCCAGGGGGGTGAAGCTTCCAGATGAATACAGTCTTGAC
Organism: Onychomys torridus; assembly: GCF_903995425.1. Taxonomy (NCBI): domain Eukaryota; kingdom Metazoa; phylum Chordata; class Mammalia; order Rodentia; family Cricetidae; genus Onychomys; species Onychomys torridus. The sequence continues at coordinate 12,478,392 of NC_050461.1, forward strand.
TTATCCATATTCTGTGACTCAAGTATGTGGTGTTTTCAGCAATAGGGTAATATTATCAAGTTCTAGAGGGTGACCAAGAGCATTGGCAATAGCCTATAATGCTTGGTGATCTATGGAAACCCATTTTAGCAACTCAAAAAGGGATAACTCATTCCTGGTGCTGGAGTTTCTATTTGCTAGCGTGTGGTAACTTCTGGAGGTATTATTCATCTCTGATGGGGAAATTTCATTTAAACTCCTTTTATATATGTATATGTATGTATTTTAGGAGCATTCTACAATACTAAATTTCCATATGGTAGTTTCAAAGGCATTTAGTATTAGTTATTCCTCTTAAATTTTGTTTACATCAATGATGATTTTCCTCCCATGGTAGGCAAGATTACTACAGAAGAACAACCAAATTTAATTGAAATTAAAGTTTTTCCAATAAATTTGATATATGGCAAAAATGATTTCCTGTAAAAGCCAAATCCTCAGTTATAAAAGCAAGATAAGGAAAATAACTTTTTGGGTAAGTAGAGGAAAGAAAATGTACATAATTCTCTCCTTTACAGAAATAAAAATGAATAATGTACAATTAATTTTGTATATTCTTAAAACATAGATACCTATTAGAACTGCTGGAGTAATTGGTACCTACCATAATACAAAATCAAACACACACACACACACACACACACACACACACACACACACACACACATTTTCATTGAGTTTTTCTACCTTCTAGAATCTTTATTTTGACAGTAACAGACAAATTGAGTGTATCAGGACAGAAAAAAACCACTACTGCATTTTTACTTTTATTCTATAACATGGTTGTAATTACTTCACTATTGCTGCTATAAGGAAGGCATTATGAGAGTCATATCCTTAAGCAAATGCTGGGAGAAGATGTCTGAACTTTGTGTGACCAGAAAAGGAGCAGAGCTCACTTGAGCTTTGAAAACAGGCAAAAAGCACTACTGAATGAGGTCACTTTCTAGCCAAACAAGAAATGGATTAAACTTTTATAATGCCCAGAGTGTATTTGCGTATCATACATAATGCATCTCCTGGACCATTTTCTTTAAAAAATAATATGGAAAGTAATAATTTAAACAATACAGAGGGGCAATTTTTCCTAGTTGTCTTTTCTGATAATAGAATGGCACTGACATGACCCACCAGGGTATGAAAATGATATCATCTATTCGTCTGGACATTTATGACCCAAATTGGAGACATTCTTCACATGTATTCACCTGAAATGTAATGGACTTGTGCATTGTTCTGGTCTACCCTGTGCTCTGCTTCCTGTTTGTTGGTGAACAGCAAGTACAGTGCTCTTACTTCTTTGGGAAAACTGATATATACTACACAATTCTATCAAAGTTTTGTACCCCTGGTCACTGCTTCTAAACACTGTTTTACCTATCACAAAAGCTAGGCCAGTATAACCTCCCGGAATTTTACGTGTGGTTACTGGTAACAAGAAGTTCTTTCATGCTACTGTGGGTTCTAGGAGGGAAGGGTAGGTAGCCCAGAAGGTCACCCTCCCTTGTGTAGGGAGAAGCTGCCATAGGTGAAAATGAGACAGTGCTTGGTTGTAATGTTAGAGACAAAGGTAATGTTAGGAAGGAGAGAGAAAGGAAAACCCAGTAGTGTTATTTGGGTCCAGGATTGACTCTCACTTCCAGCCAGATTTTACTCCACTTCTTGAGATTAATTCTAACATAAATTTTGCTGTCAACAAATTCTGATGTGTTGACAACAAAATTATTATTAACTATATACCCAATTTTGAACAAGAAATCTCTAGAATTTAAATATCTTGTAGACCTGAAACATCATACATACTGAGTAGCATTTCCCCTTTCACTTACCCTCAAGCCCCCAGTGACCACAGTGTTATGCTCACCCAGAGTTTGAGGGCTTTATGGACTTGACACAAGTGGAACCAAGCAGCATCGGTCTGTGTGACTGGCTTGTTTTACTCAGCACAATGCCTTTAAGATCAACACGTATTATCTCACATAGCAAGATATCTTTTTTCTTTTTGAAAGGTGGAGTGCCATCTCCTTGGCTGTATCTATCACCTTTTAAAATTTGTTAATAAGCTGATGGGAATTGAAGTTCTTTCTGATATTGCTATTGTAAATAATAGTGCAATGAATATGGATGCAAAAAGATCTCTTCAAAATTCGTTTTCTGTTCTTGAGATACATATCCAGGTATAGAACTGCTTGGTCACATCACATTTCTATGTTTGGTTTTGTGAGGTGCATTTGCATTGTTTTCTGTGAGAGATGAAGCATTTTATATATCAACCAAAAGTATTCTGGGTTTTTCATTTCTTCATATTTAAAAATACATTTCTAATAGAAAAAAAAGAAATTGCATTGTTTTCCCAGTTGATACTGCTTACTTTGAATTTCTTCTGCTCCATGAACTCTATTACAGTAAATAGAAGCTCCTTTTTGAATTGTGAATACCCAAAGTAAAATCCATAATAATTATCTTTACATTTACACAGCAGCATATAATTTCCTTGGAGGACATTTTCTGAAGTTACTCTTGCTTTATTTTGTATGAAATGTTTTGCCTAACTCCATCTTCAATCCTTAAATAAGGTCAAGGAATACTTTGGGCAAATGCCCTTAAATGCATCAGTGTTCTGTCTCCTTTGATTACGCACTTGGGGATATTTGAAACAACTTGGCAAGGTGATAGGCCGTTGTTATTTTTACCAGCAGATTCACCCTAAGTACAGAAGTTAAAGTGACTTCTCCTTGTCAAAATGATTTCTGGGCTTTGTAGAAGACTGTGACTTTGAGGAACTGGAAATTTCAGATTGAAGATTCAAACTTTCAAAGACAGAGAGAAAGAATGAGGGGGAGGGGAGAGAAAAGGCAAGGGGAGAGGAGAAGTTGTAAGTAATTGTTTTATTCCATCCTTCCTTTTGTCTCCTACATGGGATTCAAGGTTACAGTGTCAACTTTGCCTTTTTTGTCTTAAAGAAAGTAGAGCAATATTTTAGAGTCCTCCATTTTTTTCATTGTCTGCATTCACCATCACCAACTTCTTCAGTACTGACTTGAAAATGTCCTTCACATACATCCACTCACATCTACATAGCCACATTCCTAATTTGTCCATTTTTATCTTTCGTGAATTACTGCAAGTCTCTTGACCAGCCCCAGCAATAACAGCAGCTCTAGAGATTCCCCATTTTTCACTTTTCTCCTGCATAATTCTTTTTTTTTTGTTTTTAGTGACATTTTGTTTATTTTTGAGATTGTAATTTAATTATACCATTTTTCCTTTCCCTTTGTTCCCTCTAAATGATCCACAAAATCTCTCCCTGTCTCCTTCAATCCATGGTCTTTTTTGTTGATCGATTATTATTGCACATATACATACATATTCCTAAATATGGCCCGTTGAGTCCATATAATGACTTCTGTATGTGTGGCTTTCATGACTATGCATTTGTCACTGGACAGCCAATTGTGCCACTTTCCTGATCCCAGGTTTACTTGTGGCCTGTGTTCTTTGTGTAGGGTTGGAGCCTGTGGGATTTTTCCCCTCCAGTTTGGCATGGTTTTGGTGTCATCCTTGTTCTGCTCACATTTGGACCACAATATTGGTGAGACTGTGGGTATAGCCTGTGAGGTGACCAAGAGACACAATCTCACAGAAAACTTGCTGATCTCCTGGCTCCCACAGTTTTTCCACTCCCGCTTCGAGAATGTTCCCAAGTCATTGGTGCTAGAGTGTTTTATAGATGTGTCTTTGGGTAGTGGACTCCACAACTCTTCTCTACCATTTAACTAAGGTGAAAATAAAACGTGAATCTGTTTATGCCTATTTTAAACCTAGCACCAATGCCTAGTGTAGATCACCCAATCTCTGCCTCTTTTCTATCTCTTTTTGTTTGTGTTGCTAGGTTTCAATCCCAGGCCCTTGGGCATTCTGGGTAAGCACATTCTCACTAACTGATACCACAAGATCCTCAGGTCTTCCTATATTTGATCTTTCATCAATTCTAAAGGGGTCAGCTTTCAGGAAATATTCATGGAAAGAGATGAGATTAGTAATTGTTTAAAGGTATTGTTTGTCCTTCGCTTGTGGGAAGTGGGAATCAATTTGACTGCACTTGGAATTTTTCATGTTTATTTTTAATTTTTGATTGTGCATATGTGTATGGGTGTATGTGTAGGGGAGGTTTACAAGAGTGTTGGTGCCCATGGAAGGCAGAGGTTTCAGATCCTCCTGAAGCTGGAGTCACAGTGGGTTGTGTGAACCTGCTGACACAAGCATTGGGACTTGAACTAAGGTCATCTGCACAACAGTATGAGTTCTTAACTGCTAAGTATCTCTCTAGCCACAACTAGAAAAAACTATCCCCCTCTCTAGATGTTTTTTTTCCTCATGGTCCCTTTCTACTTTCCTGGTTTCTGTGTTTACTCCAGGTTATAGTCTCACATCTACAGATTCAGAGCTAGGAACCAGAAATGAGAGCGAACATGTGACATTTGTCTTTCCAGGTCTGAGTTATTTCACTCAGTGTAATAGGCTCTGCATCCATCTGTTTACCTATACATTTCCTGATTTCAGTTTTCCTTAGATATGAGTAGTATTCCATATGTGTGTGTGTGTGTGTGTGTGTGTGTGTGTGTGTGTGTGTGTGTACTGCATTTTCATTAGCCATCTATTAGTTGAAAGATGTTAGGTTGTTTCTATTTCCTAGGTATTATGAACAGAGTGACAATGAACATGTTTGAATGAGTCATCTATGAAGTAGGGTGTCAAGACCTTTGGGTGTATGCCAGTGAGTGATTTAATGAACTGTCCGCAAAGACTCTGGCATTTGAACACTTGGTCCTCAATTGGTAGTGATGTTTCAAGAGGTTTAGATGGTACAGGCTTACTGGAGGAAGTACATCCCTGGGGACAGGCCTTAAGATAAAAAAGCCTCACCTACTTCCAGTTAGCTCTCCCTGCCTTACGCTTATGGCTTAGGATGTGAGATTTCAGCTTCCTGATTGTATGTCCATGCTTGCACAGTACTGCCATGCCTCCCGGCCATGATGGAATCTCAATTTCTAGAACCATAAGTCACCATAAGCTCTTGCTTTAATAAGTTGACTTGGTAATGGTGTTTTATTACAGTAACAGAAAAATAACTGATACAGGTGGTATAGCTGGGTCATATAGTAGATGCATCTTTAGCTTTTAAGAACTCACACTCATTTCCGTAGTAGATGCATTTCTGATCGCATCCTCATCAGCAGTTTTTGTCAGTTGTTTTCTTTTTTTAAAATTTATTATATTTGTGTTTTAATTTTACACATCGGCCATGGGTTCCCCTGTCCTCCCCCCTCCTGCCCCCATCTCCACCTTCCCCCTAGCCCCTCCCCTCCATTCCCATGTCCTCCAGGGCCAAGACTCCCCTGGGGATTCATTTAAACCTGGTGGATTCAGTACAGGCAGGTCCTGTCCCCTCCTTCCAGGCTGAGCAAAGCGTCCCTGTGTAAGCCCAAGGTTCCAAACAGCCAGCTCATGCACTAAGGACAGGTCCGGGTCCCACAGCTTGGGGGCCTCCCAAACAGTTCAAGCTATTCAATTGTCTCACTTATCCAGAGGGCCTGCTCCAGCTGGGGGCTCCACAGCCTTTGGTTCATAATTCATGTGCTTCCATTCATTTGGCTATTTGTCCCTGTACTTTTCCAATCTTGATCTCAACAATTCACGCTCTTACAGTCCCTCCTCTTTCTCGACAATTGGACTCCTGGAGCTCCACCTGGGGCCTGGCTGAGGATCTCTGCATCCACTTCCATCAGTTATTAGATGAGAGTTCCAGCATGACTGTTAGGGTGTTTGGCCATCTGGTCACTGACTGGGTCAGATCGGCTTTCTCTCGACCACTGCCAGCAGTCCACAGAGGATGCATCACTGTGGATGTCTGGGGACCTCTCCAGCACTCTGCCTCTTCCTGGTCTCCGCGGTTAAGAGCACTGTCAGTTGTTTTCTTGATCCTAGCATTCTGGCTTGGAAAAGTTAAAAATCTCAAAATGTTTTAATTTGCATTGATTTCTGAGGATGTTAAAATACAGTTATGAAAATATTTCTTAGAGTAAGGGACTGGAGGGAATCGATATACCTCATTTAAAAAGGGAAATAGATACAGAGGGAAGTAGGGGATGGAATGGAAGGATCAAGTGGAGAGGGGGAGGAACGAGGGAGGGGTTGTAGGAGAGAACACAGAAGAGAAAGCTAAAATTAAGGGGCATTTGCAGGAGAGAATGGAAACCTAACACACCAGAAACTTCCTAATATATATACATATATGAAGGCAATATAAGTAATATAAATAAAATCATTGAATAATTGGGGAGACAGATTCCCAAATGGCCGTCTATTGTCCATCCAGTGAAGCTTCCAGGACCAGGACTGGGTTCTATCTTATTGAGTTGTTGGCAAAAGGGGCCTTTCAGGAATTCCCAATCAACCCAGGCTGTTGCCAAGACTATAGGTTGCTCTCCACAAAATGGCAGCAGGTCTCCATTGCTGAAGACAAGTACACAACTTGTTGAATATGGAGATGTCAAGCTGGTTGCCTATATACAGCCTTCACCCCTATGTCCAATGTCTTTGTTACAGGAATACACTCTGTATGCTATCAAAAGAGAAACAGACACCAAGACAGCCACCAACCCTTTATCTACATTGATGTGCTGCCTGCAAGATATACTAGAGCAGTGGTGGCACAAAGCTTGTGGGAGTAACCACCTAATAACTGATTTGACTTAAGGCCCACTCCACAAATTGCAACCCATACCTGACACATCTTGGATGACCAAGAACTTGGGGCTAGATAGCCCAGGGACTTAGGTAAAACCAAACAAAACTGGTCTAAAAATGGAAAAAATTGTAGTGATAAAATGACTTCTAATGATATTCTGCTGTACTCATAGATCAGTGTCTTGCTCAACCATCTTCAGAGAAGCTCCCTCCAGCAGCAGATGGGAACAAATACAGAGACCCACAGCCAGACATTATGTAGAGAGTGAGAGACCTTGGAACACTCAGCCTTAAATGGATCATCTCCATCAAATCCCTCCTCTCAGCATTCCAGGAATCCTGGAAGAGCCAGGGGGGATGAAAGACACTAAGAAATCAACATGAGCAAAGTTCACGTGATCTCACAGAGACTGAAGCAGTTTGCACAAGCCCTGCATATGTCTACATCTGATCCTCTGCCCTTCTCTAATGGCTTCCAGCTTAGTGTTTTTATGGGATTCCTGTGTATGTGAATGAATGGGTCTCTGATTCTTGCGTCTTCTCTTGGGTTCTTATTTTCCTTTTTATCTTCTCTGACTTTGATGTGATAGGTTATAATTTTTTGTTATATTTAAAAAACTGAATGAATGAAAACCTAGTAACTAGGGTAAAGGTTAACAACCAAACTGTCATTTATACTTTTTTGGGAGAGAGAAAATCAGTTTTCTCCAGTGGAGCAACATTGGGTACAACAACCACTCCAGGGCAGGTCTCAGGTTCAGGAGCAGATGACCAACATATAATGAATTCCACAAGTTGGTATTTTGTCTCTCTGTGTATGTTTGTGTGTGTGTGTGTGGTTACAGTTTGGTGGCTTTTTTTTTTGTTTTTTTGTTTTGCTCTTTTTCTTTGTTTTATTTTGTTTTCTTGGTTTTGGTGATTTTGTTGTTCTGAGTTTTTGTTTTATGAGAAAGAAGTTAAAGTTGGTCAGTCGGGAGAGGATCTGAAAGGACGTAGGGGAGGTGTGGAATATAATCAAATATATTTAAATTTAAAAATTGTTTTAAACAATAAAAATTATAATGAAAATACCAAAATATTTCATATCCATTATTGTCTCTCATTTTGAGAACTCCCTGTTCACAACCATAGCCCATTTTGAATTGGGTCTTTGGATTTCTTGACTCAGCTTTTTGTATTTTCTGGATATTAATCCTCTATCAGACCTGTAGCTGTCAAAGATCCTCCCTGATGCCATAGGATTTTTTTCACTCAGTTAATAATTTTATTTTCTAGTGACTGCCTTATTCTCTTCAGATATTTACACAATTCACTATAGTGGTCTTTTACATCCTTGGCCATATATATTCCTAGATTCTTTTTTCCAGGAAAACTTTTGTTTAAACATGAGCTGAGTGCTACTCTGATTTGCTGGTCTATTATAATAATATTTGGTCACCTGTTCCCTCGTATACTCTGAATTGAAAAACATTGGGAGCAATTGAATATATTGTTAATATTTTTTATTTTCATAAATAAGTAAAATCCTACTAAATAAAGTAAGCATTCAAAAATTAAAATTGGACAGCAGCCATCAAAGTCAAATTAACATTATGCTAAGGCAAAATATTTTTATTTACCTTGAACATCTTCAGTAACATGATGCTTCCACATTTTAAATTAAGAAGATTTGTTCTTAATCATTTATGTGTTGGTCAAAAGACTAAATTGATTTAGTAGAGTGGTGATTGTATGGGGTTAATCATTGCTAATTACACAATTAACCATAAAAAAGAAAATAATGTAGGGAGAGTGACATTCTAGAACATTCAACAAGTTTATTTTCTTATCCAAATATGGAAATGTAGAGAGAAGTTGAAACGTGTGTATGTATGTGTGTGTGTGTGTGTGTGTGTGTGTGTATGTGTGTGTGTGATGTATATATGCAATTGTCAGGTTTTCAGAACAAAATTTTATGCTTTCTTAGAAAGCCCCTCATAATTCAAAATGCCAGAAACTAGGGACATGATTGTATAATTGTATTTTGGTTAGTGATCACTTGATAATGAAAAGAGATTAGATTTAGAGTTTTCCTGGTACAAGCCCAAGGAGAGGCTCCTTGTATGCACCTGGTTTTAATTTGCATAGGTATTTAATCTGTTAATGTTTCCTTCCAGTTTTCCTGTTCTTAGTAGAGTTTATTCAGATGTTTATTAAATTCAAAACTGTTCATTTATTAGCAGTGTGTCCAATTCCAGGCTACATTATAAACACCTGTCTATTCCTTCCAAACATCCTGTAGATATTCTGAAAGTATCGTTAAAATGAATGTTGATGTAGAGCATTACTTTTATGAGCTCATCTTCCAGCATGCTATATTAATGCCTCATCCTGTGCAAGGCTTAGATTTCTATGGCATAACTTTGATAAAACTCAATTCAATGGCACCCTCTTGTCTCTCAGAATAAATCTAAACTACATATATGGTTAAAACAGAAATAGCAATGGAAGTCCACAGAGGAACTTAATATTATATGATAAATAACTGAAAGGAGTCATAGTGGAATAAATGTCCCCCCAAATCCTGAGACTTTAAAAGCTACATTAATGTATTTCAGCAATACATAGGAAAACAGAGTAAATAAACAGGAATAATGCAATTTGTAACCAGTAGAAATGCTCAACGAGTAGTTTGTATACATTTTCTCCAAAGTAATTTTTTAGTTTTTTTCTTTATCAGCATGTACTAATTATACAAACAATGGACTTCAGCGTGACATTGTTATGTGTAGAGGTACTGTACTTTCACTCTTCTCACCATTGATACCCACTCTGCCCTCGCCCACTGGACCCCTTATCCTTCCAAAACAGTATTCCTTCTATTTTCATGTTGTTCTTAAAATAAAATCTGTCTCCCCCATATGATAGAAAAAACATTTGTCTTTCTGAGTCTGGCTTATTTATTTAATATAATATCCCTGGTTCCATCCACTTTCTTGCAAATGTCATGATTTTGCATTTCTTTATGGCTGAACAATACTCAATGGATATATCTCTATCTCTATCTATCTATCTATCTATCTATCTATCTATCTATCTATAATTTTATCTGTGAAATCAATTGCTGTGTACCTAGACTGATTGCATAACTTAGTTAAGTTATGCACAAATGAGTGTGCTTGTGTCTCTATCATTAACTGATTTAAATTTCTTCCACTGACTATATGATCAGAAATTGTATAGCTAGATCACATGGCAGCTCTTTATTTACATTCTTTAGAATAATTGTAACTAGAGCATAAAATACAATTGAATAAATAAATAATAGAACAATAAATAAATTAATAAATAATATAAAAGATAATTGTAAGTAGAGCATAAAATATAAAGATGGAACTGAGCATGTGAGACAAAGGTCATAAAGCAGATGACCATACACATTGCAGTTACTATGCATCTTAGAGTTCAAGTTTCCATCTCAGGAAAACTTCAAGATTACAGTAGTAGCTTTAGGCTTTATCTTAAAGGAAATCTCATGTTGAAAATTGTAATATAGGAGACATTTTTCAGAAAACTGAAAATACACACACATTTCCAGGTTATGAAAAAAAAAAGAATAATCACAGAGACAGCACACCTACATCCTGATGCCTACAGACAAAGAATGAAGAAATGGAATGTGTTCTGAGTGTTTGTGTCCCTCAGAATTTGCATGTTGGAATGTAGCAGTACAATGGTGTAACTCTTCAGAAAGCTGTTATGTCTTGAGGGTCATTAATGTATTAGTTTCTTTATAAAGAGATTGGAGGATACTGCATTACCGTTCTGCCATGGAAGGACACAGCAGGTCAATCCCTAATCTTACTCAGTGACCTAGAAGGCACCCTCTTTGAAGGAGAAAGCAAGTGACACCACATACTTAATCTGCTGGTACCCTGGCCATGAACTCCACAGCCTCTGGAATTGTAAGCAACAATTTTCCCTTGTTTATCAACTACCTAGTCTAAGATGCTTTCTTACAGCAATGGGTTGACTAAGACACTAGACATACACCTTTCAGTGGACATATTTAATGTGAATCATCAATATTCTCCTTCAGGCACATAGTTTATATAATCTTAACTTGTATAAATTGCAATTTTTATATCTATTATTAAAAACTAAGATTTCCTTGATTCTGATGACTAAGACTTATAATGTATTGTGTAGAACTCTCACCAATTGTTTCTAAAAGAAACATTTGTAACTATGATCATATATAGGTCAGGTAAATACAATTACACAGGGATAAGAAAAATTAAATACTCAAGAAAATCTTAGAAAAGGTGAATAAGAAATAGTATATGCAATCAGACTTTTCTTTGGGCCTCCAGCTCATGAATAACTACATGGAGACTTATTATTAATTATGAAAGTTTGGCCCTAGCTTAGGCTTGTTCCCAACTAGTTCTTAAAACTTAGCCAATATTTTTAATTTATGTTCTTCCACAAGGCTTGTTACCTCATCTCTGTATTGCATATCCTGGTTCCTCTGCATCTGGCTGGTGATGTCATGAGCCTAGATTCTTCCTCTTCTTCCTGTCTCCTTGAAAATCTCACCTATCCCCTCCTGCTTAGTTATTGGCCATTCAGCTCTCTGTTAAACCAATCTGAAGGCACTTTGGGCAAAGACACGTCTTTACAGTGTAAATAAATACTCTGCAACAAATATAACTCTACTTGTCTATTGATATAGGGAATTCCACATGCCATTCCTCCCATGCAGCAGGAGAGCAGATGAGTGTGAGATGGCTTGGGTGCTTTCTCCTTCCATTATAAGGTTTAGTCTAGTCTGTTAGATGGTGGCATGTAGCTGTCAAATTAACATTGTCTTCTCTTTGGGGATGGTTAAAGGAGGAAGTGAGAAGATTGGGGAATTTCCTCCATGATGCTACTTTCAATGATTATGTTTTAATAACATAAGAAGAGATTTATTATTAAATCATATAAAATGATACATTTTATTTATCAATTGTACAACACAAGTATGTTTATTTAATTTTATCTTGCTACAAGGAAAATATTAAACTCTCCGTAGACAGGCATTTCCATATCTCTTTAGTATTGTATGCTCTTTATATCTGATTTGTTTAATTTGTGAGGTTAACAATACAAGAACTGAACCTAGAATTTTATAGTTCTACACGTCTGTGAGTTAAGAGCATCCAAAAAGTAACTGGCCACATGGGGCCACAACATACTCTCTAAACACAAGCACACACACGGAGACACTCACAGACACAGAAACACACTCTCTCTCTCTCTCTCTCTCTCTCTCTCTCTCTCTCTCTCACACACACACACACACACACACACACACACACACACACACACAGCACATCTCTAATTCAATGTAAACTAAAAGTTTGGAAAGGAGATTTATCAAATTTATTAGTCCCCAGCACAGTAAAATTTATAGCATGTTTCCTTCCCAAATTTAATCTAAACTAGGGGTGGATCAAAAAGAATCACTCATGGGGACTGAAGATCTTCAGAAAGGTGGTATTGGCAAGGGGAATTTAAGGCCAGCCTGGGCTACATAGTGGGATTCTGTCTCAAAAAAGAAAAATTAGATTCATTGTTTCTGCTTCAGATTGTGAAGAATATATGCTGTCACAACAAAATAAAAATCACCAGCACAACATTTTTATATTATTAAGTTAAAAGTGCGCCTGATTGTAAAACTTAAAATCATTACCTCTGTGTATTACCCTCTGGCAAGATTCGTGGAGATGTCAGGGAAAGTTATTTTGTTTTTTTCCTATATCTAATTAGGTATTTTGAATAAATAGAATCATAGTCAAATCAACTTAGTATAGGTCATATCTAACATCACTGATTTGCTGGATAAAATTAAATAGAATAAATTATAAATTACTTAAATTTTCAAAATATAATTAAGGAAGTGTATCTTTTAAGGTTACAAGTATAATTGTTTTCATTATTTTTCCATAAGTTATAGTTTTTAGGAATAAAAAATTGATAGTTTAGATAATAATATATTTTACTTCATATATTCACTATATATATTGCTTTAGAATCTATAGACTTGAGTGATAAAACTTAAATTTTCTTTTTAAAACTGTTTGATAACTTCATATATGCATGTAGTATATTTTTTTATCAAGCCCACCCCTGATTCCCTCCTCTTCAATCCCTTCCCATCCCTCTCTACCATGGTTCCCTGTTAATTTCGTATGCTTTATTTTTAAACTGAAATTTCACTCAGTATGACTTGTATGTGTATTGGTGTAAGAAAACCTATTACTACTGGAGCATGACTAGCCTCTTAGGGCTTCCATCTGTGAAGAAAACCAACTCCTGATCATCAATAGCCAATAGGTTCTCAACTAAGGGTGAGACTTCATGGCCCACTTCTCCATCCAAACTGCGATTTTGGCTGGCTTGATTTTGTGTAAGTCTTGTGCACACAGTTAGAACCTCTCTGTGTTCATGTGTGTGGTAGCATTGTCAGGTCTAATAAAAACTGTTTCAGTGCAGACATCCACTACCTCTGACTCTTACACTCTTTCAGTCCCCCTTTCTGTGATGATTCTTGAGCATTTGGGGGAATAAATGTGATATGGATGTCTAATTTAAAACTGAGCACTCTGTAGTCTCTTCTTCACTGCACACTGTGGGTGTGGGTCTCTATAAAAGACATGTCTCTGATGAGGGTTGAGAGGCATATTAATCTATGTATATAGAGATAGGAACCTAGGGATGGTTTATCAGTGTGTCCATTTAGCAGGATAATAGTATTAGATTCTCCTCTAGGACCTATGACATATCAAACCACAGGTTTTGGCCAACTGGACAGTACTAGACATGAATTCCATTTTGGGGGAATGCTTTCAGTTCAATCAGAAAGTTGCCAGTTATTCCCAGAGAACTTGTGCTACTGCTTCACCAATGGGCCTGTCTTACCAAGCTAATCATTGTTGCAGCTGCCAGTATTAATGGCTGTTGATAAAGGTTTTCCCCAAGCATGCTTAGAGCCTTCTAGAACTATGAAAGCTGGTTAGTAGAGATAGAACTTCTACCTGATTTCTGCATATCCTATGACTTAAGTATATGGTATTCCAGCAGCAAGTTATTAATACAGCTGTAAGTTTCTCCAGTCCCACCAGGCCCCACGGTCCCATGTTTCTCTGATCCTAACTGGTCCCATGGTCCCACAGCCACTTATAAAATAATCATCTAGAGGCTTAATATTAATTACAAATTATATGGACTATGGCTCAGGTTTCTTACTAGCTAGCTCTTATAACTCAACTCAACCCATAACTATTAATCTATGTATCACCACATGTTCTGTGGCTTTACCTGCATCCCATTACATGTTGCTCATTGGATGGTGGTTTAGTGTCTCCCCTTTCTCTCCTTTCTCCTTTAACTATCTTCCTTGGATTTTCCTGCCTAGCTCCATTCTTCTCTGCAATAGGCCAATGTAGCTTTATTTATCAGCCAGTAGGAGTAATACATATTCACAGAATACAGAAAGACATCCCACAGCACTTCCCCTTTTCTGTCTAATCAAAACAGAAGGTTTTAACTTTAATATAGTAAAATTGCATATAACAGAACAGTTATCAAGCAATAATTATGGTTATAATATCTAGTCTATTTGTATTTGGAAGTTTAAAGAAACAATTCTATTGTCTATCCTATGTATGTGAGTCTAAAGTTTTATAATATAATTTAACTTTTATCATAACCAAGGAAAATTATGACCATCTAGTATTCAACTACATCAAAGACCCCAGAAGGATATGATTCTACCTGAGTAAGCAGGAAGTGCATTACAAGCAAATTCCATAATTGTATAAATGACAGAGACAGCTGGCTGCTTGGACAGCCACCAAAAGTTCTTCTGCAACGTTGGGGCATCCATCTTCAGCCCACAGGTCTAGAGTCTCTTAGTCTCTTCTTTCTGTATCCTGTATAATGTCTGGTAGTCTCTTCTGCAAAGCAGGAAACTGAAGGACCATTTTGCCTTGTTTTGACAAAATTCAGTGGTCATTTTCCTATGGGACCCATATGTCCAGTTTATATAACATATTATTAAGCAGTCCAGGCAAGAGCAGTCTCTTGCCCAAATGGCTATTTTTGCCATAAAGAAAGCAAACTCCATATGGAGTTTCTTCAATGCCCATCATCCTCTTTGATGTAAATTGGTGCTGCCAGGAGCAGACATGTCTCATTGTCCAGAAAAGTCTAAGCTATTAAAACATTTTAAATGCCATATTCGGTAGGTCTTTGAAGTGTTTGAAGATTATCTACCCAATTGAAATATATCTATATATACCTAAAAAACTTAACTAACATGACTATAAGTTTGATTATCATAAGTGACTAATTATTCTTTATTTTTAAATTATACATTACAATTTTAAATGAGTTGTGTAAGCATAATGCCTTAAACAAGAATATATATATATATATATATATATATATATATATACAAAATAAACTTTAAATTTGTACTAATAAACCAAAATCATAGCAATGTAAAACATTTAAAGCAAATTGTTCCTTTTAAAAAGTAGATTCAATAATCTACTCCTTTGTTCTATCATATCTATATCCCTTTTCTCCTTTAGAAAGAGATTGCATTTATAATCAACCTCCTTTAAATAAAAATAGACATTTATAAACAATATTTTGGGAAGCTGGCCATAGCGTCACATACTACTTCCTGCTGTTTGGGGATGCTGGCAATCTTATGAGGATCCTGAGAAAATTAATTATAGTTAAATCTTGGCTGTAGTAGTCTGTGAGGCCATATTAACCTTTCAGGGGGTCTTGGATGATCAAACCATATTAGCCTGGAAGTAATCCACAGGTTCTTATCTTCTGTGAAAACAAAAGCAGAACCTCTTTTCCAAAGCAACATATCCTTAGACACAAATTTTGAAGTGAAGATACCTTTAAAATATACATATTAGTTTAACTGAGTAGCCTTTACAATAGAATGTCTCTCTGCCATTAAAAATCCCAAAGACAATATAATAATATGCTGTATCTTTGTATAATCTTCATCTTTATGTGGCTTAACTCTTATATTAGAGTTTTACTGCCTTTTTAAAGACTTTATTTTTTAAAACTGTATAATTTTATATAACTGTCTACAGTCATTTTCCTTTCTCTTCCAAACCTACATACATTTTTACACACACAGTAAACCATTTAGAGGTTTATTCCACCTAAGTCTGTCTTACTAGATATCTATAATCATTTTCTGACCATTGCTTTAAACTGCAGTGTAGGTAGGAAAAAGCTGCTGGCCTTGCCCTACTCAGTGATTCAACATGGCACAGGTACCAAGGAGTCACACTTACCTCCCCAATTCTGGGAAGCAGTATTAAGTAGTATGTCTGTTTTTTTTTTTTTTTAAGCCTGCAGCTGTGCTTCCAAGCCAACAGGCAGGAGCTGGAAGAAGCCATCTTTGCATCATGGTATAGGCCATAAGAGACTGCGGGAGTGCACCATGTTGCCACTGAAGCCAGATGCTACCAGGGGATGCATCTGTGTACTGCCGCCCACCCATGAACAACATTTTAGAACCCTTTTAAAAGCTTTATCAGGTTCTTGGGTGGAAATTCTTGCTACCACACTGGGCACCAAGAGGTATCTGTAAGTTTCTCCTGTCCCACCCAGCCCTGCGGTCCCACAGCCACTTATAAAATAATCACTCAGAGGCTTGATATTAATTGTAAATTATATTGTCTATGGCTTTGGCTTCTTACTAGCTAGTTCTTATAACTCAACTCAACCCATAACTATTAATCTATGTATCACCATGTGTTCTGTGGCTGCATCCCATTACATGTTGCTTCTTGGACTCCCCTCACTCACCTTTCTCCTTTCACTATCTCCTTTGGATTTTCCTGCCTGGCTCCATCCTGCCCTGATATAGGCTAATGCAGCTTTATTTATTAGCCAATGGGAGTAATGCATATTCACAGCATACAGAAAGACATCCCACCGCATATTACCATCAATTTCTTGAGGATAATAAAGAGCAAAGGCAATAGCCTACAATGTTTTATGGGTCTATAGGGTCCCACTGACCAACACTTTGAAAAGAGGAGTGCTAAGTGTTTAATGTGCTAGCGTATAATATCATGGAGATGCATTGTCCCCCTCCTGCATAGAGCCAGCATTTAACACATGTGTTATGCGTGTATACACAGTAGATTTCCATATGGATTTTTCCATTGTCTTCCCCTATAGTCCTCCACCCTGCCACATCTCCATCCATTTTTCCTTCCTGTTCCATTATTCCTCTTTCCCATTTCATACCACCCGTGTTCTGTCCCCCTTTCTTGAATTTCATCCTATGCCCCCTTGACACTTTGTGACTTCAATGGGTACTCGAGCTTCAAACACACATATCTAAAGATTCAATATTAGTGGGATTCATATATTAGTGGGAACATGTGGATTTTGTCTTTCTAGGTTGGGTTTCCCTCATTCAGAATGATCATTTCCAGCTCTATCCATTTACCTGTGAGTTTTATGATTTCATTTTTTCTACATTT
The DNA here is from genome assembly GCF_903995425.1 of Onychomys torridus. Lineage (NCBI taxonomy): Eukaryota > Metazoa > Chordata > Mammalia > Rodentia > Cricetidae > Onychomys > Onychomys torridus. The sequence continues at coordinate 12,495,743 of NC_050461.1, forward strand.
GAATAATATTCCATTGTGAGTATGTGCCACATCTTCATTATCTGTCCACACCCTGATGAACATCTAAATGATTTCCATTTTCTGAGTGTTTTGAATAGAGCAGCAAAATACATGGACAAACAGGCATTTCTATAGTAGGATGAAGAATCCTTTGAGTATATGTTCCTTAGTGATATAACTGGATCATGTGGTAGATATATTTCTAGATTTTTGAAGAATCTCTGTACTCATTTTCATAATGCCTAGACCAGTTTTCATCCTACCCACAGCGAATAAGTGCTCCCGTTTTCCCACATCCTTCCAAGAATTTCTTGTCATCTGTTTTATGCATTTTACCTGTTTTGACTTGAGCATCATGATATTTAAATTTTCTCAAACAAATTAAAAGATTATTTGAAAACAAGATCCTGTTTAGACATCCATTCCTGCCACATACTTTAACAATCTTATATAAGGATGTGATAGAAAAGGACTACGGTCTCAGGATGTATAATAATTTTATTCATCTCTTAATTAAAGTCTGCTTTCACTTGCTTTTCTAGTCTTTTGAGCATTATGCTGTTAATTGCTAGCTTGCAGGCTGTCAGTCAGTTTCATCTCACTGTGGCTCTATAACAAGCATGGGCAGTCAGTCTCGTACCAAGTGAATTAAATAACTAAAAATTTGTAGTCTTTGCTGTTCTCTCTAGAATATGGAGTAACACAACATGAATGTTTTTGCCCTTGTCCCCAAATTTGTCCTCAAACTGAATTTCCAGTGCAGCAGTGTTAGGTTAGGAGACAGTTGCGCCAGGAACCCTCTACTCTCAGAAGTGGGATTAGGTACCCTTTACAAGAGGACTTGATGAAGGAAGTCAACTCCTGTTTAGGCTTTTGTCTCTTTTGTCCCATATTGACTCAAAGTTACCTCCTCTCAAACTTGGGAGAAAAGGGAGGTGGAGAATCAACAAGAACATAATTTCTTGAAAAATGCAAATAAAGCCCAATATTGTGTAGGACAATTAAGATTATTTTAAATAAAATATCTAATCGCTTGCAATGACGGTCTTCACATACACTGACTTTCTCTTCTTTCCTTCAGTAGGCCTTTGTAAACTCCATAGGTGCTTTAACCCTTTCTTAGCCATTCTCTTTGGGATTTATCATTGTGTGAAGTATCATGTTGTGATCTGAGCATCGATATTAGCAGTCTAGACAGGAATGGAATAAAGGAACATGTGTTTGACAGTGGTGATGAATACAAAGTGACATCAAGAATGTTGAGTTACATAGACCATGAACTGATTGGCTTGAGGGAATCCATCTTTATGTCCACTGAACTGGCATAGCTTGCTTATGGCACTTACTCCAAAGTCTTAAGATTTTCTATTATGTGGCCTGTCATGTTTTGAACTTATCTGGGCCATGTTACTCCTTTATTTCCTATTTCTTCCTTTTGGAATGAGAATGTATAGCCTTTACTTATTCTACCACTGTACTTTGAAAGCACAGAACTTGTGTGCTTTTATGGGCTCACAGTTCGAGGGGGATTTGCCTCAGGATGAATTGAACCTTGAGTCTCACCCATATCTGAGTACCTGACTAAGTGGAGCATTGGGTTTCAGAGTTCTCAGAGGATGTTAGAACAAGAAAAGATCTAATGCACTAATGAGATGGAACAAATGCACTGTTCATGTAAGAAGAATGTGCATTTTAGGAAATCAGGCAGAATGCTCCCTTTCAGTGCACTTTCCCCTGTAATAATCCATGCTGAAACTCTGTCCTCACTGTGGCACTCTTGGGAGGTGTGGCCTTTGTAAACTGATTGAGTCACGAGGGCTTCATTTTCATAAATGAGATTAGCGCCTCCCCTCCAGAGGAGCTAGCATCTAGGTACTGTGTTGGAAGCAGGAAGCTTTGATCTTAGACCTCCCAGCTTATAGAACTATGAAGGACAGATTTCTGTTACTTATCTATTATTTTTGTATTTATATATGTTTTTGATATTTTGACATGGTGACATCGGGTAGACTATGACATAGAGTCTAAATATATGCAGCACTCCTATCTTGTCATGAATCATAGGGAAGAACTAACTGGAAGAAGACAGACAGAAACCCCACCTTTGTTAAATGAATCAATATATTTTTATATGAAGTAACTGAGAACAGACAATGGCAATTTGAACTTTTGTATCCCAATCCTATTAGGGAGTCCATTGTTATAGATTATGATATGCAAACAAAAATCATGTAAGGGGGTTGAGGATATGGCTCAGCAGAGAAAGTGCATGCTGTGCAAGTTAAAAGACTGCAGTTCAAATCCCCAGCAATCACAGGAAAGCGGGGCTGTTGATGACCTGCTTCTTATACTGACACTATGGAACAGAGATAAGGGTTCCCTAGGGCAAGCTGATTAATTAGCTACCTAGAACTGGTGAGATCCATTTCCAATGAAATAGTTTGCTTCAGTAAATAAAGAGGGGAGCAATTAAAGAAGGCATTCTATGTTAACCTCTATTAATATGTGCATGTATGTACATGTGTACTAGTACACATGTAAGACACACATGCAAACACACACACACACACACACACACATACACCATATATACATTTACAAAAAGAAAAGACACTTATGATGTTTCTGGAAGCTCTATTGTCTCATTCAAGTCAGGCTGATATTTTAAGCCTCTAATAGTTCTCCGTACAGAGCAGAGTGTATCTGATCAGTCACTTGTACGTGTGTGAGACAGGGTGTCTGGATGTAGTGCATAGTTCAGCCCTCATTCACCCTTTACGTCCTCCCAGGAAACCCTGAGTGTGGGACTTTCCTGACCTTCAGAATTTCAGAATGAGTGTGATTTACAATTCCCCATGAATGTTTACTCAGCAGCATGTTCTTTTTTTTCCTCATAAACTCTCCAAGCTGGGTCCTCTGGGATAAACTGATATTCTGAAGCTAAGGGGGTCACCATCATTTCTTCTACTGTTTTATAATGACTTAATTTTAAAAATAATGTCTGTTTATATTCTTATATGACAGTGACAAAAGCCATAATGCCTTTGGAAAGTCAGTAATTATTCTCTTCTCCAGTCTGTAAAAAGGCTTAGGAAGTCATTTTTATATATTAAAAGTCACAATGCTGGGTTGACCTTCTCAGTGTGTCTCCAGAGATTCATAACCTTATTCTGCATTTAAAAAGTTACTATAGAACCACAATGACAAAAGAGTAATATAGAAAATTATTTTACTTTATTATTTTGAATTTTAATTTTCTGAAATTTTGAGATTAGATTCATAGATTTTTTTTTCTTTTTTGAGACAAGGTTTCTCTGTGCTATAGCTCTGGCTGTCCTGGAACTCTCTCTTTTGACCAAGCTGGCCTTAAACTCACAGAGATCTGCCTGCCTCTGCCTTTCAAATGCTGGGATCAAAGGCATGTACCACCACCTGGCTGGTTCATAGATGTTTTTATCAATTACATGATACAACTCGCTATAGGTTTTTCTTTCGTAGCTTATAAACATGCCAAAATTCTTAAGATTTTGTCCATCAACAGAAATGTAAAGTTTATTTTGTGTGTCATCACATTTAATTTTGATATACGGCTCTTAAAATTCCTGTCTACTCAACTGTGTTTGACATCATCCTTCTTTGCCACACAATTGTTTCAAGCATCGGAATGATGCTTTATTTGCATAAAGAAAAATTCCACAGTATTTGAAGATGTTCCCCCCAGTATGCCTTTGTAATTTTCCTCATTACTGATCAAATAATTTGAGGTGCAGTGTGTTCCCCATCTCCACAGTTACATTTTCATGATGCACATACAACCCTGCTATGAAAATGATGATAGATGGAGCATTGGTCTCCAGTGAATTTCACATGGTGGAAAGATGAAAACAGGGAGAAGAGTATTCTCTGAAGACCTGTTAGTGTTTTCACCTTGTCACAAAGGCCTTCTTAAGCTTCTGACATTTGGTGATTTGACACAAGCTATGGTAATACTTGCCAACGTCCTATAATCCAAGGGAAGAGAAGCAAGGCTAAATATTTAATGAGAAAGACTAAAATTAGTATCTATTCTTACCTAAAAGCAAAAATTACAGAATTTCTTCTCTTTCAAAACCTTCCCAAGTGATTATTTTACATTTTTCTATGCAAAAAGATACGCAGAATTCACATTCAGGCACTTATATTCTTTTCAACTCAGCGTTTTTGGCTGAGGTGAGAACTGAATAGATAAGGAGTAAAATTAGATGTTTGAAAAATAAAGGGAACTGTCTAGAATAATTACTAATCTACAGTACTTAGTACTCATGTCATGCAGACCATCTGACTTCCAAAGGGGATGAATTCTATGAACTATGACAAGAATTTCCATAGTGGAAATATATTAATATATTAGTATATGTTAATAAGCATGTTGATATATCTTGTATATATTTATTGACATATTAATACATTTATGCATATATTAATTGGTTAATTTTTATTTTTTGTGTGTATGAGTGTTTTGCCTGCATTGTATGTTTGTACATGATGTGCATGCCTAGATTTTGAGAAGTTGGCAGCTGACACTGGAGTTCATGAAGAGTTGCAGATGCGTGTGAACCCATCATATGGGTGCTAAGAATCAAACTAGCCCTCTGAAAGAGCAGACAGAATTCTTCACTGAAAACTACCTCTCCAGTCCATCTTCATCAATTTTAAATGATCCAATCATAGAACTGTTTTAAGCCATAAAGAACCAGATGAAACACAAATATGAGAAATAGATTTTTCCTTTAAAATAAGTTAGAATATGTTTATTCCTATAAATTTGTTTTTTAGATTTTGAAATTTCACATAAATATATAACGATGCTAAATTCTTTCATTTGAATTATAAACCACACTGTGTAGGGTTGTCTCTCTATGCTGCTAACTATAATTACAGATACTGAAAATGACGCAAGAAATGATCAAAAGGGAGGTCTAGAAAACAGAATAAGAAGAGCTGGGTAGAGGTGGGAGGGTTGGAGGAAGGACATCTTATAACCTCTTGTTCTAAACAAGAAGCCTATCCAGCGTTGATGATTCCTAAACAGTTTTCAACCTAGCAACAGCAAACAGGTATGTTGATTTCCTTCTGAAGTGGGGCCTCTGTACATTCCAGCAAGGGCAGCAGAGGCAGCCAGGGGAATTTATCAAGGGCTTTGCCGACAAAAAAAATAGTAGTAATCAGGGGCAGGACTTCTTCTCTAGGAGCCAGAGGTTACCCACACACCAACTGAGAGATGCCGGGCAGCCAGGTAGCAGGGGCAAGAAAGAAGCATCCTGGCCCTTTGACTTCGTTGGTCAATGAGACTCTTTGAGATGGCCTTGTGACAACAGGAAGAAGAATCCTGACACAAGTGAGTCAAACTGGAATTGTAATAATTTTCTATCCTTTTACAATAAAGGATCCAAGTTATAGTGCTTCCAATATGTTTTACCATTTTTAGACTCCCAAAGTTTCAAGTGTGCACATATGTGTGCATATCACATGTGTGTTCTTTTGGCACCACATCCCCAGCTCTATGATGTAATAAAAATCACAAAATCCTAGCATGGAGAAGAAGTGGGCAAAAAGTTCCACCTGTAATCAAGAAGCTATTTACAGTTGATAGCTTCTAGAAGAGGGAAAATCAGTTTTCTTCAATGGAGTGTCACTGTGTGTATCAACTGTACAGCATGGCAGGCCTCATGTTTAGGAGTAGTTGACCAACACAAAATGAGCTCGTGTGTGTGTGTGTGTGTGTGTGTGTGTGTACTTTAAGAGAGAGAGAGATCATGAAGTTAGGTGGGTAGCAGTGAGAAGGGGGAGGATCTGGAATAATTTGGGGAAGGAGAAAGATATAATTAAAATATATTTTATGAAAAGCTAAAAAATAATTTAAAATGTAAAAAATATAAAAATGCAAACAAAAATATGGTCAATCGTTTATAAAAAACTATGTTTCTAAGAAAAATCTGACATGGTGAACTGCTCTAGGCAGAATAAGTGGTGGGATTTCATTGTGTTGGTCAGACAACATCTGGGTATTTAAATGATTTGTTTAAAAAGTGTCATTTAAAGGGACACAAATCATCCCATTCTCAAGAGAATCAGCAGGGTAATTTGAGGAATATGCCATCTGAGAAACATTTTAAAGTGTCAAGGGAGTTTACACTCGATGGGAAAACTCAATAAAATGTTTTCCATTTGAGTTCAGGTCACATAAGTAGGCTGAATAATTAGAAATTGTAGAGAGATAGATTTTATTTCCAAGCCAAAGCTTAACATGTACCACTTGGATCTTTTAGAGTAATAGAATAGGCTTATGGGGAGCATAAAAATCTCACTTCATTGGGTTGGAAGAATGTATAAAAGATGTGTGATATATTCATCAATTAGAATGTTACTAGACAGCAACATCAAAACATGCTGAGAGATGCAGGAAGATATATGATCGAATTTGCTCTGCACAATATTTTTGTTAATGCTGTGGGATAATACTCTTGTACAAATAAAAGCTCTTTCCTAGGGTCCTGTTTTCTAGGTAGCCTCCCTGGAGTTGTGTAGCAGTCTAGTCATCTTTGTTTTACATCTAGTATCCTCCTATGAGTGAGTACATACCATGTTTGCCCTTCTGAGTCTGGGTTACCTCACTCAGGATGATTTTTTCTAGATGCATCCATTTGCCTGCAAACCTCATGATGTCATTGTTTTTCTCTGCTGAGTAGTACTCCATTGTGTATATGTACCATATTTTCTTTATCCATTCTTCAGTTGAAGGGCATCTAGGTTGTTTCCAGGTTCTGGCTATTACAAACAAAGCTGATATGAACATAGCTGAGCAAATGCCCTTGTGGTATGATTGAGCATTTCTTGGGTATATGCCCAAGAGTGCTATAGCTGGATCTTGGGGGAGATGGATTCCCAATTTTCTAAGGAAGCACCATATTGATTTCCAAAGTGGCTGTATAAGCTTGCATTCCCACCAGCAGTGGAGGAGAGTTCCCCTTGTTCCACATCCTCTCCAGCATAAGCTGTCTTCTGTGTTTTTGATCTTAGCCACTTTGACAGTAAAGTAGGAAAGACACAGGGATCACCCAATGACAGAGAAATGGATGAGATCTACATGAACAATCTGGATGACAGTGGGAGTAATGAAGGGCAAGATTTGAGGGAAAGAAAGCTTAGGGTAGCAGGAGATCCCAGCTGGATCAAGAACAGAAAGGGAGAATGAGGAATAACAGACCATGATAAATGAAGACCACATGAGAACAGGAATAGGCAGAGTGCTGGAGAGGTCCCCAGAAATCCACAATGATATATCCTCTATAGACTGGTGGCAATGTTCAAAAGAAAGCTTGATCTGACCTAGTCTGGTGATCAGATGACTAAACACCCTAACAGTCGTCTTGGAACTCTCATCCAATCACTGATGGAAGTGGATGCAAAGATCCTCAGCCAGGCCCCAGGTGGACCTCCAGGTGTCCAACTGTCGAGAAAGAGGAGGGACTGCAAGAGCATGAATTGTTGAATCCAAGATTGCAAAAAGCACAGGGACAAATAGCCAATCAAATGGAAGCACATGAATTATGAACCAACAGCTGAGGAGCCCCCAGGTAGATCAGGCCCTCTGGATAAGTGAGACAATTGAATAGCTTGATCTGTTTGGGAGGCACCCAGTCTGTGGGACCAGGACCTGTCCTTAGTGCATGAGCTGTCTGTTTGGAACCTTGGGTTTACACAGGGACGCTTTGCTCAGTCTGGAAGGAGGGGACAGGACCTGCCTGTACTGAATCCACCAGGTTTAAATGAATCCTCATGGGTGTCTTGGTCCTGGAGGACATGGGAATGGAGGGGAGGGGCTGGAGGCAAGGAGGGAGTGGGGGCGGGAGGAGGGAGGACAGAGGAACTCATGGCTGATGTGTAAAATTAAAACACATAATAATAATAAAAAAGATATAAAATCAAAAAAATAAAAATAAAAGCTCTTGTTAATAAAACACTGATTGGCCAGCAGCCAGTCATGAAGTATAGGTGAGGCAAGCAGACAAAGAGAATTCTGGGAAGAGGACGGCTGAATCAGGAGTCACCAGTCAGACACAAAGGAAGCAAGATGACAAGGCAGAACTGAGAAAAGGTACCAAGACACATGGCTAACCATAGTTAAGAATTATGAGTTAATTTAAGTGTAAAAACTAGTCAGTAATAAGCCTGAGCTAATGGCCAAGCAGTTATAAATAATATTAAGCCTCTGAATGATTATTTTATAATTGGTTGCAGGACCGCAGGTGAGAGAGATTTGTCTGGACCTTTCAGAGCTGGCCGGATACTAGAAAACTTCCAACTACATGTTAATTCATAGTTTAGGCAAAAATTCTTTGTGGTCAAGGGGAAAGCATCATCAGAGAGTGTGCCCAACATTACAGAAAGAGGAAACTGGAGTAAACAAAGAATATAAGACAGGGTTTCTTTCTAGAAGTGTTCTGAGAAATAGGTTGTAGCTGGAGAAGAAATAGGATTAAAATATGCTTGATTTCATTTTCAAAAACAAGATAGAATTTACATATTGTGAGATGCACAGCTGTTAAATGTCCATAGTTTTATGCATGTACCTATGGTATTTGTACTCATAAAATCCCTGTCCCTCTGTGTCCCTTTATGTTATAAAACACCTTAGGTAACATCTCTCCCTGTGTATCCAGAAACTTGGATTTTCAAGTTAAAATGTATCAAATAGATTTCTTGTGTTCTTGTACTCAATCTGCCCCCTTCCAGTTTCCCCATCCCACTATGTTCTCATGGTTTCTCATCTTGCTTCACTATCTGTCATTGGGGTGCTTGTATGGACTTGATAAGTGCACAGTGGGGACTGAGAAATGGTTCTATTGTATCCTGAGTTTATCATCCTCTTTGAATAGACTGCTTAGAGTATAGCACATGTAAAGTGATGATGGAAAAAAAATACACACATTCACTCAATCAAATCAAGTCATTGTTAGGGATGATATATTTTGGTAACTTGTTCTTTGTGTCACAAAATAGTTGAATTCACACATATGCAGTCATGTGTATGTATGAATATATACATATGGGGGTATATGGATGTATGGTAATAAGAAGTGTGAGGGAGTATCTCTACCTTGATAACAATGAGTTTAGCTAATGGATACTTGGGAACATAGATATATGCACATACAAATGTCTGATTTTATAGGTAAGATCATAGACTCTCAATTTTTAACCATAGTTTAGCTTTATAGACTCTATGAACATGTGGAGCTAATAATAGAAAAATGAATTAGGGGAGTTGGGAAACTTTATTTTAATGTGTGGGATATGATGCCTAAAGGACCATGCCCAGGTCCTAGTTAACTGAGCTACACTAGTGTCTTAGACATGGTCTCTGACTGTACAGAATTCACAGTCTATCTAGTAATCTAAGCAATTAGCAAATAATCAAAACATGGTGCAGACAACAAGGGTGAACTTGGATGAATGAGAGTTAACTATGGTATAGAGCACTCTAAGTTAAAGGATAACATATGCAAACAGCACAAAACCAGACCAGTTTACACAAATCAGTGCCTACATCATATCAGTTCAAAACACTTGGTGTGCATATATTTGGACGTCAGACACTGGCATGCTTACAAACACTAAGAATAAGGTCCACTGGTCTTAAAGACTGCATTAAGAAGAACTTCAGAGTGAAATCAGATTGTCTAGAAGTCATTTCTCCCCCCTCAAAAAAAATAAAGAAGGCACAAAAGCAAGAAGTAATGGGTGCGCCATGAAGGCTTTTCCACTGAAAGTATTAAGGAGAAATGCTAGCCGTAGGTGCTGGGCTTATGTGACCCCTTAATTTGGGAGTGTATGCTGTCAGCTTCCTGAGGTAGACTTATAACATTGTTTTGCACAGTTTTGTTTATTTTAGTAGCACTTTATTGGTTACTTTGGTCTCTCCTGTAACTAAATATCCTAGGAAAGCATCTTAAAAGAGAGAAGACTGTTTTGCTTCCTGATTCTGTGTCCAGGATCATGTCAGGGCAGGTGTAATAGTGAGAGCAGCCTGGCCCTAGCTGTAGCAAGCAGGACCGTGGGGCAGCTGCTCACAGGTGTCTTCAGTCAGGAAGCAGAGAGATGTGGATGCAGTTGCTTGGCCACAGTCAAAGTCTCCAGCGCATAGGACTTTAGCTAGTCATAGGCCATGCCAGTCACAATCAGGGTGGAGCTAACGACAGAGATTAACTATCACACATTCCCTCTCCATCACTGAAACTGAAAAGCATGGTGTTTCTGTGACTGCTGTGGCTGTCCTGCTCATGGAGCATGGGACACTGCTGTCACATGTGTGGATTTTCTAGTTCAGACTCCAAGTTTCCAAATTATAGATCTATCAGAACCACAATTCAAGTAAAATGGGTATTCAGTAAGCCCAAAGTGTCAGTTTGGGGACAAGATGGTCGGGGGATGGCTTCAAAATAAAATACTCAAATTTCAAATGGGCTTTCCTTCCTCAAGACATTGAAAGTCAATGTGTTGGTGACAGACAATGCAGAGGATAATGATTCAGAAAAATGATGTAACCAAGTAAAATTCAGGAACACTGTTGTCTCAGAATGAATAGCATTCATGTTGGGAGTGAATAGGTGGCTCACTCCAGCTATATATAGAAGCTGAAATCCATTCTCACTAGAAAATTTGCCGTGGGACCTGGCTTCACAGATCTCCACAGTGCTAAGCAACTGCACAGGATACTGAGAGCTTTCCTGCTGAGGTCAATCAACTCGAACACCTGTTAGCTCTCAGAAATAAATCCCAATCCAAAGGAGACCCTCCGAGAGGTGGGGTGTGACTTTCCAGATGGGAATGTGCTTTGCTTCATCTCCTCACAAACCAATGCTCTCCTCTAAAAACCCAAGCTTCAAATAAACATCTGACGGGCATGCTTCCTAGAAAATGCAGATTTCTGACACTTCTCTCAAAGAAGTGTGTCTTTAAGTATGCCCAAAATGAATTTTTTAATCAGTGAGAACTCATTTTTTGGGCCTCAATTTATTTTTTAAAAGAAAATTTTAATTAAAATTATTTATTAAAATCAAAATTATTTATAAAAATTTAAATTATTTAATTAGAATATAATCAAATCATTTTTCTACTTCTTCTCCCTCCTGCCCTTAGACTCCATCATGGCCTCTTTTGTAACCATTGTTATGAATGCATATAGGTAAATAAACATAAATACAGACTGCTCAGTCCATCCAGTGTTGCCTGCATGTGTGTTTCTAGGGCTGACCACTTGGTATTGAATAACAAGTAGGAGGTTTATGCTTGAGGTAGATCAATTCTCCCTCTCAGCAGTTGTTAATTGCTTACAGCTTTCATCAAGAGTGGGGCCCCACAAGATTCCTCCCATTGAGGTTAAGATGTCAACTCCTGTTGGAATTGCAAGGAAGCTACAACCGTGAAACTTCCAAAATGTAGATGCCTAAACTGAAACTCCCTTTTAAAACTCTTTAATCCTCTTTTTGATGGATGTTCTGAACGTTTAGCTCCTTGTGATAGATATGGTTCAGTTTAATATCTTCAGATGAAGGCTCCTTGTCACCAAAGGTCTGTTACTATCAAGGCAACAAGTGAATTGTTGGTAAGTAAAAGGATCACTAGATCGGCAGGTGACACCGAGGAAGAACAGAAGGGGTTTATGCTGCATAGACTCCAGATGAACTTGTACACTCCTGTATTTCTACAACTAAAATATTTCTTAAGGCTATACCAAAAAGAAAGACATGTATAAGGAGCCGAGGGGATGGCTCTGTATGCAAAGTGCTTGATATGAGAACATGAGGCCTGCAGCATAGGCCTCCAGTGTGCACCTGTAACCCTAGTTAGAGAGGTAGAATGGACTTCCTGGCCAGCCTGCTTGGATGAAACGGAGAGCTCCAGGTTCAGTGGCAGACCTATGCTCAAAAGAGAAGTAGAAAACTGATGGAGGAAGATTCCTGACCTCTCCCTCACATGTATGCACACATGTACTTTTCCCAGCCCTGGTTAAACATATACACACATGCATGTTTGCACACACATAAAATATGAGAAATAAGTAATGCACTGGTGAGGCAGAACTGGGTGAATTTTGGTGATAGTCTTTGAATTCAACATGCAAGAAAGCAATTTTCACAACTGCTTAGTACCTTTTGCCTCTGTCTGTTCTGTTTCTGCCTCTCTCTCTCTCTCTCTCTCTCTCTCTCTCTCTGTCTCCAACTGTACAAACTTCCACCTAAGACCATTATAAAAAAGTAGCCTCACTTTCTTGTCAAGTGGTGTCTCCAACAATCTATCTGGGGCAGTCAGGGGTTGCAGCAAACTACCACTTTCTGCCTCTGGCCTTTGGTTTGAGGACTTCTCATTCCCGGGCCTCTTCACTGCCTTGTTCTCCCCCCAGGCCTCTCTGTCCACTCTTCAGTCTTCCCCAGTTCCTTAGGTACATTTGTGGTCTCCTAATTCAGTGTGAATAAAATATCATCCTTTTCACAGATGCCTCTTCTGTCAGTCTTTCCAAAGTAGTCCATTTTTATGCCTTTACCCCAAGGTGATTTAATTGTAATGTCTCTCTTCTCTAAAGTGATACTACCTATGCTGTTTTTAGCCCCTGTCTTTCCCAGTAGAATGCAGTTCAATGAGACCATGGACTTTTTCTGTTTGTTTTTCCCGTTCTCTTCCCCATCTTATTCCCAGCTTAAATCTGTGTCGCACCTAAACTGCCTGAGTGCATAGAGTCTTCCTTCCTAAACTGATTTGCACACTTCAGCAAACTGCAGGTGCTGACATTGCTCAGGGCTCAGAGTTCTTCTCTGAAGACAGGCAGGATGGTAGAATGATTTAAGTTATCAATTCTCTGGTGTCCCTATGTTAAATGCCATTCCTACTACTTGGTGGCTACATCACTCAATAATTTTTGCTCAACTTTTCTCACTGGAAAAAAATTTACTTTATTTAACAGGTTTTTGGCACACTGGTAATTCATGGATAATGCCACTATTCCTACTAATATTACTATTATTGAATATTTTATATCGTATTTCTTCTTTTTGTCTCTAACTTTGGCTGCTGCTCTCAGTCCTCGGTTACCTCATGCCCTGCAACCAGTGCATGAGGTATTTATGCTCTTCACGTGACACCATTTTGTCACTGGCTAAACCACCAGTCCTCAATTTGCAAAAGGAAATTTAACACTGCCTCACTAAACATTGAGATTAATCTTATTAAAGACCGATAAGCATTATTTCCATAGCCATGGTTTAAAAAATGAAGTGTTAGAGAAATTAACCAGATCTGATAATGTCCTGCAGGTTGGAAGCATCTAAGCTGTGACTCACATCTGGCCTTGCAAATTAATCTTAGTTACATTGTCTTTGTACTTTATCTTCTTCATTATACTACCCTATGTCTCTAATATTAACACTGAATATACTACCCTGGATGTTCACTGCTGCAATTACCCTGTTAGCCTGTGAGGAATTTTCTGAGCACAATGAGTCACATAAAACAGTGTTGCTCTTCAAAAGAAAGAAGAGTTAGGGATTCCCAAAAACATGCTTCTGTAAAATAAGAAATGGTATTGCAAAAGGAACAAGGTTTAGAGAGGTCAGGTTTTTGACCAACATTATACCAATTTGTAGAATTATTTGGACACTATTGATACAAAATTATGGGCACTTCGCCCTCAAGAAACTGACCTTTAAAATGGATTACTTCATTTTTAATTTTGTGTGTGTGTGTGTGTGTGTGTGTGTGTGTGTGTGTGCATGAGTGGGTGTAGGTGCTGCCTCCTTCCCTTCACTGCTTTACTGGGCATGTAAATTGATCAAGAAACACCTTTTCCAACACCCTTTTCATTCTTCAGTTCCTGCACAAATGCACAAATGATCATTGGTTTGTATTTCAGTTATCTGTTGCCACAATAATACTTTAGACAAAGCTCCCCAAGGTTTATGAACAATGATGATTTATTTAGGTCATAAGAACCAGCCCAGCCAGTGAGGCCCTGGGTTGGGAGAGGTTTCTTTCAGCCTTGGATTGTAAGATGAATTGCTAGATGGTCTTATTAATAAAAAAACAGAGCCAGATGTTGGGGTGAAAGCTGAAAGATCAGATAAGCAGAAAGAAGCCAGCCATGTTCTTACCCCTAGAAAATCCTCAGCCCAAGGGAGAGCTACTTCCTGTATACTCACGCTTATATGCCTTTCTGTCTCTGCCATCTTACTTCCTCTCTCTGCCCAGCTACATCACTTCCTGTTTCTGCCCAGCTCCATCACTTCCTGTTTGTCTGTACAGACCTCCAGACCTCTATGGTTAACTAGTGCTGGGATTAAAGGCATGTGCCACTACACCTAGCTCTGTTCCAATGTTCCTTGAACTCACAGAGATCTGGATGAATCTCTGCCTCCCAAATGCTAAGATTAAAGGCATGTGCTACCACTGTCTGACCTCTATGTTTAATATAGTGGTTGGCATTTTCCTCTGATCCCCAGACAAACTTCATTGGAGTGCACAAATAAAATATCACCTCATAGGATGGGCTTTCTTTTTCATCTGAGGTCAAGTGTAGGTCGAAGGGAACAGAATAAAACTTGTGTGTGGCTGTTGATCTCTGCCCTGTCCATTTCACACTGTATTTTGTGTCCCTCGGAAGCTCACATGGCCCAGAGTTTAGCACAGAGCACATCTGGAGAGAAAAGCTGATGCAGATAAACAGAAGCAAATTACCTAAAAATGAAGCTATTTGAAATAGCAATCATATTTAAGAGTTTATCATTTCACCAGATTTGGCAGCTGAGTGTGGTTGGCCTTGTGTTTCCTCAGTTGAATCTTGGTATTCTGGACTCATCTGGGAGAACTGAGCTGTGTTCCATGTTGTTTATCATCAGCAAACTGGGAGAAGCATGATTTCATGATGATTCAGAATAACAATGAAAATAAGCAAATATTTAATACCAGTCTTCACTTCTGTAGTATTTTCTAAGTTACATGGTTGAGTCTGGTATGAAGAGGTATGGCAGAAAACGCTGCCCACAACAAACTAGGCAAAGGCCCATATCCACTAATATGTTCTGCAGAACTTTTAAACATGGTTGGTCATGATTATCAGAAAACTCCTTATGCTATAGTATTTCTTAGTTAAGAAGAAGACACAATAAAAGTGATATGTTTATTAAGAACACTCTTTAGCTATTAAAACCAAATGACAAATCAATAAATATTTGTGAGAATAAAAATATATAAAAGTTAGAAAATTTAAAAATAAACTTTTGGCATTTGAAGTCACAAGGGATTGTGTATATTTTGGGTCAAACAAGAATAAACCCCTTAAATTTCAAGATTTGTCAAATTCAGCCAAAATGATACTTAGAGGGAAGTTCATAACATTTAAAGGATTAAATTACAAGAAAGGAGCCTGAAGTTAGTGATTTAATTTTTTAATTATTATTATTTTCCATCCTGATTACAGTTTCCTCTCTCTCCTCTCCTCCCAGTCCCTCTTCCATCCTTCCCTCATTCCACCCCCACCCCATGCACTCCTTCTCTTCTATTTTCAGAAAAGGGAAGACTTCCTGTGCTTATCAGTCAGTCATGGCATATCAAGTTTGCAGTAAGACTAGGTACCTCCTCTCCTATTAAGGCTGGACCAGGTAATGCAGTAGGAGGAAAGGGTCCCAAAGCAGGTAACAGAGTCAGAGACAGCCCCTGTTCCCTCTATTAGGAGTCCCACAAGAAGACCAAGCTACACAACTGCAACACATGTGCAGGGGGCCAAGGTTAGCCCCACACAAGTTCTCTTATTGGAGGTTCAGTCTCTGTGAGCCCAGGTAGGTTCATTATGTGCATTTTCTTACGGTGTCCTTGGCCCCTCTGGCTCCTATAAGCCTTCCTCATCCTCTTTTATAGGGTTTCCTGAGGTCCACTTAATGTTTGGCTGTGGGTCTCTGCATCTGTTTCTATCAGTTGCTGAGTGAAGCCTCTCTGATGACAATTGGGCTAGGCAATGATCTATGAGTATAGTAGAACATCATTAGAAATAATTTCATTGACTTTTTTTCTTTTTTTGCCAGTCATGTTTGGTTCTATATTAAGTCTCTGGGCTGTCCAGCCTCTGGGTCCTGGCCCTCCAGGCAGTATCAGAGGTGAGTTCCCTCTCATAGTATGGATCTCAAGCTAGTCCAGTCATTGTTTGGCCACTCCATAATTTCTCCACCACCTTTCCCACAGCAGATCTTATAGGTAGGGCAAATTGTAGGTCAGAGGTGTTGTGGGATAATCTTGAACATTGTAAAGTTTTGTCTCTGCCTAAGGCACCTTCTGATTGGTTTAATAAAGAGCTGAATGACCAATAGCTAGGCAGCGGAGAACAGGTAGGACTTCTGGAGAGAGAGAGAGGAACTCTGGGAAGAAGAGAGGTGGAAGACACCAACACACCATGAAGAAATGTCAACATACAAAATAGAAGAGAGATAAAAGGCTATGTGGTAGAACATAAATTAATAGAAGCAGGTTAATTAAGTTATATGAGCTAGTTGGGAACAAGCCTAACTAAGCTATAGGCCAAGCTTTCATAATTAATAATAAGTCTTCATGTTATTATTTGGAAGCTGATGGTCCCCAAAAGAAAGTTTGGCAGGAAAGTCCTAATATACAGAAGTTATGTGGATGGGTTGGGGTTCCAGTCCTTCCACTGGAAGTATTTCCTGCTTATAGGAGATGGCTGTTCAGGTTCCATATCTCCTATTGCTAGGAGTCTTAGCTAAGATCATCCTTACAGATTCCTGGGCGCTTCCACTGCACTAGGTTTCTAGCTCATTCCAGAGATGTCTTTTCCAGTGGTTTAATTTTTAACCTCAAGAAACTACAAGGAAGAGAGCTAGTTATATGTAAAACAAAAGAGGAAAAAAAAAGAAGAAAATTAAATTAAAAACAAAAATAATAGATAAAAAATGAAGATGTAGATAGATTTTGATAAAGTTAACATTATTAGCCTCTATTTGTGAAAAAATAGTCAATATCAGAAATTCTTTATAGATGTAAAATTTTTTCAGTTAAATATTTTATAACTGAATCCATAAATATATCAGAAGTATATTTTATAATTAAGTAATATTTAGCATGAAGGTACAAATTAGGTTTAAAATATAAGCAATTATCCCAAGTGTTTCATCAAATCACCTTTGGCAAACATCAATGCCCATTCACTACAGAGCCATGAAAGAGGTCAACAGGCTAGAAACCTACTCAACAGACTCAACTACCTCTTTGCAAAACTAAATGTATTATTTTGCTAATGTCACCCTATAACCCAAATAGTATTGCTATAAGAAATAAGTATTTCAGTTTGATTGAAATTTAGTCTTCTAAGAGAGAATTGCAAATATTTCCCTAAAACAATTCAAAGTAAAACTTTTTATTATAATTCATCAACATATTTATTTTCTTTTTTCTAATAACATGCATCCAGAAGCTGTATTTCTCATGGACATATGCTAGAAGCAAAGGAAATATGATTAATCTGCTTTGTAAAGAGTGTATTAGCACTGTGGAGATGGCTCAGATGATGAACTTGTTTATTGTACAGCATGAGCATTTGAGTCCAGAGTTCCATTACCTACTTGAGAGCTAGGTACAGTGGCATGCATCTCTCACCCCAGTGCTGGGGGTTGGAGGACAGAGGTGGGCAGGTGCTTGGAGCTCACTGACAAGCTAGACTACCTGAGCAGGTAATCTCAAGTTTCATTGAGAGAACCCATCTCAAAAATGAAATGAGGACCTACTGAGGAATATACTTTCACATACATGTTCATACCTACCTACACACCCACATATATGTATTCATATAAACACATGAATGCATACACATACACACTACACACACATGCACACACACACTGAATTAACTTACAGTAAAAGAGTATTCACATAATACCCATCTTACCTCTAAAACAATCAATGAGGATTACTAGGAAGTACTAAAGTGGTTATATATGTGCTCATATATAATCACATTTCCATTTTATTTTATGTATAAAACATATTAGCATATTGAATAGGAAATAATCAAGGTCAGATTGTGCCTGACATTAATGTGAGGTTTTGTTTTCTAAGAAACATAATCAGAATAAAGTATATAAAACTGAAAATAAAGCCATAAACTGGTCAGAATTACCTTTCAAAACTCAGTTTGAGGGGCTAGAAAGATGACTCAGTGATTAGAAGCACTTGCTGCTCTTTCAGGGGACCTGGGTTTGGTTTCAGCTCCCACATGGTGGCTCATAAGTATCTTTAACTTCAGTTCTAGGGGACCCAACACCCGCTTCTGGCCTCCCTGGCCACCAGAACACACAAATGGTGCACATACATACATGCATGGAAAACACTAATGCACATAAAATAAAAACAAATCTCAAAAATTAATAACCTAGTTTGAAACTTAAATATCAAAGTACTTTTACTTTTTAATTTATTTTACAGACAAGGTCTTACACTGTAGTCTAGGTTGATCTGAAACAGTATATAGCCCAGGCTGGCCTCAGAATCACAGTAATTCTCCAGCCTCAGTCTCTTGAGGGCTGTGATTACAGTTGTTAGCTACTATTCATGGTTAATAGATTACTTTTAACTATGAAACATTTAACAGTAGAAGTTAAAATATATAGAGATAGCCAAAATACAAACTAAAACAGAAAACACTTCTAATTTAAATGTGAAAGTAGTAATGTGGGTTCACGTTCACCTTTCTCCAGTTTGAGGTTTAGAACATCAAATCATTGACAGTGAAATAGAAGGTAGTAATAGATTGCTGGAGTTTCCCTAAACTTTGTCAGCTTGCTAAAACTGGTCAAGAGATAGCAAAGTCAGGAAATTACAGAATAAGCCAGCATGACTGACTTTCAGAGCAAATGACCCAAGATGATCACAGAGAGGGATCATTCTGCTCTTTTTGTGTTTTGATAAGGTGTGCAAGAGCAGGACAATGAGTCTGTCTTCACGACCTAGCTGCCCAAATGATTCATACAGGACCATCTGTAATGCACACAAGTTCCAGTCTTCCCTGTGAGAAACACTATGCAAACCTCATGGTTCTATGATGGTGATTAATCTCTTTATAATGTTTTGGGAACTTTTTCCAGAAATGTGGAGAGTTTTTTCATCTGCTTATGTAAAAACAAATACCTTGACTAAAAAAACTGACTTTATTAAAGTATACAATTTTACCAAGAGTGCTTACCAAAAACTTTATTTATGTATTTCTTCCATTGACAGTTCCCCTCTATTTAATTATTTTCATCATTTTGAAATAAAATCATTATCTGATAGAGAAAATGCCAAGAAGGAGGAAAGTTCTTCAATAATAATCCTTCAGGGTTAAAATCTGCCGATTCTTAGCACACAGAACATCTGTCATAAGTCCGTTATTTCTCTGAGTACAGATGTAGAGTCCCTAACACAGTAGAACAGCAGGAACAGATGATTCCAAGGAGCTTGCTAATAACACTTCTTCCTAAACCATTCCAGTCTTCAGATATTTTCTGTGGAATGGCTAAAGGATAATGACTGAAAAATGTACTGGAAAGTTCTTTGTGTTTTCTAAATTGAATTATAGCATAATAATTTAATTTGAGGTTTCCCATGTGCAAGCTAAAATTTCAGTGTAATAAAAAGACCTAAAGAATTCTCAAACATCTGACAAGAATATGTTTAAAAATGAAAAGAATAAAAGAGAAGGGAAAAGTTGCATCTTAAAAATAAAATGAAGGTAACACAACATGGTCAGAGATGAACTAAAAATATAGCATACACTAAGGTTGGTGATTAGTTTATCTACTAGCACATTCTGTTAATTGTGTACCAAGGTGTTTTCACATCATTTAAAGAGTCATCACTAAGCTTTTCTAATATATGTTGGGATCATTGCATATTTATGTTCTGAGTCACAAAGACAGCTATAAAAACAGGGTCTATGCAGAATCTGGAAAAGCACTCAATAGAGAGCCTGAGTGTGTTTGAACATACACATTATTAGTTCATTTAGCTATGGGACACATTCAGTGCAAACATCTGTTTCCAGGTTGCACTGTGCAATGCTATGCTTATGAGTGCTCCTGTTACTTTTCCCATTGTGAAGTTTGTTATTAACCATGATAAGTACATAATTTAACTTTTTACTTTGCTCTTTTCACATATGTTACTGACATAAGATATATTGCTTACTTCTATTTCAATTTGGCACCACTTGCTGTTGGTTCAGTGAAGAGTAAAATTCAAATTTTGAGTGTTTCACATGTGGATTATGAAGGTCCAACACCCACCAGAGTTCTAGGACCCTATAAGGTACAAGAAGCAGTAGATACATGTAATGCTCTGGTTCCAAAACATGGAGATTCCTTTTATTTTTCTCAAACATGAATTATGATAAATCATTTAAAATATTAACATGTCCTGAAATGTAGGGATGAATTATGATATTGTTGGAGTTCAAGCAGATGATTTTCAAGGCAGTGATAAGAAAGTCCATGTGGCATATATCTATATTCTCAGATTTTTTTCAGCCCAAAGTGACTTGTAAAATGCTAGTTGTTGCCAACTTATTATAATCTCATAAAGTTTATGCAACACAGCCCACTAGTTCTTAGACATGGTATTTTGTATATAAGGAATGTTAACAGATCTTACTTCTTGGCCAGACAAGCCCCATGTGCCTTACATGTCTTGTCACCTAATGATTATGAGTGTAGAGGAGACTGGTTTGAGTGAGAAGGGTCTTCATAGGTTCATATATTTGAATATTTGTTCCCCCCTACTGGAACTATATAGGAAGCATTAAGAGATATGGCCTTGTTGAAGGAGGTGTGTTATTGGGGAGGCTTGGAGGTCTCAAAAGATACATCATTCCCAGTGTGCTTTCTCTCTGCCTCCTATTTGCAGATTGACAAGTGACCTACCAGCTATTATTTTACTCTATCATCATGGACTCTAAGTCTCTGAAACAGTAAGTCAAATTAAACACTTCCTTTTGTAAGTTGCTTTGGTCATGACATTTTAATACACCATTAGAAAAGAAACTAAAACAGAGACCATTACTTTGTGGATTTGGCAGACTCTGGCATTATTTTAACTTAGTTTTTGAAACTCTCTTATGATAATTTCTGCAGGCTTATTGGATACTCATGCCATGTGCTGAGGAGACAGTGGCTGGGAGCTCAGGGGAGACCAGCTCAAACATTGCACACGAACTTCAGGGTGAGTGTTGTCAGTTGGTCCTGAATATTAGTAAAGGTGTTTTAACTTGTGCCTTCTAGCCAGAGGCCTGAGAGTGACCATAAACTATCCAGAAAGGGATGATTGAAAGACAGACAAGAGTGCATGTAGGAGAAGAGTACACCAAGAGAAGCATGACCCAGTGCATGTGCTGAAACACAGCATTTGTGGTCATAGTGTAGAGTGCAAGGAATGGGTGGTGGTGATGTTTCAGGGAAAATGCAACAACATGTGCTGTGCCTGCATTGTCAGTGGAATGCTGTGAATGTGACCAATGGTGCTACTATCAGGAAAGGCATTGAACAGGGTGACAATAGATTGAAAATGCTAGCTCACTGCACAATAGGGAATGGGTTGAACTGAGGAATACATGCATTGGGAGTATCTTGAGAAAATATCATCTACTGTTACTAGCATAAGAAAACATCAAAAATTGAAATACAGTCTATTTAAATGTGTATCATTTCAAAACATAATAAAGCTGAAAAATCCAAAATCCATATATCAGACATGGGGACGACTTTATTCCAGTTACTACCTCTACTTTCTCTCCTATAAATACCTCAACAATTTTCAATCTCTTGCAAGAAGACTACAGCTATTCTGGGTATTATCTTCTGATCTCACTGTTCTCTCACAGGGAGGACATGAAAAGGTTTTGGAGGCAGATGAAGGTGTGTTTTTCTGTTGTTGTTTTGTGTTGTTAGCATCCTGCTTTCCAATAGTGTCACAAACCACAGCGTCACTTAACTTTTTCTTAAGTCTTGTGATATGCAAAAGGGATCACCATAGATGATGCTCCAGAATCCCCTGAAAAGCATGCTGGGCAATGTGATACTTTCCTTCCAGTATTTTTAACATGAATTAGAAATAGATTTACATGTTTACATTATACATTATTTACATGTAATGTTTTATATTTTTATTGTTATATCCTTGACCCCTTAGAATTTTATGTAGAGTGCTACAAATACCTTTTTAACACTAACAGCTTCACTAACCATACCCCATCTCAAACCATGTGCCTATTAAACTAGAAATTCATATTATAAGCAGTCTACTAAGCATAAAACACTAATTCAAAACTAACTAAAAAGAAATGTCTCATTGAAACATTCATGAGTTTTCTTGATCTGTGCCTTTTTGTAAACTATACTGGATTTGTTGTCAGCAATTTGCCAAGTAGTCTCCATTCCCTTTGGTAACTACTCACTTGCAAACACAGGTTCTTTTTTACTAGTCATAACTATTAATACCAGCTTTCAGACCACACATTACACATCACACTAAATTCTCTCTCTCTCTCTCTCTCTCTCTCTCTCTCCCTCCTTCCCTCCCTATCCATCCATCATTATCTATCTATCTATCTATCTATCTATCATCTATATACCTATAATCTACCTATCTACCTACACACACACATATATAACATGTAACACACACACATTCACACACACACACATACTCTGAATACATACACACACTCACTTACACACACATGCACATACATACACCTACATACATATACACTGAATGGCTACAAAAGTGACAAAGAGACTATAGAAATCTTCAAGTAACTGTGAGAGGTTTTACCAGAGGCAAAGACAAAAGGCTTGTGGAAATTCACAAAGGGTTTCTGCATAGATTAAATAATGAACCCTTTGAGGAGTTGCTGGAGGTGCCTCCACTGAGGACAGCCTCGGGGTCAGAATTTAACTGAGCCTCTGAGCTGAGCTGGGCTACAGAAGTGAGGTACTGGGCTATGGAGGTCAAGAAATGAAGTGCAAGTATCAGTTAGAGCAGACAAAGAGGTGGATGGGGGGGTGGCATTTGAAGCAGGCTGTATCAGTGGGGAGTTATGGGGAATTATCAAGCTCATCTGTTTCCTGGAGGCATTGGGAGTTCTCTGTCTTTTGGTCCCTTGATGCACACAGCAGATGACAGGTAGTGGAGCCATCAACATCACAGTGCTATATGACTCTTTGTGAAGACATGGTGAAGGTACTGTTCCCCTCTTTATGAGGCCATGGTGAAGGTACTGTTCCCCTCATTTGTTGCATTTAATGGGTTCTTGGGTCTGATATTCCAGACATGTTTTTTGACATGGTCATCTGGACATGTGATCTTAATGTACTTTGGGAAGTTTATAGGCAGAACATTGTCACTTAGGAATAAGTGACTTTTCAGTCTGTGTCTTATGGTTGATGCTGGATAGGTAGCAGGTTTACATGCTCAGCATGGGGTGAAGCCATTCTGCATGCATTCCTGCTCAAAATGGAGCCAAATGCTGTTGTAAATGTGCCCAGGGCTGGGCACAACCTGAGGAAGCATTGTTTTGTACAATATGGAGGAACTAGAGGATGGTACAGCCTGATTTAACAAGAACTTGGAGTCAGTCAGGTTTCCTATTCATCACTTTCCTATCCCAACAGAGATTCAGAATTGTGCAGTTACTGTCAATTTCAAAATGAAAATTGTTTGCAGAGTTCATACATTCTGAAAAGCTGAAAGTTTTTCTAGGCCAGAAATATTGGTTTAAAGTCCTTTTTTTTTGGTGTTGGCCACTGGCATAGTCCTTGCAGTATAATAAATGACTCCACCAATTAAAAAGTTGGTAATTCATATTACAGTTATCATTAGCAAAGAAATATGATCAAATAATGTCAGGATTTCCAGCACTATTAAACCTTGTAACAATTTTATACCGAAATTAGTTCTCATTTTATGTTAAATTTTAATGAGAAATGGAAATTAGAATATTAAAGGTGCATAGTTTAATTAAATGTAGGCTCCTTCTGGGATTAAAATCTCTTTTTTGGTATTCATTTTCATGAAGTATGGATAATAAAAGTTCTTCCATGAAAAAGGAGCATGTTGTGTAAACACTTATATTTACAACAGAAAGAAACCATGTTAGTGGATTTATAAAGAGAGTTCTTTGTTGATTGACTACTACTAAATATATGGGGAAGTCCAGATTAGTCATAGATCTGACATCATTTAATTAATATAGTTTCCTGAAACCATTCCAGAAGTTGTTAAATGTAGAGATCTTCCTTATTTTTTCTAAGGTCATCCTTTAGTAGATGGATATACCCTATACTGCTGGTTCTCAATCTGTGGGTTGTGACCCATTTGGGGGTTGAAGGACCATTTCACAGGGGTTGTAAACCCCTTGAGCCACACAAGTAGCCAAGCCCCTTTTTTTGAGGACCTCTAACTGCCAGGTTCCACCCACAGAATACTCTTACTGCTCTAACTAATGGACCCTGCCCCCACCCTACAGAGTAAAAAGCTCAATCTCTGGACATGAAATCCCACCAATTTCCACCCTGGAAAGCTCCACCATGAAAAGTCCTACCCCCCTCACAAGAAGCTCTATGTAAGCTACATATCCTGTTCATTTTGCTGCTATTTCTTGCCTGAGTAGAGGCAGCCACCCTCCTGGCTTTTTCCTTCCTAGTTAATCTCTTGTGTGAGGTTTGTTGTGTGGTGTGACATTGTTGTATTCCTTGACTTCCAGCTGCTAGGATTCCTTTTTATCCAAGCTGTAATGCTTACAGGGGTCACCTAAGACCACTGGAAAATACAGATATTTACATTACATTTGATAACAGTAGCAAAGAGTTATAGTTATGAAGTAGCAAGGAAAATAATTTTGTGATTGGGGGTCCCTATAACTTGAGGCACAGAAGTAAATGGTCACAGCATTAGGAAGTTTGAGAACATTGTTCTATGCTTTCATTTCCATATGTTAATTAAGAAAATATTTTATATAATCAAAACACTGAATCTTTAATCCTTGCACTATTGACTTTGACATTGTTCATATAATAGTCACAAAAGAGAAAGAGGGGTGAGAAGTTGAGAATACCACTTGCTCACTGTCTTTAGAAAGTCATTTTAATTGTAGAATGTACCATCTTCCCTGTTAGCCTTGCTTAGCAATATTCTGTTACAAGCATCTTTAACTCACAACAACTGCTAGTTAAAGCCAGGCATGGCTTTGCATCCCTACTGGAGCTAGAGGTACACAGGATTACAACAAAATCAAATCTAGCCTGGTCTACATAGTGAGCTCTGGGCTAGCTAGAACTATATAGTAAGACCCTGTTTCCAAAAACAAAACAACCCAACCTGTTAGAATTCCCTTCTCTCTTCTTTAATAATTACCTCAAATAAACATGAGATTTAAGAATAGGAACTCAACTATTTTGGAAACAGTGGGAATAGCTTGCCTCATTCTACTGTAAGTGATAGAAACTTGCTTTCTGAAACACCAAAAACTTAAGTAGTATAAGAATGCACAGGAAACCACAAAGCTCAGGAGAATGATACTGAGTACATGTGTCCAAGGAAGCAGCACAGAGATGTTGGTTATAGGTTACATGAATCTTAACAGGTCTTATTAATAAAAGCAAACCCGGAGCCCAGTATTGGGGTGAATGCTGAAAGATCAGAGAAACAGAACAAACCACAACTAACCTCATCTCAGCTGATCTTGTTTCTTCAAACTGGAAGCCTCTGCATCCTCATCTGAAAGGATCTCAGATGAGCTGCTGCTAAAAGCCTAAAAGCTTAAGCAGCCAAAAGCTTCTAGTTCCTGGTCATCATGCCTTATATACCTTTCTGCTTCCTGCCATCACTTCCTGGGATTAAGGTGTGTGTCACCATGCCTGGCTGTTTCCAGTGTGACTTTGAACTCACAGAGATCCAGACAGATCTCTGCCTCCAGAATGCTAGGATTAAAGGCGTGTGCTACCACTGCCTAAACCTATGCTTAATTTAGTGGCTGTTCTGTTCTCTGACCCCCAGATAAGTTTATTGGGGTGCACAATATATCAACCACAATTATAAGTAAACTTAAGGCCTCAGTCCAGCAGCAATGTTATAGCAAGTCATGAATTTCTTGCTCAAGAGCCTGAATAGCATTCAAAGGGCATATTCTCCTGCTCCAGTGGCCTTGTCTGGGCTCAGTAAGTGTATCAGATAGGGGAGAGATGGCCCAAAGCTCCAATAATGGCTTAATTCACATGGCTGGTGTGTGTGTGTGTGTGTGTGTGTGTGTGTGTGTGTGTGTGTGTACAGAAATATGTATCTTTGTGTATGTACTTGGGTGGGTAAGTGTGTGTGGGTGTGCTCGAAACTCTGGGCTCTTCCAAACAATTTAAGCATGACCTTGGAGCCTTCCCCACTGTTGTGACACTATCAGAACAGGTCCTGAAGTTTAAGAAGAGAAGTTGTACCCTCATAGAGGACACAGTTGCTGGTGGCTTCCTTTCAGATGAGACAGTGCATTGCTCTCAATGTTCTGTAGTGCTCAAAGCAACCACAGGCCAACCCAGACTTCAGGGAACCGCCAAGCCCCTAGGTCTGGACAAAAATTCCAGTGATCATGCGCCATGCTTCACAGGCCTGCTGCAAAGCTGACAGAATCCTGCAGGCCATATGGAAAACACATGCGGAGGTTGTTGAGCACTTCCTCACATCTGGTTTGATTATGAGGGAAAGCCAAATTGGAGCTAAATAGGAAAAAGCTGATAATCCTTTTTGCAAAAAGATGTCGATAAAGGCAAAGAACAAAACAAAACAAAACAAAACAAAACAAAGCAAAAAAGTTCACAGCAATGTGATTTCTCCTGAGGCTGCTAGTGTTTAGTGATGAAAAAACCTGAAAGGACAACCATCACACAATGTTATTGTCAGAAAAAACTTATTAGCGTACAGAATGCCCAGCCTTCTCTCTCTTCAGGAAAGACCTACCCTTTTTTTTTTTTTCTAAAGTCAGTTGAAAGAATTAAAACAGAATATAGTTTCTAAAGAAAAAATAGATAGGAGAATAAATGGGAGATAATACAAACTAACTTCTTACATGTTTCTGGTGCTGATATAGAAGAGAAGACCTGAGGTTACATATAGCTCAGTGGTAGAATGCTTGCCTTTTGTGCAGGATGGCCTAGATTCATACCTAGTACTGCAAGACAAAGAGGAATACCAAAGAAGTGTGACTAACTATAGCTATGACGTGTGTTTTTAAGGCAACAAAAGAGTGACTTCAAAATGGCAAGAACAATAGAGGTGACTGGAGATCAGGAAGATGCAACCATGTATCAGTTCACTGCACAGCCATGAGTCTAAGTACAGGCTCACTGCACAGCCGTGGGACTGAGACAGGCTCACTGCACAGCCATGGAACTCAGTACAGGCTCACTGCACAGCCGTGGGACTGAGACAGGCTCACTGCACAGCTGTGGGACTGAGACAGGCTCACTGCACAGCCGTGGAACTAAGTACAGGCTCACTGCACAGCCGTGGGACTGAGTACAGGCTCACTGCACAGCCGTGGGACTGAGACAGGCTCACTGTACAGCTGTGGGACTAAGACAGGCTCAGTATACAGTTGTTAGACTACTCACAGGCTCATCACACAGTTTACTGGGATTTGTTAAAACAAGTGAAAGAAAAAAGGAAAGTATCACAGAAAACATCACCCATTATCCTCCCCAGGAAAGACTGCACAAACAAGCCAAGGAGAGGTACGAAGGCTTGGATTTGAGTAAAATGAGCACAAGTGAAATGAATCCGCCTGAGTAGATTTCGGTGAAAATGATCAAGATGGAGCACAGGTCAAAGAAATACGAAGTGTTCAAAACCTGAGTCCTGAATAAGGAAAGGAGATCAACAGAAGAGAAAAAATGTATTTAAAGACACAGATTTTGTTTCTAGTTTGTTATTTAATTTTAAAATTGTTCATCATTACTGTCTGCTCTGGTAGTTATTTATTTATTGATTTAATTTTCAAATAACATAATTAGTCTCCTTTACAAAAGGTTAAAATTGGTAGAATAGGGGTAAATAACATGCATTCTTAAAAAAAAAAAATAAAGCTTGTATAAACTATACCATTGTCCTAAATCTACAGTTAGAAATTCGGATGGGAGTAAAATTACTTGCTTTAACTTTTAAATTTGTATCAACTGAACATGATAACATTTTTCATGACTGGAGTAATAGAGATTTAGTTGAGTCATCTACTTTGGCACATAGAAGAAAATATGATATACGATTGAAAGTCTTTCTTAAAAACATTTTTGAGTGCTTTTAATATGATCCTTCCTTCTCCATTAATTCAAGAAATGGTTCCAGAAACAGAGACTGACTTTATAGTTCTATATCCTGTGAAAAATGGTAGAATGATTATTACCAAGGTATATCATGCTATAAAGATTATGTTCTTTATTAAAGCAAGAAATAAAAACAATCATATGGTTGGAGTCTACTTCTTTAAAAAATTATCAACTTAAAAAAGCAGAGCAGCCTCTCAAATACCACCAGAAAAAAATGTATAGGTGTAAAGGCAAAATGAATTATTTGGACATAAATGAGCTCATGGGTTATAGACTTCACAGCTTTCTTGAAAACAGTTCTAGAAAAACAGTCAGCATCTATAAAAGGAGAAACAACAAACAGCAGACATATTTAACTCAGGGTTAAGAGGATGGTGCTTGTGATGTGAGCAAAGAACACCAATGGATTTTAAAGTTCAACAAGGTAGAAAAGGGACAGCTGCAGAAGTCTCAAAAGGGTGATCAAAAGATGATCCACAGACAATTAAAAAGTGTTAGGAATGCAATGGAGACTCATTTAAGTGGGAAGGATAACTATCTAATATATGAAAATATCTGGTAGAGACCTGGAGGCAAAAAGGAAGACAAATGGCTATTTCATCATTCTTCAGTGGTGTTAAAAGTCAATTGCTTCATGACTGAAAAGTAAAAATTTAAATCTAGTAGTCACTAGACAAACCCATAAACTTCTAAATTATTTTCAAAACATCCCATGGGTATCTGTACATACACAAGCTCAGAAAATAGAAAACACCATAAACTGACAGCGAAACTAAATCTGATTCTCTCAGAGTAAACATAGGTACAATAGTAAAAGTCTCATTTACATGTTGGACATAAGACAGTCGTTATCAAATCCTTGTTGCTTAAAAACATGTTTATGCCACAATTGGGAAGAAGCCAGTTATTCGGAAAGATTGAAATAAAGTAATTGGAGAGATATACTGGCAAGTAGAAATCAGGGGTGACTTTTAATATTAGATAAGATTGCATTTAGAAGGGAAAGCATTAATTGTCTAGATATCACTAGACTCAGGCATTATACCTGAATATCTAATAGTGTGAATGCTTCTATATCAAATAACATTTCACCAGGGAGAAGAAAGAAGAGCTGCTGGGAGAAATGGAAGTGATGAGTGGAAACTGTAACTCACTTATCATAGAAATAAATAGTTCAGGTGAACAAGAAGTTAGCAAGGAAATAGAAGATTTAAAAAGCATAATTGTTTTTGAAGTTCTGTCTAATTGACATACATTGAACTCAGTGTTCTGAAAAATTGAGAAGACAATTTTTTTTTCCAAGAACATGTGGAACTATAACAAAGTGTGACTTTTATTTATTTGTTTATTTTTTAGAAAGCAATACATCAAAGTATGTGTATTTGTTTTTCAATTCATAATGCAAAAATTAAGGGTTAAAAATAAAATTATAGGGCCAGTGCAATGGTTCAGAGGGTAATGATACTTGCCATGTGAAGTTAAAAACATGTGATAGACCTTTGGATCTCACCTAGAAATGAGAGAACTAACTTCCTAAAGTTTTCCTCTGACTTTCACAAACACATGCATGCATGCACACACCCAACATACACAACAATGATAATAAAAATGTTAAAATCTATAAGGAAGCAGCAGGATCTGGCATAGTAGGATTACAGGAATAAGTGACAGATGATCAGATGTGGACATAATTGGATTAAGTCATTTTAAAATTAATGGTCAATAGTAAAGAACCTGTTCGCACTTCTGCCTACTAAGAAATCAGGCATCTGCACTCCAAGGACACCCCCAATTATCAATGATTTCCAAAAAACAGTAAGTAAACTTCAAACACAAAGCTAAGTTTTGTGACTTGGACACTGCAAAGCATAAAAGATGTCAGATTTGGTTCCTCACTGATAGCTGTTTTCCATAGGGGAACTGCTGGTAGCCATGTCAGAGAAGCAGCAGGTGGCAATTGAAGTTTGGGAGATCAGTCCACCAGGAAGCAAAGTACTAATAGATGACTCTTGGACAGTCAAGACCCTGAGGGCTTCAGCTCCAGAATGTTTCTTGCCACCACTGTGCCTTTACATGTTTGCCACTGCCATTTTTCTTTAATATCTAACATGGTGTGAATGGG
The DNA here is from genome assembly GCF_903995425.1 of Onychomys torridus. Classification (NCBI taxonomy): domain Eukaryota; kingdom Metazoa; phylum Chordata; class Mammalia; order Rodentia; family Cricetidae; genus Onychomys; species Onychomys torridus. The sequence continues at coordinate 12,526,298 of NC_050461.1, forward strand.
CATGGGGTGATCCCTACTGCCTTTAATGTAGTGTGATTATCTCATGGAAACATCCTATTCTACTGGGAAATTTTACTGGGCATTAATATGAAGATGATTTTTCTCTTAAGCCATACTGTTTAACCAAAGCAATGATTTTATACAACAATAGTGTTAGTTTAAATAGAATTTTAATGATTGGGGGTTTTCAATAAATAAATTAAGGGATTATGATAGAAGTTAGTGTAGTGGGAAAACTAATATAGTTAAAAGCAAGATATGGTGTCACCCCCACCCCTGATAAAGCAGGAGCTGCAGAGGATAGGAAATAAGAACAAGGAATTGTCATGTAGCTGGGACTCATGACTGTCTCTTGAGGAGTCATATAGACTATGATTTAGGTTAATGATTAAAAAAAACTGAGTCCCAGAAACTACACTAGCTCAAGCTCTTTTAATTGTAATGTTGGGAGATGTGTTCATGGGTTTCAGTGTGCATCATAGCTAAAACAAAGCTTTAAATATGACTTAAAGTTAGGGTAAGATGTTTTTGTTAATATTTTTGATATGAAAAACCTCAAAAACAGTTTATAAAGGTACATAGTTGAGTGAAGGACTTATTGAGGTCAGGGAACAAGAACAAAGCAGTATGGTTATTACTAGCTGACATGCCTTTCTTGTTAGAGTGGGTTGGTGATCCAAGATGATGATTGATTCCTTGAACTCATTTCTGCCCTCAGCTTCCTGATATAAAAAAACTATTGATGGATGGTTATGCACCCTGAGGATTTAAAGTATAGATGACTGTCTTTCATATATAAAAGTTTAGATTTGTGATTCTTTAAAGATTTCTTATAAGAATACCTTTTTCAGATAAATAATAAAGTGATTTATCCTTTCTTTCTGACTGTGAAATGCATCCTGCCAGTAAGAGAACTGGCTGAGAAAAATACCTTGCTTGCTTACATTTTGTTAATTTATAGCAAGTTGCTTGGATATGAATGTATGTGGGTCTTGGGACAACTTGTCTTTCACCTATAATTCATAAAATGTATAATCATATAAGGGATATGGAAAATGTTGTTTCTTATTTGTATTCATTATAATCATTCACTTGAAAAAGAGAATGTAACTACACTGTAATTTTTATACTTCTTGAAAGATTTTGCTGAGCTATATAAGCTCTATGGAAAAAAATAAAGTTAGTTAGAAGGAAGACATCAAGAGAGACAGAAAGGATACATCTGGATAGAAGCAAGAAAAATAAAGAGATGAGAGAGAAGATGATAGACCCTGAAGGTATGTGTACTTTCCATTTTTCACTGGCCCTAGAAAGTTGTTTAGCCTCCCTCACTGCCCCCAGAGAATTAAGTTGATTTTCACAAATTACTCACATTCTTAAGATGTTACAATTTTTTAAGTAAGTTCACTATTTTTCTGCAAGGTATGTGACACACTGAGAGTTTATGTTCCACAGGATTTGGAAAGAGCATATTTCACTATCCCTAGGTAGGTCGGGTGGTACACAATATCATTTTCTGCAGAGTATCAGTGTTTGCTCATTGCTTTCTATCACATTCCATTGCACAGGTACATGATATCCAGAAGCCTCTTTAAGGAACCCGAAAAGACCTTTCACCTTCTTTTGCTCATATATAGATTGTTTGTTGCTTTCACCAAACTTCCTGTAGGATTAACTAATCTTTATTTTTCCTGAAAGCTTATTCATAGATTTTTATTTTCTCAAGAACCGTGTTCTGACCTTTGATGACCTTTCATTGTGTCTACCACAGCACTATCCATTTGACAATCTCTCAGTACTCACTGTGTTCAACCCACAAGTTTCACATCATGTCTACAGCTCCAGAGTATAGAGGCTAGATCATGTTCCTCCAGCACAGCAGATGCTTCCTAATTATCCATTATATCTACATAGCCCTGAGGGAAGTATCGCAGTCCTTCCATGATCATTGAATGAACTATAAAACCATAATATCAATATAGTAAATGCATATTAGACAGACATATTAATTATCTATAAGACACTCAACAAAATTGAAGAGGATCCATTTAATAAGTTGTAAAGAACCATTTAAAGAATAATAATAAAGAGATCCAAGGAGAAATAATCAAAGAAGTCAGAACAGTTGAATCAATGGTCTCAACTCTTATCTTACATATGGATCATAAGTCAATACAAAGATAATACTCAAAAGTTAGGTGCTCAATTTTAAAGCTTTTATAAAATTCAGACAAACTTATGTTCTTTAAAAATATTGCCTTCATGTAGTAGAGTAGGATGGACCAACACATATACCCATGCATGTTATCATTTCGAGTTTAAGAAACTTTATCAGCCTGCTATGGTGGTGCATCCCTGAAATCTCAGCTCAGGAGGCTGACACAAGAAGATCCTAAGCTTGAAGTCAGCTTGGGCTACATAGAAAATTCTAAGTAGTCATGGAAGATTCTGCACAAAACAAGCAAACAAAATAGCATCATCAACAAAAAGGGGCTGTTGTCATTATTAGTGTGTAAATGGTGAGGGTAGGATTCAAATCAGTTTAGCATTAAGATCTGTAAGAATAATGTGCATAAGCATACCCTTGCAACAGCAAGGTTGTTGTTGTTGGCTTAGCTGGTTGATAGGCATCATGTCTATGGCAATTGTGAAACTGCTGTGAAGATGAAGAGAATCTTCCCTGCTCTGAGAGGTGAGATAGTACTGCAGAGGACATGGTCAGGGGTACCTGCCTTGCAGGAGAATGATTGCCCTTGGATATCCAGCTACAGAGAAGAAACCTTGAATGCTCCAGACCACTTTGAAATTTCAATTGTCCTTAATTTTGCATTTCTATCTCTAATAAGAGTCTGGTTTCCTTTTTAGAGTGGAAGTTAAAAATAACATGTTGCTTTAAAAAGACTGAATTTGAAATTAGTTAGCAAGATAATTTACAATTTAGAATTTTTACTGTGTCATAAAGCATTGGTGGTGGTGGTGGTGGTGGTGGTGGTGGTGGTGGTGGTGGTGGTGGTTGTGTGTGTGTGTGTGTGTGTGTGTGTGTGTGTGTGTGTGTGTGTGCATGTGCGTGTATATGTGTGTGTGTTTTAATCACAGTTGCCATGGTAACCAAATAAATAGCCCTGAGCTCTCACAGTTTCACTGTCATTCAGACTACATTTTTCTCACCATTACTTTTAGTAATATATTTTAATAAAATTGCTATTGTAATTCACTGAAAGTTAATAAGGATCCAAACACCATTAATTTCCTAAGTATTTGTTTTTAATGGTTATGAAGTTCATGTCAGAATGTTATAATGCCAGCCTATTATCTTCACTGAGCCCTTCTGGGCTGAGTCTGCCCAGATGCAGAACAGTGCATAATTACATTTCTTAACTGTGAAGTTCATAACTATTAACCTTTGGCAAGGATCACTGAACTGCCATGTTGTAAATCACCCTTGATCTCCTAACACCAAGAAAGCTTCAAAGAAGAGCTGCTGGCTGTGGGAGCCTGGCATGAGCAACCAGCCTGGGCCAGCCAAGCCCAGTCACTATCATGGAACCAGCCTGTGATGTACAGCTTCCCCTGTCTCTGCCCCCCAGATGACTCCTACTAATTTTGAAATGAAGTTCTTGAACTTTTTAATCAGCATATCACTTCATAGAGCATCTCTAAAAACTGTGTTCCCATGGTAACATCTGCAAGTTAAAAGTAACATTCAGAAGTCCTCACACTGCCTACATAACCTGTTCAAGTACATAGGAACTATTAAAATATGTGTAAATATATGTGTGTATTTGCTTTATTTTATTAGAAATACATATGGAGTTATGAATATGTGTAATATAGAAATGTCATATATATGAAAGTTATATATATATATTAAAGATAAGTGTGCTTTCTGTGTGTATGTGATTTAATTCTTTAGTGAATTCATTGTCAAGCCTCATTGTATTAATAGGGTTTCAAAATGTATAGTCCTACAAAACTCTTCAAAATGCAGGGACAAAAATAGCATACTAATGGGGGATTTATAAGGCAACTCCACATAATTAAAAGGGAGATTTATTTTGGGGTAACTTACAATAAGTAAAGGGACAGGTGACAGGATCCGGGAGAGGAGAAGTGCAGTCCAGCGATGTTCTCTGGAGAACTCTACCATCTAGCATCCAGGATCACCAGGAACCAAGAGAGCCGGCACATCTGGATCTCGGGTCTTAAGGGCTCCTGTCTTGGCCCTGCCTCAGGGGCAGGTCATAGGTAGGTGTCACAGTTACTGGAAGCCTCACTGGGGGTAGTACTTCTAGGTCAAAGCTAGAACAGCTACCCACTACAACATACAACACAAATCTTAATACTTACTTATTTTGTGATCTTACTTTAATTGACTTATACATTTTGGATAATCTAGAACTTGAATTTTTATTTCTCACTAATAAATACTTTGGTATACATCATGATTTCTAGATACAGTAAATTAGGTACCTGAAACATAAAGACTATTTATCTTGCTTTTCAACTAACCTGGATACATATGTAAAGGTAACAATAAGATAAGCTACACCAGGAGTTCAGCCCATACATGGTTTCTCTTGCTTAGATCCCTTCCTGTTACCTGGGAACTGTGCTCCAGCCACTGGCCATTTATTTCCCATTCCAGGCCCACCTGTGGCTCCCAGGAACTTTACTCTTCATGCTTCTGCAGCAAGAAGGAGATCCTGGCTTTTCCAGAAATTACATAGCCAGTGAACCTCCTGTACTGGGTGAGAACTTCAGCTGCCTCTGATTGTGCCCACCTATACCTCCTAGGAAAAAGGAGCCAGGAGTTGCCCATGGCCTCCTGCACCACACTTACTGATTGCTCCCATGTAATTTTTGTCAGTAGCTACAAAGTTCAGGGCTCCTGCAGCAAGCAGGGGACTTTGGCTTTCCTGTGTGGGCCCAACTATGTCTCTGAAACTTTCTTCATCAGCCTGACAAAGGAAAAGGGCAACTCAAATATACTCTGTCGTTATTCTCTCTTGAACTTTATAAATGCCTCCACTGAAAGAATAAAGGTAGCTTGAACAAAGGAAAAAAACAAAGAAGGAAGAAATAAAGGAAGGAAGGATAGAAAGGAAGGAAAGAAGGAATAACACACCAATAAATTATTCCAGATACCAAAGTCCTAGTGTCCAAGTAGGGACAGTGTGAAAACCCAAGACAGCATGTCTCCCACAAACTATTAAAGTGAAATCTAGTGAAATTACCTGGAAGAACTTTTAGACAATGAATTCAAAGAAATAATTATAAGTATGTTCCAACAGCCCAATGAAGACATCAATATACTCCAAGAGAACAAAAACAGAGTTTAATAAATTTAGAAAGTAAATCCAATATATATGAAGTAAGACTTAAACAAATAGAATCGCTGGAGAAAAGCGAAATTGAAAAGATGTTGGAAGTTAAATCTTAACAAGTCAAACAAGAACCTTAGTGTCAAGCCTCATCAAGACAGAAGATAAGCTAGAGAAATGGGATCAATCAGTGTAGGCCCATAAGAATTTTTAAAAATGGAAGAGTTCCAGGAACATAAAAAGACTTTACCTTCAGATCATGGGTTTTGTGGACTAACTTTTTTGTACACTGTGAAGATGTGTCTTTACTAATGTTTAACACAGAGCTGAATGGCCAAAAGCTTGGCAGGAGAGAATACGAGGGATTTCTGGGAAGAGAGAGGAAGAGCAGGAGGAATCTAGGCCTATGGATTTTGCCAGCAGACTAGGAGCAAGTTGGATGTGCTCTGTTGAGGAGAGGTAACTGAGCCATGTAGCAGAACATAGATTTTGACATATATGGGTTAATTAAGTTATAAAAGATAGTTGAAGACAAGCCTAAGCTAAAGGCCAAGCTTTCATAATTAATAATGTCTCCATATTGTTATTTCGGGACTGGAGAACCAAAGACAAGAAAGCTTGCTACACAAGGGCATAGATAAAGGAGAGGAATAGCACAGTAAAGGCATAGAGAATATTTTCAATAAGTCATAGAAGAAAATATCCCAAACCTAGAGAAAGAAATGCCCATCCAAGTACAGGAGGCCTACAGAGTAGCTAATAGGCAGACCCAAAGAGAACTGCCCTCCCCATGACATATAAGTCAAAGAAAAACACAGAATAAAGGAAGATCGTTAGAAACTACAAGAGAGGAAGATCAAGTCACTTATGATGGCAAGCCTTTCAGAACAACTGACTACTGGACAGAAAATTTAAAACCAGAAGGGCCTGAAAAGATATATTCAAAGTTCTGAAAGACCATAATTCCTGACTACAACACCCAGCAAAAAAACCTATTCACATCTAAGAAGCAAATACTCAGAGATTGGTGCCTAGCCCAATAGTCATCAGACAGGCTTTATCCAGCAACTGATGGAAACAGATTCAGAGACCTTCATCCAAATATTAGGTGGATCTTGGGGAATCCTGTGGAAGAGGATTAGGAAAGATTATTTGAGGCAGAGGGGATAAGATCACCACAAGAAAATGCATAGAATCAACCTAGGCTCATAGGGGCTTACAGAGACTGAACCCCCAACCAGAGATCTTGCCTGGGACTGACCTTGGCAGTTGTGTAGCTAGGTCTTCTTGTGAGACTCTTAATAGAGGGACTAGGGGCTGTCTCTGACTCTGTTACCTCCCTTTGGGACCCTTTCCTAATACTGGGTCGCCTTGCCCAGCCTTAATATGAAGGAAGGTACCTAGTCTTATTGTAACTTGTTATGCCATGTTTGGTTGTTATCCATGGACGGCCTGCCCTTTTCAGAATAGAAATGGAAGAGGAGTAGATGGAGGGTAGGGGAGGAGATGAGGAAGGGGAAACTGTGGTAGCAATGTAAATAATAATAGTAATAACAATAACAATAATATTTAAAAATTGAAGAGCAATAGAAACTTTCCATGACAAAAACAGATTAAAGGAATTTATTATCATGAAGTTGGCTCAACATAGGATATTGGAAAGAAGGAGTTAGTCTGAAGAGGGAAGCACATTCTAGAGGTGACATGGAATACATAAACAATTCTAGACCTGTCAATCCAAAGAGGTCTAAGGAAATACCACAAAACTACATTGTGCTCAATAATAATTCTTAATAGTAATGGTCTCAATTCCTCAATAAAGAGATACAGAGTAGCAGACTGGAGTAGCATCTTCAAACCAAAACTAGTTAGAAGAGACAGGAAGGCCATTTCATGCTCATTAGAGGAGACTTCTACCAATAGGTTATTACACTTCTAGATATATCCACACCCACCATAAGCTAAAGGCCACTTTTTAAAAGAAAAAATATTATATGTAAAGCCACCAATTAATGGCAGCATAATGATAGTGGTGACTTCAATAGCTCACTTTTACCAATAGACAATCATCCAGAAAAAAGACATCTACATGGAAATATATTGGAGTTGATATCATGAATCAAATGGACCTAAAAAAATGGCTACAGAACAATTAACTCACAATTTTTCTGGGCAACCCAAGAAATTTTCTTTAAAATTGACCACATATCAAGAAACAAACTATCAACAAATATGGGAAAAGTTGAAATAATATCCTTCATTTTATTTAACTGTAATGGAATAAAGCTAGATATCAACATCATTACAAACTACAGGGAGTGTGTAACCCATGTAAATGAAATAACCTACTTCTGAATGATTATTGAATTGAAGGAGATATAAGGAAGGAAATTTAAAAATTCTAGAATTGAATTCAAATGAAAACACAGCATACCAAAATCTATTGGACATAATGAAGGCCGTTCTAAGAAGGATTATATCACTATGTGACTACATAAAAAACTTAAGATATTTCAAATTAATAACTACTATATATGAAGGTTTGGAAAATAAGAAGAAATAATACCCTAACATGATAAATAGGAAGAAATCACCAAAAATCAAAGTGGAAATTAATGAAATGTAAATGAAAAATAAAACAAATCAATGACACGGTTAGTTAATTGAAAAGACTAACAGGATTGGCAAACTTTTATCCAAATTAGGTAAAGGAAAAAATATAGAAATGAATAAAATTAGAGATAAAAATGGAGACATTATAAGATACTAAGGAAATTCAGAGATTTATGCAGTCACACTTTAAAAAAAATTATTACACTAAACTAGAAGGTCTGAAAGAAATGGGTGAATTTCTAGATGCACATGACTTACTAAAGTTAATCAAAATGAAATATAAAACATACAATAGAACCTATAACAACCAAGCAATAATTAAAAACTTCTCACTATAAAAAGACCAGGGGTAGATGGATCAGCACAAAGTTCCCTAGACATTCAAAGAAGAAATAACACAAATACTTCTAAAATTATTCCATAAAATAGACAATGCAGAAATACTTCCAAATTCTTTTTAAGAATCTATTATTATCATTACACCAAAATCAGATAAAGACACAACAAAAAGAAGAAAATTTAGGAGAATCAGTCCAATGAACTTAGATGCAAAATAACTCAATAAAATGCATGCAAAGCAAATTGATAAAGACATTAAAATGATCATCCACAATGATCAAGCTAACTTGAGATGGAGAAATGATTTGACATATATAAATCAGCAAAGACAAATTACCACATAAACAGATTCAAAGACAGAAACCACATTATATGCAGAAGGGGCCTTTTACAAACTCTGGCATCCTTTATAATAAAAGTCCTAGATATTCTAGGGGATACAGGGCCATATCTCAACATAATAAAGGCAATATATAAATGTCATAGCCAATATCATCCAAAGGAGGATGGAAAAAAAAAGATTTCTACTAAAATAAGGAAAACAAGGATGTTCACTCCTATGTAGTTCTCATAGTCTTAGCTAGAGTAGTAAGAAAACATAGTGGAATAAAAAGATTACAAACAGGGAAGAAGAGAATCAAAGTACCCTTATTTATAGGTGATATGATTGTATACATAATACATATGGCCATAAAGACTCCACCAGAAAATTCATAAATCTGATAAACACATAAACAATGTAGCAGGATACAAGTCAACACAGAAAAATTGATAGCCTTCTTATATGTCAACCTGCATATACTTCTTAATATAAATATATTGAGAAAGGAACAAAGGGAACAATATTATTCACAATAGCCTTAAAAATAATTTGGAATAAATGTAACCTTGGAAGTAAAATACTTGTACAATGAAAACTTTAAGACACTTATAAAAGATACTGAAGATTTCAGAAGATGGAAAGACCTTCAATGCTCATGCATTGGTTAGATTAATTTTGTCAAAATGGCCATTCTATTGAAAGCAGTCTACAGATTCAGTTCAACTCAATTCTCATCAAAATCCAACATAATTCATCACAGAAATTGAGAAAAATACTGCAAATTCTTATGGGGACACAAAAGACCCAGAATAGCCAAAGCAATGTTGAACAATAAAAGAAATGCTGAAAATATAACAATCCTTGATATCTAAATTATACTGTGGAGCTACAATAAAAATATGGAACATGGTACTGGCATGAAAGCAGACAAATGGATAAATGGAATAAGATTGAGAACTCAGATATGAAGCCATATTTTTACATCTACCTGGTTTTTGACAAAAGCAAAAAAAAAATACACATTGGAAAAATGCAGCATCTTCAATAAAGGGTGATGTTAAAACTGAATAGCTCCATGTAGAGAAATGAAACCATATCATTATCTCCTTTCCTGAACAAAACTGCACCCTCAATCAATTGTGGACCTCTTCTTAATTCTATTGTTGTAATACAACATCAGGACCAGGGAAAACTTTTAAAAGAAAGTGTTTAATTTGGCTTATGCTTTCAGAGAATCAGAATCCACTAAAGACCTTTGAACATGCCATATAGACACATACTACTGTAGAGGTATCCTAAAATGCATCCATATACATATATCAAAAGAGTTTAAATGGAGCTACCTTATGGTAGTGTAAGAATGAATTAAGACTACAGGTTCCTTGCACCAATCCCCAGAATCAACATTTAGGTTGAAAATGTTTACAAATACAGTATTTATTGAAATCTTCCTCATTCTTAGCTATGACTAAAGGTTTTAGCAAAATACTCCACCATCGAAGACTAGAGAAACACTGAATTCAGCAAGCACAGAAAAGTAAAACAACAATACAGTCTAAGGGGACTTCCACTGATATGCACAACCACGTTCATGAGGCACCCAAGTCCAGACTCTTACAGACTTTGCAAATATGATGATCATTTTTTCCACTTTATAGTCTATGCTCATCTATATTGGTAGGTAGTTAGAAGGGATCCAATGCTGCATTTTTGGTAACAGAGTATGAGTTTTCTGTCTCATGTAGATATTTTTACAACACTTACTTCTCCATGCAAAGACCACAGAGTAAAGACCCTAGGATATTAGCATGCACTGCTCAATGTAAGCCCTGGAAATATCCTGATATTAGCATGCCCTGATCAATGTAAGCCCTGGAAATATCCTGATATTAGCATGCCCTGCTCAAAGTAAGGCCTGGAAATATTCTGATATTAGCATGCCCTGACCAATGTAAGCCCTGGAAATATCCTGATATTAGCATGCCCTGCTCAATGTAAGGCCTGGAAATATCCTGATATTAGCATGCCCTGATCAATGTAAGCCCTGGAAATATCCTGATATTAGCATGCCCTGCTCAATGTAAGGCCTGGAAATACCCTGATATTAGCATGCCCTGCTCAATGTAAGCCCTGGAAATATGCTGCGAATAAAGTTGTTTTACTTTCCTTTCTAAGTACCTAGCCCAGGAGAGAGAGGGTAATGACTGTAGTCATTACGCTCACGTAATATTAATATCCTCACATATAAATTAGACTCTGAGCATCTATACATCATATGCTCTGGTGGTCATTGAAGGAGAAAACTTTGCACATTAAGGAGAAGAGTTACAGAGAATATATATCAAAGTGAGTCACTGTGGCACATCTCAGTAGAAGGATAAGACCCCATGAAAGGCATAAAAGCCTCAAACCAATTCTCAGAATGGTAAGAATAAGCATTTGATTAATTAATTAATCTAATTAATATGTACACAGTACCTGCTTCATGGAGACATGATTTCTTGTCCCAGAAAAATGAGAATTAAACCACATAGAAAAAAAACTCAACAATAAAAAGAAAAATAGCACAATATTCACAGAGTTTATTTCCCTAGTGCTAAAGCATATAACAAACAAAATATAGCCATGACCTTCTGCCCAGATGAAGCAAAAGGAAAGTATTTCAGTCTCCTATTTGAAGTAATCACAAACTATACAAAATACATTAAAAAAAAAAAAAACAGTTTTAAGACACTGAAAACCAGGCAATGGAAGGCCATGAATTCTTTCAGCAGTCTATTTTTTTCCTCATTGAGTTTTTCCCTTCAGCAGTTTGAAATATAAAGAATTATTTTTCAAGTTATTTTCCTTCATTTACTCAATATATTCTATTACTATCTACTGTGTGCCCAACTATCTTCTAAGCATCAGAGATACAGCAATTGGGGTAGGGGAAAGAGACAGAAAAATAATACATATAGTCAATCAAAAATGATAAGTGTTGTCATAAAGAGTTACAGGCACTGGTTGTCTGTGGGGGGATTGCTTACTGTTTTAAATGAGGTAAACAGAGAGAACTTTGCTTAGATGATGACATTTGAGGACAGATGTATATGCCATTAAGGAGAAAGCTACATCTGTACCTGAGGCAAAGCTCAAATTACAATGAAATTAAGAGAAAATGGTATAAGCATGCTATGTGCTTTAAGGGATTTCTTAATAATATCACATGTATGGTCCACTGTAAACACAGACACAACTAACGAATTCAAATTCCTCAGAATGTGGGGAAAAAAGAATGTTGGGGCTATCATGGAGATATTTCAAAGGAACCCTATATAAAACCCCTCATTTGGCAAGGTAAAGGGAGGCCGTGGGGCAGGTAGCCAAATCAAACAAATTCAACGCAACAGGGAATGCTCACTGACTAAAACAAACCAACAAACTGTGATGTGGCTTCCTTCCAGAGCAGATGTCGCCCACAGGCAACCAACAAAACAGTCTCTCTCTCTCTCTCTCTCTCTCTCTCTCTCTCTCTCTCTCTCTCTCTCTCTCTCTCTGTGTGTGTGTGTGTGTGTGTGTGTGTGTGTGTGTGAGAGAGAGAGAGAGAGAGAGAGAGAGAGAGAGAGAGAGAGAGAGAGAGAGAGAGAAACAAGCTACTTGATTGTTATCCCATCTCTGGCAGCCAGAAACATTTCAAAATCCATTAAAATGGCAATAGAGGAAAAGAACTTATTAAAAATCGCTGGCATTTGCTCACCAAGACTCTTGGCTATTTTGTTGTTAAGCATGTGTTACTTCCAGAAATGCCTAGGAAAGTTTGCATGTTGTATGACTAGTACGAAGTTATTGGAAATTATTAGAAAGCCAAAGGAAGCCCTGACCTAAGGGAGAAAGTGCTTTGGAAAAGGGTGCTCACAGGAGTCACCAAACACAACAAATTCTGTTTTTACTGTGGTGGTTTATTTTTATTTTTTAGATTTATTTATTTATTATGTATGCAGTGTTCTGCCTGCATGTGTCCCTGAAGACCAGAAGAAGGCACCAGATCTAATTACAAGTGGTTGTGAGCCACCATGTGGATGCTGGGAATTGAACTCAGGACCTCTGGAAGAGCAGTCAGTGCTCTTAACCACTGAGACATCTCTCCAGCCCTACTGTGGTGATTTTTAAGCAGCAATTAGGATGTAAAGCTAGGATGTAAAATGGCATCTGGAGATAGAGAAGCTGAAAGGCACTGCTAGAAACTTAGTGGATATGGGAAGGCAGAAACTGCCATCTAGGATCCAAAACTGCCTTGGTAAATGCCCTAGCAACCAGGCAGGATATTGGGAGAACTAAACTGGAAAAGTCAGGAGCACAGGAATGGAGCATCCCTAGTGAGAAACTGCAAACCAGTTTCCAACCAATTCAAGACCACTGTGAATTAAGGTAATTTTCTGCCCTAACTGCCAACTGGGAAGAAATTCACATGTTAGTGAAGATAATTGCAGTCAGAGTACTGGAATATCTCTGCGTATTTTTCAGCTATTGTTTCAGACATTCAAAGAAAGTACCATGACTCAAGCAAGAGAAAATTAAAACAAAACAAAACAAAACAAAACAAAACAAAAAAACCCAGGAGGTTTGACCTAAGGGTATCCAGGCACAGGTAAGTAAAAATCGCATTAACTGCTCCTGTTGTTCAACTAGGGTGTAACAAGCTCTTCAGTTTTGGTTCTGTGGGCTATTTTGTCTCTCACAATGACTCAGCATCCTAGTTGAAGCACAAAAGCATTGTAGACAAAATTACAAGAGTGGAAATAGCCACATCCAAATAAACTTCTGTGTGATTCTATTTACTAACTGATTCTATGTATTCTGTTTAATTTCATAGCAATTATATATATATATATATATATATATATATATATATATATATACATATATATATACATATATATGTATATCTCTATCTATCTATATATCTCTATCTATCTATCTATCTATCTATCTATCTATCCATCCATCTATATATATATATATGTGTGTGTGTGTGTGTGTGTGTGTGTGTGTGTGTGTGTGTGTGTATCTTTCTACCAAGCAGTGAAGGCATTGTTAGCTGGTAGCAACCTTGCCTTCATAGTTTACATAGTTTACTAAAGCTCTTGGAATGTTACTGAGGTAGCAGAATGTGGAAACTGAGATGTGTCAGAGATTAATTGTATAGATTCAAGGGATAGCACTTAGAAATACATTAAATTGTAAAGCTTCCTCCTGCCTCTTGGGCATAACATGCAATGGCCCTTAAAAAAAAGCCAGTGAGACAGAGACCAGAAGCATCATTATATTGCATGAACTACAGGGCAGTAGAGCAATGTCTTCTCTGTTTATGGTCCAAGATGGAGAATTTTGTAGCAAAGGAACACTCTGGTGTAGGGCTTGGTGAATGAGAAATAGCCAGATCAAATCAATTTACAGCCAGGGCGATAAAAATAAATGCATACCTGCCAATAAGTGAAGCTATTCAATAGGAACTCTAAAGACAGCTTCCATTGAGCAATTTGGAAGACTATTTGTTATAATGGGAGCACACTGGCAGCCCTAGGAAACCAAAAGGGAAACATGTACCTCACTATCTCTGAGTTGACACACTGACAGATTTCAGGATAGTTGGTTTGTAGATATTTTCTACTCTGAACCAAAGTCATCAGAACCTACAGCTTTGTCCAAGGTAGATATGCTTAGCAGAGCTCGTCACTCATATTTAAAAACATTTATTTTTATAAGTTGTCTATGGCTGACTCAACTATCTTGGAAATAGTTCTAGTAACAGACCCCAGGCTATGTGGAACTTTAGATTTATAATAGATGTTTGGCTTTTGACAACAAGATGCATGCTAGCTATACCTAGAGGGTGTTCTTCAAAAAATGCATGCTTTCTTTTCCTTAGAGGAAAGACCATGAAGGGAAGGACTGAGCAAGAAAAGTTCGCAAACACCACAGTTTCTCTGAATCTTCATGTCAACGTAGTCTCCCTATTCAGGGAAGTATTTCACTATTGATGTCTCTTTTTCTTCCTCCTGCTTCCTTTCTCCTTCACACCTCTTTCCTTGTCCTTCTACTTCATAAGTGTGGGAAAACACTGAAAGTGCTTCAGTAGAATTCTGTCCGATGGCTGAAGTAAGATTTTCCTTCACAGAACCACACTGAGGTGAGAAGCTATTCTGTTTATTTTATGACATAGCACACTGTCCTCAAACACAACATTTGGGGTTTATTCCCTCATAAATATGTAATTTGAGGACTCTTGCTAGGAGCTGCTTATCTGCTTGTTAAATTAAACACATGAAAGTGGAGACCTAGAATTACCTAAAGGCAGCCTTCCATGTCTACCAGCTGGCACAAGTTTCAGCCCTGGTAGTTACCAGGCTGTGAAAACTCACAGGAGTCAGCTGTGGTTGTTTTCAGAGGCTGGAGGGCAATCTCCAGCAATCTCATGTTTCTATTGGTCCAATTACAGAGAAGCTGCTATAACCAACAATGTTGAAAGAGACAGTGCATCTTCTGGAGCAAGGCATGGAATAGTGATGGGTTATTGGAGAAAGGCCTTTGATGGGAAAGACTTGTCCTCAGTCTTTCTTCACAGTATTTTTTCTACAATGATCTCATTCACCCCAGGACAAATGTCATGGAGCAATTTGAGCATGTACCACTGACCGACCCTTAAAACTGAGAGCCAAAAATAAAGATTGCTTCCTGTAAATTGTTCTTTCAAGTATTTTTATAATGTCAAGAATATGAATAATGCAATCAAGATAATTTTCTTTCTTTTTTATTAAGATTTTTTTCTCATTAATTTTACACAACATATTTGAGTATGTGTCCCTGTGGTATGTATGATTGAGAATTCCTTGGGTATATACCTGAGTGGAATAGCTAGATCTTGAGAAATATTGATTCCCAATTTTCTGAGAAACTGCCACAATGATTTCCAAAGTGGTTGTACAAGTGTGCACTTCCACCAACAATGGAGGAGAGTTCCGCTTGCTCCACATCCTCTCCAACATAAACTGTCTGCAGTGCTTTTGATCTTAGCCATTCTGACAGGTGTAAGATGGTATCTCAGAGTCATTTGGATTTGCATCTCCCTGATAACTAAGAATACTCAGCAATTCCTTAAATGTCTTTTGGCCAGTTAAAATTCTTCCTCTGAATATTCTCTGTTTAGCTCAATAGCCCATGTTTTAATTGGATTGTTCATTATTTTGACATCTAGTTTCTTGAGTTCTACATTTATTTTGGAGATCAGCCCTCTGTCTGATGTAGGGTTGGTAAAAACCTTTTCCCATTCTGTAGGCTGTCACTTTGTCTTATTTCCTGTGTCCTTTGCCTTACAGAAGCTTCTCAGTTTCAGGAGGTCCCTTTTATTAGTTATTGTTCTCTATGTCTGTGCTACTGGTGTTATATTTAGGAAGTGATCTCCTGTGCCAATGTGTTCAACACTACTTCTTACTTTTTCTTTTATCAGGTTCAGTGTAACTGGTTTTATACTGAGGTCTTTGATCCACTTTGTCTTGACTTTTGTGCATGGAGATGGATATGGACCTATTTGCAATCTTCTACATGTTAACGTCCAGTGGTGCCAGCACAATTTGATGAAGATGCTTTCTTTTTTCCATTGTACAGTTTTGACTTCTTTCATATGTGTGTGGGTTAATGTCAGGGTCTTCAGTTTGATTCCATTGGTCCACATGTTGGGGTTTATGCCAATACCAAGCTGTTTTTATTACTACAGCTCTACAGTAGAGCTTGATGTCAGGGATGGTGATGCCTCCAGAAGTGGCTTTGTTGTACAGGATTCTTTTTGGCTATCCTGGGTTTTCTGTTTTTCCAAATGAAGTTGAGTATTGTTCTTTTCAGGTCTGTAAAGAATTGTGTTGGGATTCTGATGGGGATTGCATTGAATCTGTAGACTGCTTTTGGTAAGATTGCCATTTTTACTATTAATCCTACACAAATAGTGGTAAACTTCAACACCCTACTCTCAACTCTGGACAGATTTTCCAGATAGAAACTTAACAGAGAAATAAGGGACCTAATAGATGTTATGACTCAAATGGACTCAATTGATATCTACAGAACATTCTACCCAAACAAAATAGAATATACTTTTCTCTCAGCACCCCATAGAACCTTCTCTAAAATTGACCACATACTCAGTCACAAAGCAAATTTCAACAGATAAAAAAAATAATTGGAATAACCCCCTGTATTCTATCAGACTACCATGGCTTAAAGTTAGAGTTCAACAACAACAAAAATTACAGAAATCCTACAATCTCATGAAAACTGAACAATGTTCAACTGAATACCAATTGGTCAAGGAAGAAATAAAGAAAGAAACTAAACACTTCCTAGAATTCAGTGAAAATGAATGTACTACATACCCAAACTTATGGGACATTATGAAAGCAGTGCTAAGAGGAAAATTCATAGCACTAAATGCTCATATAAAGAAGTTGGAGAAATTTCACACTAGTGACTTAACAACACACCTAAAAGCTCTTGAACAAAAAGAAGCAAACTCATCCAGGAGAAATAGATGCCAGGAAATAATCAAATTGAAATCTGAAATCAATAAAATAGAAACAAAGAGAACAATACAAAGAATCAATGAAACAAAGAGTTGGTTCTTTGAGAAAATCAACAAGATAGACAAACCCTTATCCAAACTAACCAAAAGACACAGAGAGAGCATCCAAATTAACAAAAGCAGAAATTGAAAGGGAGACATAACAACAGACAATGAGGAAATCCAGAGAACCACCAGGTCATACTTCAAAAACCTGTATTCCACAAAATTGGAAAATCTTAAAGAAACAGACAATTTTTCTGGATAGGTACCACATGCCAAGTTAAATCAAGCTCTTTTTCCTACTAGTTATATTTTACTTCTTTATGGTCCAGAATAATTGGTCAATTAAATCATTCTAAGTGATATCACACATGTGTGTGCATTTTCAACATAGTATTTTAAAATATAACCCATCTGTCATCTCATACAGCCCACACTATGACTCCCAATTGTGCTTTGGTTTCTGGTTCATCTTTGAGCTCACTTGTTATTTCTCATGTTAGTATTCATCATTGTTTTAGAGGTACTCTCTTTTCAAAATAGCAGTTTTTAGAAGATTGTGGCCCTTAAACTAAGCTAACCCTCAATACTTAAATGTGTTATAGATTTTTAAGGCACACTGACACATGTCAGTCCTTTGACTCTATGGAATGTTCTTCTTGGCAGGGAGGAAACTGTCACACAGGGTAAAGGATAAATGCTTAGTTAAGGTGGGTAGCTAGTTCAAAAATAAATGACAAGTGAATAAAGAAACCAAACTTGCGATATGGAAAGCCTCTTTGGGTTTCTTCTCACTATATCTGCGTGCTGCTGTTGATAACTGCAAATTACAGGAGTGAGTATTGTACTGTTTCAGTTCTTCTCAAAGAGAAAGGCGATCTCTCCTTGGCAGTACTAAGTTTGGCTATATTACCAAAAGTCAGCTACATATTCAATGCAATCTCCATGAAAACACCAAAGGAAACATTTTTACAATTCAGGTGGAAGAACAAGACATTCTGAATGGTTCAAGTAGTTCATAGCAGGAAGAATATTAATTGAAATTTAATACTACCTGATTTCAAACTATTTTACAGAAATATAGTAATAAAAGTAGCATCTTACTGGCATACAAACAGACATGTTGACCACAGTTTAGAGTAGGTGACCGAGAAACAAACATAATTACAAACAACTAACCTTTGACCCAGGTATAAAAACACACGCACAATGGTGAAAGGTCATCATCTTTAAGAGTGGTTATGAGAAAAGTTGAATATCCATATGAAGATGGGCACAAAATTAAAGTAATTTTCGCCTTGTCTTTATTAGTTCTTTGAGAATTTCATACTATGTGTTTTGATCATATTCATTCTCAACTCCTTTCAGACCCACCCACTTTCTTTGCCCATCCACCTTTGTATTCTCTTATGGAAAAACAAAAACAAAAAAACCAGCCTACTGAGTTTAAATTGAACTGCCTGTGGTGTGTGGCCATCTTAACCCACACACAAATTAACTCTATATAAATCAAAGACCTGAGTTTGAGGCCTGAAAATAACTATAAGATGAAGAGAGATGATCCAAGCTAATAAAACTAGAGATGGAAATGGTAATAAAACTATAGGCACTAAGGAAATCAACAGGATCATAAGGACATAGTTTTAAAAATCTGCACTCCACCAAATTGGAAAACCTAAAAGAAATGTATAAATTAAACTTAAATATAGATCAGATAAACAATTTCAACAGACCTATAACTAACTCCCCAGAGAAATAAAAGCAGTAAATAAACCTCTACCAACCAAAAAATGCCCAAAGCCAGATGGATTCAGCACAGAATTCTACTAGACTTTTAAAGAAGAATTAATGTCAGTATTCTTAAAATTATTGTACAAAATAGAAAGAGAAAGAACATTGCCTAATTATTTTTATGAAGTTCCAATTATCCTGATACCTCAATCACATAAAAAAAAAACCCAAAGGAAATTACAGACCAATTTCCTTATGAAATTGATGCAAAAATTCTCAATAAAATGCTTGCAAAATGAATCTAAGAATATGTAAAAAAGATTATACACCATGATCAAGTAGGCTTCATCCCAGATATGTAGGGATAGTTCAACATACATAAATTGATAAATGTGTTCTACCACATAAATAGGCTATAAAGCAAAAACCACATGATCATTTTATTAGATACAGAAAAGGCCTTTGACAAAATCTAACATACCCTCATGATTAAATCCTGAATTAGGGATATAAGGGATATATATCTACATAATAAGGATGATTTATAGCAAATCCACAGCCACCATCAACCTAAAAAGAGAGACAAAGCATTTCCACTAAAATCAGGAACAAGACAAGGATGTATATTCTCCACGAATGAATTCAATATAGTACTTGAAGTCTTAGCTAGAGAAATAAGAGACTAATTCAAGGAGATACAAGGAGATGCAAATGGGAAAAGAGGAAGTCAAAGTATTTTTATGTATAAATGATATGATTTTTATACATAAAAGACTCTAAAAAAAATTCCGTGAGAAAAGTTCTACAGGTTAAAAAAAAATAACACCTTCAGCAAAGTGTCAGGTTACATAATAAAACACACACACACACACACACACACACACACACACACACACACACATCATTATCCTTCCTATATATAAATGACAAACGACTGAGAAAAAGATCAGGGAAATAACATCTTTCACAATAGCTTCAAAAAATACCTTGGAGTAACTCTAACCAAGCAAGTGAAAGACTTGTATATTAAAAACTTTAATACATTGAAGAAAGAAAATGAAGAAGATCTTAGAAGATAGAAAGATCTCCCATGCTCACCGATTTGTAGGATTAATAAATATAGTGAAAATGGTCATTCTACCAAAAGCAATCTACACATTCAATGCAATCTCCATCAAACCTCCAACATGATTCTTCATAGAACTTGAAAGGATAATATTCAGGTTCAGGATAGCTAAACAATGCTGAATAATAAAAGAACAGCTGGAGTTATCAAACACTCCAGATTGCAAGTTGTACTGCGGAGCTATAGTAATGAAAACACCATGGAATCAACATAAAAAGAGACACATTGATCAATGGAATCATATTGAAACCCAGCCATAAGTCCATACACTTATGAACACCTGGGTTTTGACAAAGGAATCTGATATACATACTGGAAAAAAAGACAGTATTTTCAACAAATGGTGTTGGGGAAACTGGGTGGCTACCTATATAAGGTTGCAAATAGACATGTATTTATCATCATGCACAAAACCCAACTCCCTATCAAGGACTTGAACATAACACCAGATACCCTGAATCTGATAGGAACCCTGTGTCGAAAAACAAACAAACAAAGAAATTTAACAACAAAAAAAATAACATGTATTAGCAGTACTATTGTTCATTTATAAGATAAAATTCTTGCAGATATCATCTAGGTATTCAGCCTAAAACACTGATTTTTGACAGGCTACCCAACCTCACACTGAAAATAGGAGGAAGCAACAGCCTTCTTAGTACTAATGATTGCATGACTAATGATAAAATAAACCTCAATGAAGGGTGTTGTCTTCCTGATATGTCCAAGGTACATTGCAGACACTGAGCACCTTTGGTGCTGTTTCTTCCTGTTGTATTATTTTAGTCCTGAAAGCATGGCAGGATGCAATGAAACAGAATTTCAGCTTAAGTTTTATTTCATTTATATCTCAAGGCCATGGTAGTGATAGTTTGCTATTTAAAACTATCACCTTAGGGGTGGGGAGACATCTCAGTAGTTAGGAGCACTTGGTGCTCTTCCAGAAGAGGCAGGTTCAATTCCCAGCAAAGCTGCTAACAACTGTCTGTAACTCCAGCCCCAGTAGTCTAACACCATTTTCTGGTCTCTGAGGATGACAGGCATGCAAATGGTGCACAAACACACCTGCAGGCAAAACACACATTCACGTAAAATAAAATAATATAAATGAAATACATTTTTAAAAGTTAGTATCCTGGATATAAATCAGGTACCCCTAGTGATGATTTCTTTATAACAAAATAATACTACACATGTATATTTCTTTCCTAGTGAATTATTTAAAATGAAAAGTATCAAAGGTTTCTTTTGAAATGAATCTACATTAACAGTGTTGCAATCTCTGTTAGCACTGTCACAATGATGACAAGTATATAACAGGAAATCTGGGTTCAGAACCTTAATAGTATCTAATATGTAACACAAATATAAAATAATGAGCTGAAGAAATGATGGAGATCAATTTGCCTCCTGAGCCAGGAAGCATAGAGGGCCAGGTGCTGGCTTTGTCTGTGAAAGCTCACAGGGTCTCTGAATGCAGGGACCCTTGCCAGCTGGGGAAGCCAACTCTCCTTGAGGAGAGGAACAGTGGACAACTGTAAAACCTGCTGTGACTTCAGGAGGGATAGAAAACCAGGGAAACAGCAGAGCATAAGCACAAAGCGAGGGAGGTTGCCAATTTGTTGAAAAACTTTCCCCATTTTCAGATTGTTCATGGGGGTGCAACATTCCAGATGTATGTGTAGGTTCCTGCTCTAGACAAGAGGCCTAGGGACCTGAGAGGATACAACCACAAAATCCAAGGCCAGAGAGATGTCAGCAGAAAAAACGAATAGATAAATAAAAATGGGAAGACCAGAACAAACAACCAAACCCTCCCTAGTCAAACTATGACTGAAAACAAGTGTTCCAAAACATCTAAACTTATTTTTTAAATCAACAAGCAGCTCATAAATTTATTCCAGATAAAATTGTTTTTATGAAATACATTTAAAATATTTTTAAATTAACTCACATTTAATATTTAAAGAAAAATGAAAATATGACTTCTTTTTAAGTAGAGCTGGGTTTTCTTAATAAAAAGAAATGCATTGTTTTAATTTCATTTATCATAAAGAATCCAATCCAGATTCACATTTTCCCTAGGATCATTTGTTTGTTTGTTTTTTGGAGCTGAGGACCGAACCCAGGGCCTTGTGCCTGCTAGGCAAGTGCTCTACCACTGAGCTAAATCCCCAACCCCGAGGATCTTAATTTTTAGCTTTTCTCTAAAGAGAAGTAAATAATGTTATATTTTCAAACACTATCAGTTCTTCATTCAATAATTTACAATTCAAAGGAAATTAAATTTTATACTTTTTGTAGGAAAGAAATGATCTCTGGAGGTATTTAAAAAAAACATTGATAGATCTCCCTTAATTTAAAAAAGAAAATCAAAGTATTCTATCATTTTATCCCTGTTGTTACTGTTAAGTAATTTCTCACTGATGAGAAATTACTTAACAATAACAACTTGAAGGGCTTCCCAAAAATAAGTGGCCAAACCCAAACTCTTGAGACTTATTAGAGCTATTTTTTTTAAGATTATACTTGTCAGTGACAGATTGAAGGAAACTAAGGGACTGTGACATCTAGTGCAACACAATGACCTGACTGAACCTTTAAACCAAAGAAAGACAAGGATGAAAAACTGGCAAACTGTGAATAAAGCTTGAAATTAAAATTTAATAGACATATCAAATGCAAAGTGTGAACTTTCTAGAACTGTGCAATAGAAAAATGAGAACTTACTCTATTAGTAAATGATATTAAATTACTAACCTTGGTAAGTTTCTTGGTAAGAAACTGTAATTTTATCTGCAGTTGCAAAATTTGATGGTTCCCTAGGTAAACACTTCTACTCCTTGCCCACAGACTGCCAATACTCTCTCAGGGTCCTTCCAGCATGCCCCCAACAGCATACCATGTCCTTGTCACCATATCCTGGCCCACAAATCAGATGGAAGGCCCCTGATACCAGATACCATGCCTATATCCAGGACCCTAGGTGAATCTCTCACCACCTGCAGACCTCCACCATACGTTCAGAGCCTGCCCAGCATTCCCCATCAGTTCCTCTCCTTATCAAAAAATTCTGCCCATAACTATAGCAGAAGCCCCCTCCTTTACTAGAGAGCATACCTGCACCCAGAATCTAGAATCCCAGAGCTAACACCAGTTGTCAGAAGCACTACAGAGGCACTGTGCTGGACCAAAGGGCAAGCCAGCCATGAGAACTGCAGCTGACTCCAGCCAGAATGTCAGAGAGGAAATAGAAACCAAGAAAAAAACCACTTATCCAACAAAGGCAAACTCAGAAATCTTCACTAGAACTACCTCTAGTTACCCAAAGCCAGATGCCTAGATGCCAGCATAAGAACACAATCGACAATAGCCAGGGCAGTATATTTCTGACAGAAATATTCCAACACAGCTGAAGCACAAGAAAATGACCTTCAAACTAAATCTATGAAGATTATAGAGATCCCCAAAGAGGAAATGAATGGATTCCTTAAAGAAATATAGTAAAAGACAAACAAAAATGAGAGGAAATGAATAAATCCCTTAGAGAAAGCTAAGAAAGAAAAAAAAAAAAACAAAGAAATTGAAGGAAATTGATAAAACAGTTCAAGGCCTAAAAATGGAAATAGAAGCAATAAAGAAAACACAAACTGAGTGAATCCTGGAGAAGGAAAATCTAGTTAAATAAACAGGAACTAGAGAGGCAAGAATCACCCACAGAATATAAGATGTGGAAGAGAGAATCTCAGGCATAGAAGGTATGATAGGAAAAATAGATACATCAGTCAGAGAAAATGTTAAATCTAAAAAAAATCCTGACACAAAACATCCAGGAAACCTGGGACATCATGAAAAGACCAAATCTAAGAATAATAGGAATAGAACATGGAGAAGAATCCCAGCTCAAAGGCCTAGAATATATCTTTGACAAAAATCATGGAAGAAAAATTTTCTAACCTAAAGAAGACATATAGAGGTATAGACGTACATGCCTATAAAGTTACAAGAAGCTTACAGAATGCCAAATAGATAGATTGGACCAGAAAAAAATGTCTCCAGTCCACAAAATAATCAAAACATTAAACATACAGAAAAAAGAAAGAATATTAAAAACTGCAGAGGCAAAAGGCCAAGTAACATACAAATACAGACCTATTAGAATTACATCTGACTTCTCAATGGAGACTCTAAAAGCCAGAATGACTTGGACAGATGTCTTGCAGACTCTAAGAGAGCACAGATGCCAACCCAGACTACTATACCCAGCAAAACTCTTAATCACCATAGATGGAAGAAATATGACATTCCACGATAAGGTAAAATTAGATAATATCTATCCATGAATTCAGCCCTACAGAAGGTTCTGGAAGGAAACTTCTAACCCAAGAACCTTAACAACACCCATAAAAACACATAAGTAACCTCACACCAGCAAAACTAAAAGAACACACATACACACACACAAAACTACCACCACCACTAAAATAATAGGAATTAGCAATCATTGGTCACTAATATCTCTCAATATCAATGGACTTAATCCCCCAATAAAAAGACACAGACTAACATAATGGATCTGATAACAGGATCCATCCTTCTGCTACATGCAAGAAACACACCTCAACGTCAAAGAGAGATATTATCAGAGTAAAGAGTTGGAAAAAGATAGTCCAAGCAGATGGACCTATGAAATAAGGCAGTGAAGCCTTTCTAATATCTAACAAAATAGACTTTGAACCAAAATTAATCAAAAGAGACAGGGAAGGACATTTCATACTCAGCAGTGAAAAGATACACCAACATGATCTTTCAATTCTTAATATCTATGCCTCAAACACAAAGGCACCTACATTTTTAAAAGAAACACTAATAAAGTTTAAATCACATTAACCCTCACACATTGAGAGGGGGAGACTTCAATACCCCACTTTCACCAATGGACATGTCTTACAGACAAAAACCAAACAGATAAATATTGGAGCTAGCAGACATTATGAACCAAGTGTGCCTAACAGACATTTTACCCAAACACAAGAGAATACATATTCTTCTCAGCAACTCACAGAACATTCTCCAAAACTGAGCATATACTCAGTCACAAAACAAGTCTCAACTGACACAATAAAATTAAAATAAACCCCTGGATCTAATCAGACCACTACAGATTAAAACTGTATTTCAACAACAATAGAAACAACAGAAAAGATATAACCCCATGGGAACTGAACAACTCCCTACTGAATGATTACTGGGTCAAGGCAGAAATAAAGGAAGAAATTAAATATTTCCTAAAATTCAATGAAAATGCATTTACAACATAACCAAACTTATGTGACAAAATGAAAGCAGTGCTAAGAGGAAAGTTCATAGCATGAAGTGCCTATATAGAGTAATTGGAGAGATCCCATACTAACAGCCTAAAAGCTCTAGAACAAAAAGAAGCAAGCTCACACAATAGGAGTATATGGCAGAAAATAAACTGATGGCTGAAATCAATAAAATAGGAACAAAGAGAACTGCCCCAGCCATTGGGGTTTCAACAGGTGCGACCCACCTGTGGGAGTGAATGAAAGGAACAGGGGACAGGAGAGACGACAGCAAGACAGGATTCTGATCAAGCTGCAAATTTTATTTTCCTCAGCAAGGCTTATATAGCACAGGAGGGGAAGGGGCAGGAAGGAGGGAAGGGGAAAGGGGTGTGCAGAACATGGAAGTGGTGCAAGACGTGGGAGACGTGCAGATCATGCAAATGCAAGATGTCGGCTAGTAAGGTCACTGGTAAGGGGCCATTTATTCTGTTGCTAGGCTACCTGAACATGGAATGCTCTTTATGTTTGGTTGTCATGGCACCTGACTGTGGAATGTCTTCTTATCTTTGGGGGCCTCTGGTTAGTAAACAGGTGTTACTGCTCTGGGGAAGGGCAGTGGGCTTATGACTTGTTCCCTGGCCTAGCTAGTACTTTTACATGGTTCATGGTTGGTTCCTGAAATCTGGGTCCCTGACAGAGAACAACATAATGAATCAATGAAACAAAGAGTTGGTTCTTTGAGGAGATGAACAAGATAGACACACCCTTAATCAAACTAACTAAAAGACAGGGAGAATATCCAAATTAACATAAT
Source organism: Onychomys torridus (assembly GCF_903995425.1). Lineage (NCBI taxonomy): Eukaryota > Metazoa > Chordata > Mammalia > Rodentia > Cricetidae > Onychomys > Onychomys torridus. Next base: position 12,552,469 of record NC_050461.1, read on the forward strand.
CAGAAAGGAAGAGGGGGACATAATAACAGACACTGAGGAAATCCAAAGAACCAATAGGTCATACTTTAAAAACCCTATACTCCACAAAATTGGAAAATCTAAAAGAAATGAATATTTTCTCTATAGATGCCACTTACCAAAGTTAAATAAAGATCAGATAAACAATTTAAATAGACCTATAACTCCCAAGGAAATAGAAGCAGTTGCTAAAAGAAAAGTCTCCCAATAGAAAACAAAACAAAACAAACAAACAAACCCAGAGCCAGATGGTTTTATCTCAGAATTCTACCACACTTTCAAAGAAGAGCTAATGCCAATACTCCTAAAATTATTCCACAAAATAGAGACAGAGGGAAAATTGCCAAATTCATTGTATGAGGCCATAGTCACCCTGATATCCAAGCCACACAAAGATACTACAAAGAAAGAGAATTAGAGACAAATTTCCCTCATGAATATTGATGCAAAAATACTCATTAAAATACTCATAAACTGAATCTAAGAACATATCAAGAATATCATCCATCATGATCAAGTAAACATCATCCTAGAGATGCAGGGATGGTTCAACATATGAAAATCAGTCAATATAACCCATGATACAAACATACTGTGAGAAAAAAAACCCACATGTCCACCTCATTAGATGCTGAAAAAGCCTTTGACAAAATCCAATACTCCTTGATGAAAGTTTTGGTGAGATTAGGAATACAAGGGACATACCTAAACATAATAAAGGCAACTAACAGCAAGCCTATAGTCAACATTAAATTATGTGGAGAGAAAAATCAAAGCAATCCTACTAAAATCAGGAAAAAAATTAAGCTGTTTATTTTCTCTGTAACTATTCAATACAGTATTTGAATTTCTAGTGGGAGCAAAAAGAAAACTGAAGGAGATCAAGGAAATACAAATTGGAAAGTAATAAGTCAATGTATCTTTATTTGCAGATGATATGTTAATATAAATAAGCAACTCCCCAAAATTCTACCAAGGAACTCCTACAGCTGAAAAACACCTTTAGTGAAGTGGCTGGATACAAGATTAATTTTTAAAAAAATCACTAGTCGGGCTGGAGAGATGGCTCAGCCGTTAAAGGCTAGGCTCACAACCAAAAATATAAAAATACATTAGCCATCCTATACATAAATGACACATGGGCTGAGAAAGAAATCAGGGAAACAACTCTGTCTTAGGGCTTTATTGTTGTGACCAAGGCAAGTCTCTCTCCTTCCGTCCCTCCCTCCCTCCCTCCCTCCCTCCCTCCCTCCTCTCTCTCTCATTTTTTTTAGTTTTGTTTTTCAAAAGGATTTCTCTGTTTATCATACCTTTCTGTCCTGGAACTTGCTTTGTAGACCAGGCTGGCCTCAAATTCACAGTGGTATGCCTGTCTCTGCCTCCCAAGTGCTGAGATTAAAGTCCATGGGCCACCACTCCTGGTTATGGCAACTTTTACAACAGAAAGCATTTAATTGTGACTGATTTACAGTTCAGAGTTTTAGTCCATTATTGTCATGGCAGGAAGCATGGTGGTTTGCAGGCAGACATGGTGCTGGAGAAGGAGCTGAGAGTTCTACATCTGGATCCAAAGACAGCAGAAAGAGACAGTGACACACTGCCCAGTATTGAGCTTCTGATACCTCAAAACCCACCTTCTAGTTACATACCTCCTTCAATAAATGGACACCTACTCCAAAAAGGCCCCACCTCCAATAGTGCCACTCCCTATGGGCCTATGGGGGCCATTTTTATTCAAACCTCCACAAATACCAGTCATATCAGTCACAAATAATGTAAACTGTCTTGGAGAACTCTAACGAAGCAAGTGAAAGACTTGAATGACAAAATCTTCGAGTCTTTGAAGAAATAAATTGAAGATAACGGAAGATGGAAAGATCTCTCATACTCATGGACTGCTAAGGTTAACACAGTAGAAATGGCTACCCTACCAAAAGCAATCTACCTATCAAAATTCCAATATAATTCTTTATAGACCTTTACATAAAGGACAATACTCAACGTCACATGGAAAAATAAAAAAGTGAGGCTAGCTAAAACAATGCTGTTCAATAAAAGAACATCCATAGGTATCCCTGATAAAAACTGCTTGGTATTGGCATAAAAACAGACACATTGATCAATGGAATCAAACTGAAGACGCAGACATAAGTCAACAAGCCTATGGACACCTGATTTTTTTTATGAAGAAGGCAGAAATACACAATGGAAGAAAGAAAACACTTTCAACAAATGGTTCTGGTCTAACTGGATGTCAGCATGTAGAAGAATGCAAATTAATCCACAGCTATCAACGTGCATAAAACTCAAGACCAGGTGGATCAAAAACATCAACGTAAAACCAGATACACTGAACCTTTAGAAGAGAAAAGTGGGGAATAGCCCTGAATTCATTGGCACAGGAGAAAACTTCCACAACAGAACACCAATAGAACAAGAATTAAGATTAACAATTTAAAATGATACGTCATGAAACTGAAAAGCTTCTGTAAGGCAAATGACACTGTCAATAGGAAAAATAGTCTAGTCAGGAGACCCACTCATGTGTCCTTGCCTCTGAGGAGAAAACACTGGCCCATCAGGCACCTTGGGGAGCCAGGTAAAAGGGCAGTACTATGGTAAGCAAATGTATGGAGTGGTATGGGAAATAGAGAGAGAAAATGGTTCATGTCCTGTGGACAGAAGCAAATCTAAAGTGGTGAAGAGATGAGGAGTGGGCTGAGGTGGGTAGCTTCATTGCCTCTCAGGGCCATGGTGATACCTATGCCTGGGCTTCTGCTGGGGCCCATATCTGGGTTTAGGCTCTGATGCAGCCACTGTCTCTGTTGATGTTCGAGGCTCCTGATACTACCAAAGGCAGAGAGGATAAGGCTGTACAGAGTTGGTCCCACCTCTCACTGGCTGCAACAGTAGGAAGAACTGGTCCGGCTTCTCACTGGCTCTGTAGCATTCAGGAGGGAGGGTCCTACACCTCATTGGAGCAGTATAATAGAGCTGACCCTATTCACAAGGGCATAGGAGAACTGGCCATGGATGTATGAGAATGGGAGAGCAGGTCACGCCCCTCTCTTCTGCCATGTGGTGGCATAGGTGAGTGAAAGATTCCCTCCTCCTCTCATTCCTCCTCACCTGCAGCAGGCAGGGGAACTGACCCAACCCCTACCAGTAGCACTTGGGAGAATGGGCCCTGTGTCTCACTGGTGCAACAGAGTAGAGTTAACCCTGTTGACAGGGGTGGGTGGGTGAGTCATCCCTGAGGTGTGAGAGGGGCATAGCTGGTACTACCTCCTTTGTCTGAGGTGTGGTGGGGGGAGTGAGGGAAAAATGCCCTCTCCTTTCAATACCATCTCCAGCTGGTGAGGGAGCAGAGCAGAATATTGCTAGAAATAATTTCATTGACTTCTTTTTTTTTTTCTTTTTTTTTGCTATTAAGTCTTGTGACAAAGTTTCTGTAGGGCAGATGACACTGCTTATAAGGCTTAAATTAAGGAGGAATGACAAAATAGGATCTATTTATGCACATGGGAGAGAGAAAATGCAATATCAGACATGTATGAATAGCTTCGGCAAGCCACTAGGAATAGGATATCCAAGAAACAAATGAGAAGCTCCCTCCTGCAGCACACAGGAATGGATGAAGAGACCCACAGTCACAAGAGAGAGAGAGTCCTTGGAAAGACAGCTCTAAATGGAATGTCTCCATCAAAATCCCTCCCCTCAGAGCTCAGGGAACCCATAGAAGAAGAAGCAGAAAAAGGTTGACTCTTACTATTTAAAAGAATGCTCTGTGTATTTAAATTTGGGAAATGTTTGGCTGAAAGGACATTGGTTGGTGGTTATTATTAAATTAATCAATTAACATTAGGCAAAAAGGTATTCAAACACTGTGATATTGGATTTATGAATACCACTAAAAATGTAATTTTACATTCATTAATACATTTATGTACTTTCCCTTCAATTCCTGGCACTTCTGTTACTTTTCTTGGAATAATAACATGCCATAGTAAGCTGATATTAAAACTGGACAAGATATAATATTTGGTTGTGCTTATGATTTTAAAATTAATTCCCCATGTACATTTAGTATTACTGGTACTAGGCTGGTGAGATGGCTCAGCAGGGAGTAAAGACATCTTCTGTGCAAACATGAGTTAGATCAGGAGAACTCAAGGTGGAAGGAGACAATAGGGTCATGAGGTTTGTCCTCTGACCTCTGCAGTATGGACTGTAGTGCATGTGCACCTGTACACACACACACACACACACACACACACACACACACACACACACCCATATATAAACATAATAGTAATAAATGAAAAATTGTAAAAGTAAATTTCATATGTCTCTTTACTTCACAGTAAGTTCCCAAATGAATAAGAGTCCTTATAATTAATTATTAAAGGGATTTTATTTTTGTTTTTAAATGAAACATTTCTACCTTGATGATATTCCATAAAAATGAGGCAAAATATTAGTCAAATAATACTTTTATTAACTATGTCTTTCCTCCTTTTGTTATATTAAAAGTTAAGTGTAAGCTGGGTAGTGGTTGTGCATGCCTTTAATCTCAGCACTTGGGAGACAGAGGCAGGTGGATTTCTATGAGTTCAAGGCCAACCTGGTCTACAGAGTGAATTTCAGGACAGCCAGGACAAAAAAAAAAGAAAGAAAGAAAGAAAGAAAGAAAGAAAGAAAGAAAGAAAGAAAGAAAGAAAGAAAGAAAGAAAGAAAGTTAAGAGTTAATAGGGTGCCACCTTTTTTTGGGTGAGTCTCTGGCCCATATTAGCCCCTGTATCTTTACACTCCCAGACATAGCTGCAGAAGTGAAAAAAGTAGCATTGATTTGTTGTTGAATATTATTCTAAGGTGTGTTACTTTTGCTTATGTTGCATTTGTTTAACTCTGTGAAGCTGTGTTACTGCACCTGTCTAAAACACCTGATGGTCTAATAAAGAACTGAATGGCCAATAGTGAGGCAGACAGCAGATAGGTGGGCCTGGAAGGCAAAGAGAATGTATAGAAGGAGAAATCTGGGAGAAAAAAAGAAGTAGCCAGAGAAGGATAAGGAACAAGAGAACAAGGAGAAGAAGATGACAGGGACCAGCCACACAGCTACATAGCCAGCCATGGGGTAAGAGTAAGATTTACAGAAGTAAGAGAATGGGAAAATCCCAGAGGCAAAAGGTAGATGGGATAATTTAAAGTTAAGAAAAGCTGGCTAGCAACAAGTCAAGCTAAGGCTGAGCATTCATAATTAAGAATAAGCTTCTGTATGTGATTAATTTGGAGCTGGGTGGTAGGCCCCCAAAAGAGCAAAGACAAACATTAGTTAACAACAACATTAGCTAAAAATGGGCTACAAGATAAAAAACCACTGATAAATAGTATACTGTAAGAATTTGAACTGTTCCCAATGTTTTGACTTGATTTCTAGTATTTTAGCCTAATTGGACATTATATTTTTTTCTACATATAATTAGAAATAGTTCTATCAGGTGTCATATGTGAAAAGCAATTTGCAAGCCTAGACAGTTCAACTTATGTCCCAATATTTTGACTTTGTCTATTTGCATCTATACAATCTGAAAAGATATGTGTGGGCCTAAAGCTCACAGTATTCACCGAAATCTACATTTTCTGCATTGTGGACTCATTGTTCAACTGCTTTATTTGTAATAGATAAGTGGATGCTCTCAATAGTGGATGTGGGTGTGAGAGGTGGTGTGTCATTCCATCTGAAACTATGAAGCTGGGCTTTTTCTACATGGACTATATAACCTTGTCTAGTGGCCCAATGAAAGAGGATCCACTCAAGGGTTGCAAATGCCTAGTGATGTGAAGGAGAGCTTAGAGGCAAAGAGCCTATGTCTCTGTTAACAACCTTAAAACACAAGAGAGCTAATGTTTTAAATTCCCATTTCAATTTAAAGGCCAGTGAGCCAGGAGGATCAATGGTGTTGTACTAGTAATCTTGAGATGTGGTCTTGATTTGAATCAAAAATAGGAAAAGACCAATGACCCAGGTCAAAGCAATTATGCCACAGGATCTCCCTTTTGCAACCTCCTTTGATCTGTTCAAGTTGCTAGTTGACTAGATGAATATTAGAAAAGAATTCATAGATAATGTAATAGAACTACCAAAGTTCATTCTTTCCACATAAAAGACAGACATGAAAAATCAAGAGCATGCCTATACATTAGCAATAAATACCTGAAAATAGCTTTAAAACCCTATTTAATGTAGCTATGGAGAGCAATCTCACTTGCTCAATAATCAAGTTGAATATTAATCTCACCCTGATATATATTTCGTAGATACACCAAGAAAAATGACCAAATATCTAGGCTTCACATGGCCCAATCAAGTCAACACACGCAATTAGCTATCATAAAGTCTTAAAATACAAAGTACACCAAAACGAATACATCCAAGCTACAAATAAAAGGGACTATAGTCATATTCAAATAACCAGTCTCCTTCCACAAGGAAATGAAAAAATTCTTTTCCAGGAATTCCAGAGGGTCAAGTCCTTGTCACATTCCCACTAAACTATCCTGTTTCTTTTCGCAACCCTGTGCTATGTTGCACTCAGTCTATCGGTACATACTTCTGAAAATTCTCACAGTGCTGTCCACAGTGGCTCAACATTTTGGCTTCAACTATAAAGCCTTCATTAATTACCTTCCTGCCACTCTCTCAAGCCATTTTCTTCAGTGTACTGCACAAATATTTGCAACCCCAGTACTGAAGGGTAGCTTGCTGCTGTTGCTAAGTCCTGAAAAATGTCCATAGCAGACACCATTTGCCAGCAACTGCTGTTCTGCACTATAATAGTGAAGAAAATGGGCTTGGGATTGCATGGCCTTGGCTTTAAACCCTGGCTCTGCCACGTATAATTTGCATCACTTTAGAAAACAAAATTAATCACTCCAAGCTTCAGTTTTCTCACCTGAAAACTGGACTATTTCAGACTTGCAAATTTGTTGTGATACTGAAATAAGATGATGAATATTAAATATTTAGCCCAATGCTTAGTAGAGAGTAAAAAGGAAAGAAAACTTAGACACTACCAAACATTTTTGTTATTTTGGCAATTAATGGCTGCTGTTGGTACTTTTTTCTTGTTGCTTCAGCTCTAGAAGGGTGTTTATATAGACCACTCTAACTTTGGCAAGAACTGAATGGCTTCTAGCCAGGGCACTCATTAAGCCCCACACAGCATTTTGACTCTGTGAGACTCTTGGGCATAAGTAAGAACTAGCAAGCAACTCTCTGGCTTGTGGGATGGACCAAAAGCTCAGTCTTTAGTAATTGTTTGTTCTCATGGTTGGAAAAGGAAAGAGAGTATCGTTAAGCAGAACTGAAGATGATTGGGCCATACTGTTAAGAACTTTCCACTTCCTAAATTAACTGATCTTAGATTCAGTGTTTCTATCACTAAAATGGAGATGAGTGTTTGTTATTTGCAGTGTTGCTGTGTGAATGAAATGACCTAGTACATGTGAAAAGACTCACACTGCTTGAGCAGATAGTTGCTATAGATTATGAAATTTCATGAAAGTAGCGTATTTTATTTTAAAATTAAATTGATGTGTATTTGATACCTATTGCTTGTAAGATTCTTCATGTTTTGAGGCAATTCTAAGGACATGAGGTCTGTTTGTCCAGTCTGAATGAGCATGGGGGGCTATCTGAAGAGTAGTCCTCAGTCACAATACACCTAAATAGTAAATCTGTGCCTCAAATGCCTGCCCCTGTGCTTTTCAGGACACTCCCTTCTCACATGCATGTGCATAGTAGGTAACTACCAGTTTTAGGTAAATTTGGATTTGTGAGGGGGAGATCAGCACATTCAAAGCTTTCAGTCTCAGGATTCTTTCATGGCCCTAAAATTATTAAACATCTAACACACAGATCTTGGATTTCAGCCAGGTTCCTTGAACACATAACTGATTGTAAGATCCAGGCAAGAAATATATGTGGTAAGATCACAACATCTTGTAATATCTGAGAACACTAAAGTACCACAACCATTCCCCTTAACACTCCATTAACTTTTATGGCAATATGTTAAAGGCACAGAGAGTTTGCTCAGTGGTCAAAATTGTAGGAGTTTGAACAATAAATAGGTAAAATAGTAAAGAATTATAACCTATCACATAAAATAAATATTTATGAGCCACACTGACATGAACAAACCATTAGGTAGCTAGGTATTTAGATGGAGGCAAAAGTAAATTTGCTGTGAATGAAAAAGAATCTGAAATAATTTATGTACATGTTCTACTCTCAAGGTAGAAGAGCTGCCATATGCTAGCTGTGTATAATGACATATTCCCACAGAGCATTGTGTTCAAATAGAGCTAGGAGCAGGAGAAAGGCTTTGTACTGGAGGAACCTGAGAGATACTACACAGCCAGGCAACTACAGTTAACACTAAATATGATGAATCACCTTGATATGAGTACACTAGCATGTGATACAAATGAAACTTTATATCTGGGGTCTTTGTTCTCAAGACATGTAACTCCAGTATAATTACGAGAAAAACTTGAACAAATTCTGGTTGAAGGTAATCTTACAGAGTACACCACTAGCATTCTCCAAACTGTTACAATCCAACAAGACCTGAAAGCCAAGACTTACCACAGGAAAACAAAAAGTATGAGGAAACACAGTAGCTGTTAGGTAATCATAACTCAGTAGAGAAAATAAAAACAACATATCAGGTAAAAAGCTAAGAAAATGGTCCTCACAGACACTAGGGCAGAAAAGCAGAAGTAGATGCTTGTCTACAAGTCTCTCAGTGGAAAGGGTAACAGTAAAATGAAGATACAGCCTGCAGAACAGGATATTATATCATCACTAAATGTCTGACAGATGATTAATGTCTGAAATATACAAAGAACTTATAAAACTAACAGATACATGAACTAATGAAATGAGCAACAGCTCAAAAGATGAAATACAAATAACCACAAAATCCATGGAAGAAAGTTCAACTTAAATTAGCTGTAGTCATTTGAATAGAGATGCCCCCCCAGAGGCTCATATATTTTAGTACTTAGTAGGATTAGTGGGTGTGGCCTTTTTGGACTAGATGTGTCCTTTGTGGAGGAAGTATGGCCTGTTGGAGGAGGTGTGTCCTGAGAGAGGACTTTGAGGTTTTGGATCCATTTTGGACTGATTTTTTTTTATATACAAGATGAGAAATACACAGGGTCCAAATTTGTTTTATTATACTCATTATTATTTACTTTTTTGTGAATTAAAAATGAAAATTTAAAATATAAAAACACAACAAATTGCATAAGACATTAGTGTTGCATTGACATATGATGTAGACTCCTGAAAAGTCAATTGTTGCCTTCACAAGGAAATGTATGTGAGAAATGCCAGTTAGCATCAGCTCTTAAATAAAGCCTTTTTATCTGTGACATGCTTCTCATCCAACAGACCATTAAACTGATCTGTGACTATTTGGGGCTTAGGGTTTTTGAAATTAACAGAAATGTATAATAATCCCTTCATACAGAAATTCACCATGTGATGATTAATAACATTTCAAAAGTGGGTTATGTGTTGTGAACCTGCATTTCATTAGGTTCCTGTCAGGTTGTGCTACTAAAATGTTGAAAGACTCTCTCTTTTAATTATATAAAAAAATATGGTCCAATGTTGACAACAACTGAATATCAAAGCTATTTTTGTCCATAATTATTAAAAGAGAAAATAATACCAAGAATTTTGAGTTATTACAGTGATTATACAGTTGCTAAATTGAATTAAAAACCATTTGTAAACTAAAACTCCAACATAAGCAAAATATGAACTGAATGTGACAGATGATGTTGGCATGACAACAAACAGCAGAAGTTAGAAATGCCAATAGAGAGATGTAGCTTTTGGCCTACTTCTTCTAAGCGTGTTCTCTGTTTTCATTTTTGTTATATAGAGAATGAATGTCTGTTCACTTTATCATGGCTCACAAACTATGTCAGTTGATGCAAAGTTTTGCTTTTGTTTTACTTGTATGTGAGTGTGTGTGTGTGTGTGTGTGTGTGTGTGTGTGTGAGTGAGAGAGAGAGAGAGAGAGAGAGAGAGAGAGAGAGAGAGAGAGAGAGAGAGAATAATTCAAACAGTTTATTACAGAATAGACATTCTCATGTTTCAAAGCTAGTAATGGCCAAGGGGACCACTTGAAGGGACAATACTCATGGAAGAAGACCATTGTGCTGACCTACATGTTAATATAAAATGTATACTATATTACAAAGTCTCTGAGCAGATAACATTCCTGGGGAGTATTCTCCTGCCCAGAGAAATGACATTAATTGACAGACCCATTTAGATTAACTCAATTTTTAAAATGTTCATTAATATTAGCACCTAATAATTATTTGAAATAATGGATTTCATTAGGATGATTTTATATGTGAGTGTAATGTATTTTGACAGTGTCCACTCCCAATTATCCATGCCCCCCTTTGCCTCCTTCTACTCTTATTGACCCCAACTAATTCCTCTTCTACTTTCATGGTGTGTGACCCAGTGACTTTCACTAGGGCCCCTTACAGGAGCCTAAATAAGAGGATTTATAGGAGCCTGAATACCTTACCATTGTCTACACTATTGTAAACAGTACCTCTCCCTTCCTCAGGAACCAGTAACTGCCTATACACTCTCAGAGCAGAATGAGCCTCATGAGTCCCTCACCAGTCCATGGCAGGCTGGTGACAGGTACAATCATGTGCAGGTGTTGTACTGATAATCAGAGCTGCTGGGTTCAGAAGTAAAACAGCCAGGCCATGCCCACAGTACAATGCTTTGCTGCTGTTGACAGTAATCACACTCCATGGGAATCTAACACTAGTAAGCCAACCACAGAACAAGGTTTATAGCAGTGCCACTCAGTACCTCTTCGAAGTGCTTGTGTGAAGGTTAGTCTTTTTGCAGCTGCTCCAATGAAGTCTGCACTAAGACATGCTTTTTTGTTGTTGTTGTTGTTCTGTATGTCTCCTTTTTACATCATTGCGAACTTTCTGAACCTAATTTTCACAGTCACATTAGAATATAAACTCTATGTTTCAATGCTCAACCCTCCCGTCATTATCTTTGGTCAAATAAATACTTGCATGCACTAGCATGCAATTTTACAACACTGGAATCAGATGAGAAAATTCTTTACTTATTTACTGAAACTCCTAAAGGTTATGTCATATACAAACAAGGTCTGTCTAATGCTTTATTTGCAAAATGTAAAAGTAATACTGACAATATCATTGTTTACATAACAAAATTTCATGGAAAAGTCAAGCTTAGATAAGGGAATATAGGAAACAAATTACATAGCTCTGCCCTACAGAAAAGTGATTATTGAAATGATTGAGAACTCATATTAAGTTTTTTAATGAAGCTTGAAAGCCAAACAAATGTATAAGTTAACTAAAAAAGGAAAACAGACATCAAAAATAAAATTTTAAAAATTTCTTGGAGTTATTAAGCCCATTTGAGAGATACAAGTGTGTGTGTGTGTGTGTGTGTGTGTGTGTGTGTGTGTGTGTGTTTGTGTGTATGCCATTGGTCTTCATTTGTTGGGAAAAAAAATCAGTATTTTCCTCCAGAATTTGTAAAATTCACATTTAAAAGCTGCTCCTCTGGGATAAATTAATCTTAGGAACTATGGGTGAACTCAGATTAACAAGAATCTGAGTTCAGAGTGTCATATAAAGATCATGATCAAGTCACACGGCCTACTGCTGGGAATGAAATTCCTGAAGGAAGGGTCATAGAAATCATGGTGGGCTATTGCAGCATTTCTATATTTATTTTTAAATCTGTGAAAATGAAGTTTTGTGACCTGGGAAAGGTAGGAGAAATCCTACCTGTCTCCCTGATGCTGGGTCCCAGTAAACCTCTGGGAGTGGTATCACCTACTTGTGCTTATTGTGGATGGAGTGTGATGCATTGGTAACAGAAGGACACATATCTCCAACTCTTCAGACTATGAGGCTCTGGACCACCAAACAGCTAAAACGTAACTAAAGAGTTTTGGAGTGGCCGGGAATGGAATGACGGAAGGCTGTGCTGACTGGAAATACAGATAAGACAAGAAGGAGCTTCCTAGAGCTGAGAGTGTAGAGAAGACCAGAGGCTCTGGAGAGATCAAAAGAAAGGCAAGAAAGAAGAGCTATGGCAGCAGGAGACAGGCAAGCCATGACTGGCCTGGCTGCTGGAAGGGCTCTAAAGGGTCACCATTGGCCACCAATGGTGGTTTATAGAGCTGCTGACATTGGCTGCTGAGGGCTGGGTTTCTAGCCCTTAAGTCTCAGTTGCTGGCTAACAGTAAGGGAGCTGGGCTTTGCCTGTTCATGACTCACATCTGAACAGAGCAACAGTCCCCAGCCATGTGCTCTGTTCTGGGGTTTTTTTTGAGCTGTCAGAATTCCTTGAAAACTGGTACCTACTCTGTTTAAGGTGATTTTTCCTCGCTACATGATGGTTGTTTTATAATTTAAGAAATTTCTTTTTTTCCCTAATGTTGGATTGCTAATTTTTCCTTACTTGACTTCAGGATGAAAATTTAGTGAAAGCTTTCTTTAAACTAAATCCCTTTGTGTACCTTTTTGGTGCCAGGTTGATTGAGAAAGGTATTACTTTTTCTGTTTGCTCCTTCTGTAGTTTTATTTCATTTGTTTTTCATTTTATATATTACTATTATTTGTAAGTGTGTGTGTGTGTGTGTGTGTGTGTGTGTGTGTGTCTGTCTGTCTGTCTGTCTGTGTCTGTGTACGTGTACATTTTGGTATGCCATGGTGTATGTGTAGAGGTCAGAGGACAAATTTTGGGGATTGGTTCTGTCTTTACATCATGGGTACCTGAGAACAAAATCACTTTTACCGACAACACTTTTACCTGCTGAAAGACATGTCACTCCCTCATTTCCACCTCTTCTCCGTTTCTTCCATCTCCAAATTCTATGAGAAGGATCAAATTATGCTTGTCAAAAATCTCAAAATAGGAGCTGTCTCCCTGGTCCCAGATTTCTTAATTTATCTTGAGATCAGAAAGCTTGGGTTTGGACAACTCTAAGACTCGAAGACTAAACATCTGAAGAGAAAGTCCAGCTTCTTTCCCATGGTATACATTTCATATTGTTTGAATGAGTCAAAACATGCTTCCCCATAGGTTCTGTGGACTGTCCTGACTTTAGCAGTCAAGACCAAGAGTATATCCACAGTGATTACTCACTGTCCATGTTACAGAAATAAAATTGCTTTTTTTGAAGTTCTACTAATTATCATCTGCTGTGCAGGGTGATCACTATGGATGTCCCAGAGGGCCTGGGCATGTTGAGAAGTAGCAATTGACAGGTGACAGATGGAGGACTGTCATAGGTCTAGTAAGTTTCTGGATTTTAGAATCCCACATTCTTTCCCAGAGCCAGGTTACTCTTTCTATATAGCTCAGAAATAATGATGTCAGTATCACCCCTGTGGATTTTTCTTCTACTTTAAGTTAAAAAATACTGTTGCTTACTTATTTTTTTATATAAGATCAGTTCAAATTACTTTCTTATTTGGCCACTATACTCTGAATAAAAAATATTCACCATGACCACCATCTGATTATCTTACATGTCACCTTCTGAGAAAATTGTGCTTTTTTTAGGGCCACATTATATTCTTAACTCATATAATAACAAAAAACCCCTTTAATCCTTTACTAAACACACACCTCCACCCATAATCCAGAACTGGATTTTGAACCAGGACTCTATTGCATTTTCTTGTTCATATTACTGTCAGTTTTAACCTACTTTAAGCCCTTGAGTGGTTCTTGCATTTCAAATCTATGCAGTTAATGTCACAAAGGCAAGCAGCAACTTTGTTGACATTCAAATGAACAATGGCATGATAGCAAGAGCTTTCAAGGAACCTCATAGGGACATATCTTTAAATAATTATTAAAAACAAAGTCCTTCCCCCAAATGCTGAACTCATGGTAAATATTCACAATTATGGCCTATATCTTTAGGAATTTATTCTTGACTCCACAGAACCCTGATTCATATTATGCAATACTTTATATTCCCCACAAAACCCATATTTACAAAGGAGCTATAATGTCATCATCCCTTTTACTGTTCTCATGGTAACAGATCCCTGATATTTCCAGCATCATATTTAATACTACAGTTTATAGTACTCTTGACTAACCTCTTTCCAAGTTCAAGGTTGATAAGTCTTTCCTATTGTTGCTTATAACCAGTCTAGAAATCTTTGTCTATTGTTTAAATGCTATGCCACTCTCCAAAGCTTAAACATTTAACATTATAATAATATCTATTTGAAATAAGTATATAAAGTCAGGGCCATACAAAAGAAAGGAAGCAATTAGAGTTTTTGTAATTACAGTCTTTGAATGTCACATTTGGTGCTGAGCATGCTAGCGGCAAGAGCAAAGAAGGGATAATTCTAAACACTATAATTTCCAATATCTGCCAAAAGAAAACACACCAATTCTTTAGGAGGAATAAAACTTTTCTTCACACAGTGAAACTCAATAAAAGTAACTCTTTGTGTCAGCCTAACCCACTTGAAATGTTTTAAAAAATGGCAACTATTTTTAGTGCCCCTTTCTATAATAATCTTTCCCTAACTTTTACTATGCTTAATAAGACAGTGTTGTGATTTTAATGGGAGGTTTTTGACAGGACTATCAGACATGTGGCTTTTTCCCATATGTGGGATAAACATGAAAAGAAAGGAGTAGAGTTGATGGATCAGAAAGTTGCAAAAGAAGTTGAAAAGGTCTGTAAGACATTCTAGATAGACCAACGTGGCAGGGAAAAACAAATTATTTACAAAAATATAGAAATAAAACAATATCGAAATAAAGGCAGAAGTATGGAGAAGACTGAAAGATCTGATGACTACAGGGGCAGGTTTCAGGGCTGGGGTTCAAGGACGGTGAGGCAGATAGCTCTTTGGGAGCAGATAGTCATTAAAAGTGTTATGAATGCTGTAGACAGAAGCAGTGGTAGGTGGGTGCTCCAAGGCAAGTACAGACCTACATGGCAGTAGGTGGGTTCTTTCATATACATTCTAGAGGAACCCAAAGAGGTAAAGTAGATTGCAGAGTTTCTTCTTTGGCCCCCAGTTAGCCATTGCTGGGAAAACCAGTGAGTAGTCGAAGAACATTAGATGATCAATTAACATCTTTCCTAGTCAGCCATTACTGGGGATTGCCGGGTCAGGGAAGTTAAAAATTTTGAGAAACCTGTAACTTTAAGAAATCAAATGGCCTCAGTTAACTAGAATTCTCATAGTTCACACAGAACAGGGATTTTGCAAACTGGTGCAGCTATGGATAACATACAGAACGAAAGAATTAATGTTGTGGAGTGTGGGGATTCAGTGTAGCAACTTCGGGCAGAAGCAAGTTCAACACTAATGCCCCAAATGACACTTCAGTCCGAATCCACCCATTCACTGTGGGTAGCTTTGACAAAGGGGTTGATTTGACCTTGTTACCATGGTGCTCCACTTTGTCCATCTTCCCACACCAAGTCGAAATTTTTTTTCTTTGCAAAAGCTATGATCTTGGCCCAAACAACACATCCTTGTGGAGGCACTCATTGGATTTTAATGAGCATCTGGGTGGACCCTGGGAGAGAGCTGTGTTCTCACAGTGCAGGGGCTGGCCTGACGCTTTCAGCTGTTGGCACCATTCACAGTAGATTGTGTTCTCAGGAACAGGAGTGTTAGTAAACCTTCATTTGTGTGTGTGTGTGTGTGTGTGTGTGTGTGTGTGGCTGAAGAGAATTGGCTGCAAAAGAGAAGTTCAATTCTCTTGTTTCTGAAAGTAGTTAAAGATGTTTCCAAGTGACTTCCTCTAATGCATTTGGTAAGCTGCCCTCAAGGGCTATTGTTTGAGCGCCTCATAACACAAGCTTAAAAAAAAAATCTCCTTAATACCTGGCAGTTCCAATAATCCATTTAATCTTTGCAAAAGGTAAGTACATTAACAGATTTTATTGCTGCTTCTGTTTGAGGATAAAATGATACCCTGAGAAATTCTGGGAACAGATGGAGAGTATATAATGGGGTCCATGTGATTTACCCAACTCCAAGTTGTCTAGCAGAATCTCTTTGACTACTCCACTGGATAAAACGGAGGTGCTGGTGCCGTTACCTTATTGGATCTCTGAGGATCACTCTAGAGGTAAGCTCATACTTAGGGTCCAGTCACATCAGTGTCAAGCTCACACTGAGCTCCTTCTGTAGCTTCCATTATCCCATCTTCCCCTAGAAGATCAGTCCCTTCAAATATTTGTCTCTGTCTCTGGTTTATTTTTAACTCTTATGCAGTCCTCAAAACCTAATTTGCTTTGTGCTTCCTCTATGAAGTTTTACCCAAGCACCTTAGGCAATGCTTTTTTCTCCCATTATGGTATTAGATCTTAGGCACTGTGGGAATCTTTTCATTATCTGATTTCAACTGGAACCCTTACATCTTCTTCTATTCAACTGGAGGCCTTGCATCTTCTACTGTAACTTCTGCTTATGTGTTTATTAGACTGTAAAATACTTTAGGAAAAAAAGATTCATTACTTACTTTTCATTTCCATTCCTGTTATGATTATTCAATGAGTTAATGAAAAATAAGACAGAGAAGAGCAAGTCAAGTAAAGCTGAAGAAATTCAATGAAAGGAAAGATAAGTAAGAGATACTGAACACAGATGACTATTAGAGACTATAGAAACTGCTAGAGATCTGACCTGTAGAGAAAGACTGGGAGA
The DNA here is from genome assembly GCF_903995425.1 of Onychomys torridus. Taxonomy (NCBI): domain Eukaryota; kingdom Metazoa; phylum Chordata; class Mammalia; order Rodentia; family Cricetidae; genus Onychomys; species Onychomys torridus. The sequence goes on from NC_050461.1 coordinate 12,569,299, forward strand.
AGGGAAGAGGAAAGTGGGCCATTGTTAAAGGATATTTAGGTGAAGTCATAAGCAAACAGAGCAGGAACTAGAAGTTAGATTTTTGAGGGCCCAGGAGGGTTAGCAAAGTTTCCTGAGGGCCCAGAAGTGGAGAGGCACTGGGCTAGAGCAAGTCAGATTGAAACTGCACATAACCTTAGCTCTTTGCAGGAGTTAGTGTTGGCCCACAAGATAGATCTTGAACTGTTTCCCTCTCAAAGAACTAGGTTGATGGATACCTGGACATAGGAACTGATTAAAGTGTTTAAAGCTAAAGCTTAAAAGTGATTAAAGGGATTAAAGCTGAGGTGCAATGAAAAGGAGATTACTTTTAAAGATAGGACAAGGTGTGCAGACTTTGTTTTCGTGTATTTACTGCTGTGTCAAGAATAGGAGTAAATGAGAGGTTGTTCCATGCCTAAGTCCTCATCTGTACAAGGACATTAGCCTCACTTCTGTTTATCTCCTTGGATAGGTAATGAGTACTGGCTCTTCAGCGTACTATACACCAATCATATTTTGTGCTCTTTTCCTTTTATACCCCTGGTTCCAAAATCCTTGCCTGAATTATTCTTTTGCTGTTGTTGGCATCATTTTGTTGTTGTTATTGTTGTTAAGCAGTATCTTGATGAGGTTTCTAAAGAAAGGCCATTTAGCATAGCACTTTTACTAACTTGATTTGGACAATATTCAGTCACTATCCTTAGTAGTCTGACTTTCCCTGGGAATATGTGAACAAATGTCTTTTCTACCTAGAGAGGGGACATTGGCAGACCAAAGTAATGATCCCTTAAAAGTCCAACTTGGAGAATCAATAAGTTTATTGAGGACAGTTTACAGGGCATGGGTAAGGGGGTACTTACAGAAGCACAAATGACTCAAAGGCAAATACATCACCATAAAGTCTACTCTAGCATGAATCAAGACTAGTGAAAGCTATATCCCTGGAGTTTGCACTTTGCTTACCTCTGGTTGTCTCAGCATGGGTAACTCACTCTGCTCAGCTTGGCTCAGGCCAAAGGGTTGCAGTCTAGGCTTCTGCTGAAGCAGACTCCTTGGTTCCAACAGCCACTGGGTCAGCATCATGACTGTTGCCTTTGTCAGCCAGAACTGACTGCTGCAAGGCCACTGCTCTGAGCAAGCAATACTCTCTCCCCAATTTACCTTATTCTACATGCTCTAAGGAACAGCTGCTTACCCTTAGGACAAGTTTAGTATTTTCTTTAAGGATTGCTGATCAGACTTTAAAACCTCCTACCAGCATCCTATTTCACTATTCTTTTTCCTAGGAACTCTGGCTTGTCACAAATCTTGACACACAGTCACTTTTAAATGACTCAGACCCTTTTGTCTACTTTGCCTTTCTCTCCTGTGATCAATGTGATCTTACAAAGTTTAAGGCTGATTTGCATGCTGCTCTAGACTATTCTGATCTTCCAGAGTATCTCCTACTTCATAAGGAATATGTCTCATAATGGGTCTCAGCAAAACCATGAACATAACATACCAGTTTACTAGAGTTTCTTCTACTTCATGAAGGGTATGTCTCAACAAAACCATAAACATGCCAATGTTGTGGAGTAGAATATTTGTTTAACTATGTAAAGATTTGTTTCTGTTTCACCTTGCCTGCCTAAAGCATATAATTGGTCTAATAAAAAGCTGAATGGCCAATAGCAAGGGCGGAGGTATAGATGGGACTTCTGGGCAGGGAGAGTAAGTATGAGGAGAAATTTAGGCTTGGGAAAAGGGAAGAAAGAAAAGGAGATGCCAGGGAGCTAGCAGGAACCAGCAGCCAGACATAGGGAAGCAGGAACACGTAGGACATACAGAATGAGAGAAAGGTAAAAAGCCCCAAAGCAAATGCGGATGAATAGAAACAGGTTAAATTAAGTCAAAAGAGCTAGTGGGACAAGCCTAAGGTAAGGCTGAGCATTCATTATTAATAATGTCTGCATGTCTTTATTTGGGAGCTGGTTGGTAGCCCAAAGAAAATGTCAACTAAATATGGCTCCCAACGTGGGTCTCAAATTACCACACAGGGCCGGAGAAAGCTGAAAAAAAAAAAAGAAACAGAGAAAATGCCCCCCAAAATAAAAAAACAAAAACAACAAAAAAAAAACAAATGAATATAGCCCCTTTAAGAGGCACTATGGTCCAGCAGAGCACTTGAACTGCTGGCACACTAAGTGGAAAGGACAAGCTAAGTAAAAATGCCTGACACATTGTGGGCACCAGTTTCCTGGAGTTTTGGTGGTTAATTCCAGTGCTCAGTTAAATGCAGCTCTTAGTCAGGCCCAAGGGCTTAAGATGCAACTCTTATAGACCCATGGAAGGGGTGGAGCCAACAACCAGAGCTGCAGGGTGAGGGCTTAGCTAGCTAGCCACTTAGCAGTTTAAGATTTGGCTTATGCTTTCAGAGAATGCAACAGGTGTACAGGAAAACAGTTCCAGACTGAAAAGAACCTTTAAATGGGTTACAGTGTACATAGTTGCTTAAGAAAGAAAAGAAAAATGGGTATAGACAGTCATAGGAAAAATAAAATAGTTTGAAATAATTAAGTAAAGTGTTAAGAAAGAGTAAAGTAATATAAAAATAAGACACATTAAGATGGGAAATATACAGGGAGTCTGGATTGAATTTTTTGAATGCTGATGAGTGAACGACAGCTTCTGAGAGACACGAGATTGTAAAAAGAACTGCTGGATTAAACTAGCCTAGATACTTTAGGGATATCTTGACTTTAAAATGGAATTCAGAAAATGTAATTGTGTTAGGGGAGAGGTTATACATTTGTTTCAACAGGAAATGAAAGGCTTTTGATTCCTTCAAAATTAATAGAGATCAGATTTGATTGGGGTATAACCCCTAAACATATTGGCTACAGAAATAAAGAATGAAATCTAAGAAAAACTACAAGATATGTAACATATATGTTGACCTTTTGACGTGAGAACAGCTGTGAGACTGGGTGAGATATGAAAAGACTTGTTAGTTACAGAATCCAAATGACTTATTACATGCCATCCTTTCATATGGCCTGAATAGAGGTTGGTTGGTTTTCCAGTCCAAACAAACTTATAAAGTTGACAGATGTCTTTTACCTGCTCAAACAGAAAACGAAAGTCCATACTTGTGTTAATGCAGATATGTAGGTTACCTTTGAAAGTTTGTGTGTTTTCAGAGCAAGGAGACCTGACATCAGTGAAAATGGTCGGCCCAGGTGATCCAGCCTCTCAGAATGCCACTGTTGCAGTTTGCTCAGAGTTCTGCATTCAGAACAACTTCAAGGCTCCTAGCTGAGATGATCCTACTTCACAGAAAAGTCTGACAGATATTTTGCAGGACACAAAGGAAAGTGACTGCCAAACTTTGCCAAGACAAGGACAGCCCTTCAAAATTCCTGCTTCAGAGAAAAGCCTGTTAGATATTCTAGGCCTGTAGGCTGAAGCTGGATGTCCCAGTGTTGCAAGGGAACCTTGGGCGACTGTCTAGGAAACCAGATATCTGTCATTTCTATAGTTTGGAAGTAGCTTGCACTGCACTTTCTGTTTACTCAGGTAATATTATGTCCTTCTGGGGTCTTTGATGGAGTTGAAGACTAGATACTTATAGAGCTTTCCTTAGTTATGACAGAAGGTAAATTAGGTACAAAACTTTGGACTCACCAAGATAGGATTCATAATGGAGTATTTACTATGAATTTGCCAAGTATAAATGGACTGGATATTGTAAATGTAATTTTTACTTGATAATTGCTCTTCTTGTATATAATTTTACTATGTTAAAGTTAAAAACCTTACCTTTCTTATTTAGACAAAAAGGAGGAAATAATGTGGAATACAATATTTGTTTAACTATGTAAAGATGTATTGCATTTGTTTGTATTGCATAATAATTGTTTAACTATGTAAAGATGTGTTGCTGTTTCACCTCCCTTACTCTAATAAGAAGCTGAATAGCCAATAGCTAGACAGAGGAGGGATAGGTGGGGCTGGTTGGCAGAAAGAAAAGAGGAGTCAGCCAGCCAGCCAACTGGGGCTCAGACAGACAGCCATTCATGGATGAAGCAGGAAAGCAGGATGGACAGTATGCAGATGAGGTAAATGAGCCTTGGGGAAGCATATAGGTTAACAGAAATGGGTTATTTTAAGTTAAAGGAAAAAAGTTAGCTAGAAACAAGCCTTAGTTAAGCCTGAGCATTCATAATTAACGATCTTGAAGTTTTTTGTGACTTGTGTATTCCTTTTAGATTTGACTCATTAGTTTTTCAGATGTTACTTTAATACTCCGCCCTTTCTTCTCCAATAAAGTATATTTAAATGACCATTCACCTATTCTGTTTCCTGAATGTTTTTATAGACCTTGTTTAGTTCTTTTTTTGTGGTTTTTTTTGAGACAGGGTTTCTCTGTAGCATTGGAGCCTGTCCTGGACTAGCTCTGTAGACCAGGCTGGCCTTGAATTCAGAGATCCACCTGCCTCTGCCTCCCGAGTGCTGGGATTACAGGTGTGTGCCACCACCAGGGTGGGGGATTTAGCTCAGCGGTAGAGCACTTGCCTAGCAAGTGCAAGGCCCTGGATTCGATCCTCAGCTCCAAAAAAAAAAACAAAAACAAAAACAAAAACAAAAACAAAAAAAAAACCCCAAAGCACATTCTTTAAAATCAACAAAAAATAAATAAAAGTTGTGAAGCACACAAAAAATAATGACATCATTTCCTGTTTCCTTTTCGTCCCTCTAACCACTCCCATGTTCCTTCCTTTCAACTCCTCACACATATCCCCTCCCCTACATACTCCCTTTAAAACTGATAGCCTCTTTTTCTTTCTTTATTATTGTTACACACACACACACACACACACACACACACACACACACACACGCATGCATGCACGCACGCACACACGCACGCACCCACACACATGCATCAATATATAAATACAATGATGAATCTATTTAGTGCTGCTTGTGTGCATGATTTCAGCATTGACCACTTTGTATCAGATAGTCAATTATGCACTCATCCCTGGGAAACCATGGTCTTCGAATATTCAGTAAACTCTACTTTAAACAGATGGGGACAGTCATCAGGCCTTCATCATCTAATTTATAGAATACAATGACTTAAATTTAGTATAATTCTTAGGTACACTGGAGTTTTTGGAATGCTAAGTGGCCATTGGCTTCAATTTAAAGTTACTAGCATTAATACCTCCACTAAAGAAAGCCAGCTAGTTCTCTGAAATTTTGAGGCCAAGCATTGAATTCTTTGAACCCATTGAAGTCCCAGATGGAATCTTCTTCCAGTATCAGGCTGTTTCACCCATGTAGAGAAAAACCAATCATTGTTTGGCACAGCTTTATCAATGATCTCAGTGGGATCTCCTGCAGAACTTGCTGCAGCTTCTGCATCATATTTGTTATTTCACTTTTTGTTATTAGATTAATGATTATATTCATCCTTAAATGTCATGGACCATCTAAAATTTGGGCTTGCTTTGTTTGCATATTTGGAAGTAATAAAGCTATCATTGTTTATATATGTGATGGTCATCTGTGTACAAAATCCAGAAGAAAATGCAAAACTGAAACCTGACAGTTAAAGCAAGATGATACGATATGAGGTTATTATAAAATTATCATCTTCCCATATTTTAGGGATGAATAAGTAAATCTGGAATTTTAAAACACAATACCATTGTATTAGTATCCAAAAAATGAAATGTAGTATTGACCTAAGACCTCTATGAGGAAAACTACAAAATTTATGCTAAAGTCTAGGAAGCTGAATAAATGGAGAGGTTTTTCCCATGTTCATGGATATGAAGATCCAATAATATCTGTATGCCAGTTCTTCTAAATGGATATATAAATTCAATGTGATCACAATCAGAATACCGGAAAATTATTTTTGTGCATGTTAATAAACTAACTCTGCAGTTTATATCAGGAAGCAAGAGATCCTGAATGGTCAATATATGACTAAACAAGAATATAATTGGAAAAGTGATGTGACCTGACTTCAAGAGTCACTATAAATCTCAGTAGTCAAGGTAGTGTGGTATTGGTGGAAAAAAATAACAGATCAACAACTAAGACAGATATTAATTCTGGCCAAGACAAACAAACAAACAAACCCATAAGCATCCTCAACAGTATTTATTAGAGGATTCCATGGCTCACTTGTAATTTTTAGTCCCACATTCTCAATGAAAACTCACTTTCTACATAAGTGGGAAGTTGTCTGGATGCCAGTGCTGTATTACTAATGACTGGAAGTTTCTGAAGGAGGGGAGCCAATTTCTTTCATTGTGTAGACACTGGGAGGCTGGCTGGGAAGAAATGGCTCTTAGTGAATGGGAAGGGGACACCGGAGTGTAATGGGAGATGAATAGTGGCACAATGTACTGTATATATGTATAAGGACTGTCAAAAGCAATGACAAAGAAATACTTCTTGAAGTGAAAACTATACATTCACATAAAAAAATAAAAAAGAATCCACCCACAGACCAACTATTCCTTATGAAACTCAACTCAAAATGGATAAAAATCAAAATGTAAACATAAAATTTCTATGCTATTAAAATTAGCATGAGAAAAATCATCTTAGTAATTTTTGTGTGTGTGTGGAAAAAATACCCTGGCAGAAGCAAGTTAAGGGGAAAGGGGTTTGTTTGGCTAATAGTTGAAGGTGCCATGACTCATGGGCTGGAATTCCCAGAAGCTGATCTGCTTATACTGTACCTGTAGTCAGGAAACCGAGAGACACCATTGCTGGTGCTCAGCTACCTCCCTCATTTGGACATAGTTCAGGGTCCAAACCCAGGCAATGGAACTGTCCACTTTTAGGGTGGGTATTCCTACCTCAAATCAAATGAACCTGACAAAATACAGTCACTTACAGGTATGCCCAAAGGCTTGTCTCCTGGGGGAGTCTAGATCCTGTCAAGCTGATAACAAGTATTAACCATCACAAAAATCTATTAACTGCTCCAGGTATAACACAAAAGAAAAAATCCGTGTGAGAAATTGAAATTTTCTGTACTGTGAAATGGAGATGAAGAAAATTAAAATACATCTGATAAATGATATTTAGTACATACAAAGACTCTTAGAACTGAACAATAGTGTGATTACACCCTAAATTCTGTGGGTTGCAATGCTGTATGGGCTGGTACAGCTCAACGAAGAATTTACTACCTAATGCACCAAAGCATCAAATAAGGCTATGAAATTGAACGCAGTGCAGGAGAGGCCATGCATGAGCAAAAATACAACACCCTGAAAGGCATTATTTGTAACCATTTCATCCTTCCCATTTGGCAGGTGACACCGGCACATTCCAAAAATGTGTTCTTCGAAACAAAAAGTCAGTGAAACACTGTTTGAGCCATGATAGCCAAACCTTCTGTATAGTTGTTCTAATTTAGCTGCTTATATCAAACTGGAAATTATATAGGAAAAAAACAACTTTGACTTAAAATAAAATGACTGTAAAAATGATAAGCTCGACAATTACAAATGCTCACATTTTTAATATTATTGTTCGGTTCAGGGTAATAGTTGTGAAACTGACCTTCACTGTTATTGAAACATGTTATTATTCATGATTAGTGTGACCTTCAGGGGTCACAGACTCAGTCACTGACCTGAACAGCTAAACTTGTCTATATCCTGACTAATATAAAGTATAGCAATCATTCCTTTGGTTGCCATTTAAAATCAATACACTTTAGAAATTTCTGAACACTTACCTTGATTTTTACAACTGGTTTTGTGGATGAGAAGCTGCTGCTGAGGATCAGCTGTGGGATGTCTCCTTAAGCTCTTATAAATTATGCATTTATTCTTGCTGATCAACCAGGTTAAAAATTAATTGTATTCACTGTCCTTCCTGGTTACCTACTAGAGAGATCATATTTTCTTGTAATTATGAGATATTTGTTTTTCAGAATGTTATCTCTGCCTTCACCCCACCTTAATTTTTTCTGTAATTTTTCATTGTTTCTGTGCCCCAACTTTAGGAGTCCAGGGTGCATTAGAGTTGTGGCTGAGAAGAAGTTCTTATTCCCTCATCATGCGTTTGTCTTCTCTGCTGAACCAGAACTGCCTGTTTCTCTAAATGAAAGTCTGTATCTCAGGCTTTACCAACAAACTAGCTTCCCCAGGCTGCTGTGCTTTCGTTACAAAATGAGAAATCACAAAAAGGACAGAATTTGACTCTCCCACATTCTGGAGGCTAGAATTCAGAAACAGAGAAGGGCTGTACTACTCCAGAATGTTTTGATAACAGCCATCTCCTCTGCCTCTCTGGCCTCTGATGACTGCTGCAGGGCCAACGAGGGTCACAATTCCTCACTCCAATGGCTGTTTCTCACATGGCATCTTCCTACTCTTAATGGCCATCTGTGTGGCTCTTCTGTTTATAAGGACATTATTATGTGTGTTCAGAGCTGATTCTTCTATTCATCATCACTTAATCATTTATATCTCCCAGATAATTTCATGTTCTTGGTCAGGTTCTGGGAATGTCACAAATTTTAGGAGGGGGGCAGTATCCTTAACACAGAAACCCTGCACGCCATCAGGTGTGGTTAGTTTCTCTTCCTTCTGAAGCACTTTGCATATGTAGTGGAGTGATGTACACTCAGTGGAGTTGTTCTAGTAATTCTGCTGTTACTGGGTAATAAAGGTGGACAGAGACCTGGAATCTGCCATACATATTAGTGTCTTGTAGTAGGCATTGTGGTCCTTGCTCATAGTGAGGCCTCTAGTGTTCTAGTGTAAATGTCCAGCAGTTACACCTGTAGGAAGGGTGTGTGTCAGTCACACCTGTGGGGAAGGTGTATCATTCATAACTGCTGGAAGGATGAGTGTCTGCCACACCTACCCTTTCTCTCACCTATCTATCTATCATCTATCTATCTATCTATCTATCTATCTATCTATCTATCTATCTATCTAATATCTATCATATATCTATTTTACATATATATTTATATATCTTCTTTTGTGTGTATGTGTGTACATGTGCATGTATGGGCACACGTGCATGCACATGTGCATGCATGCATGCGTGCGTGCAAGCGTGTGTGCGTGCGTGCGTGCGTGTGTGTGTGTGTGTGTGTGTGTGTGTGTGTTTGTTTCTCTGTGTGTGTGTAAACCTCAAGATAATGTAGGTGCCATCTATCATTCTTTATCTTTGTAGCAGATTCTCCTACTGAATTTCAAGCTCATTGATTCAGCTAGTCTGGCCCGACAATGAGCTTCATGTATGCACATGTTTCCTCTCCTTGCCCTCACTGCCAAGGCTTGGGCTATAGGTGTGTGCCACCATGCCCTGCTTTTTCTTGCATACTGGGAATCTGAAATCAGATGAACTGTCTTATACAGCAGGCAATTTACCAATTGAACTACCTCCCCAGCCCCCGGGTTGCTCTTCCCATTAAACATCTTCATACCTGCTATACTTACATCAGTCTGTATTCTTTTACCTTCAGTCTTGTGACAGAGATGGAATTCCATTCTGTATGGACAGAGGAACAAAAAGAATCAAATGGCTAGAAAGAAATAGAAGGAAATACAGTGTGGTTTGAATGAAATAACAAAATGCTTTATGTAACAGTAATAATTAAAGAATAATGGCCATGAATTTGAGCAATAGCAGCAGGGGGGCAGGGCACAGGTGGAGTTCTCAGGACAAAAGAAGGGGGATGTGATAGAAATACAGCATTCATATATGATAGTCTTAAAATTTTAATTAAAATATAAACCTAAGTTGGAAGTCATTTTCTTGTTTTTATGCTTTTTCTGGCCTGGGAAGACTCTGAATTGGAGTCAGGTTGCGATAAAGAGAATAAATAGTCCATAAAGCTACATGGAAATACACATTCTATACTATGCCCTATACCATATGGGAGCTACCACATGGGATTTTAAAATGCATGTTGGCACACATTCCCATCAATTAGAGAAAATCTCTTATGGCGATATTTTATTTGTGCAGAAATGTGATTTTTATTTGTAATGTTAATAAAGTTGCCTGGGGATCAGGGCTAAGAGCAAGCCATTAAGCAGACGTCTGGTAGTGGTAGCACACACCCTTAATCTGATTACGTCAGGCAGTGTCTGTGTGGTCAAGGACACAGCCAAGCGGTGACCCGAACCTTTAATCTCAGTACGAACTATAGAGATTCAGAGGTCTGTATAGGCAGGCAGTGATCAGGAAGTCATGTAGTTGGGTTTAGAACCAATGAGAAGGCAGAACAGAAAGGCAATAAAAAGACAGGACACAGGAAGAAGGTCTCTCTTTCAGGAGAAGGAGCTCAGCGAGTGGTAAGATAAGGTGGTTTTAGCTCTTGGCTATTGCTCAATCCCTGGGCTTTTAACTCTGTATTTGGCTCTGTGTTTCTTATTTAATAAGGCCATTTAGCATTAGATCTACAATCTCTCTAGCATTCAAAAGGTTAACAATCATCTTTATTTATTTATTTCTATGTAGCATTGTCATAGTTTTAATATTTCCCATTATTTTCAGGTTCCAGGACTCACTTTTGCCTTCAAAACATAAAACAATTAATAATAAAATAATTATAATAGTTACAGATAAATAGATAAAATAATTAGGTTCCTTCTTATGGTTCTTTGACTCCATCCATGTTTTCATTTAATGCTTATCAATGTTTTCTGTGAACTCTTTGTCCCCAGTGTTCTCAGATTTTACCCCTCCTACTAAATTATGCAGATTTGTTACAAGCATGGAAGGAATTGGGGCATGACAAGAGCAGAGGCAACAAGGAGGTCCATGGGAAGTTATAGAAACCCACTAGATTAATTGTTTTTTTTTTAATATGATAACTACTTCATTGTCGGTGCATTTGCCCATTGTATCAAAAATAGTACAATATTGACGGTAATATACACACTATTAGGAGAGGTTAGGGAGCTCAGCAACAAACCTGTGTATTTGTGCTCAAATGATTCTCAACCAAGAACACACAATAGGGAAATGGTAGTCCCTTCAATAGGTGGTACTGCAAACACTTGATGACTACAGACAGAAGAATGCAATGGGATTTTGAAAATCTCATACCATGAACAGAAATCAGCTAAAACCACTGGTTTCTAAGCAAATACATGCCTTAAACTCTATTACTTCTAGAAGAAAAGAGAGGAGAACCACATTGATCATTCTGGCCAATAGTGCTGTTACATGACTGCAAAACCACAGACAATAAACCAGAGAACAGGCGACTGGGATTCCATCTACACATCTCTTTCCAGAAATGAACAGTTAGCAGAGTGAGACAGCAGTCCACAGAGTGGATAGAAACATCACCACCATCTGTCCCTGTCTACCTGCTATTATGAAGTCATAAAGCACTAAACTTCCCCAAGGTTTTGCTTTTTACCTTTAAAATAACTGGTTATTAGAATTCCAGCACTATAGATAGCACCAAGTCATAACTCAGTAGATGTTAAAGTAGTTAAAAATTGACTGAGTTATGTTAGGTAAATAACTTTATGCCATAAAAGATTAAAGCAAGAAGTAGTTACTCAAAGACAATGAAATGACACCCAATACAAGTCTTTGAAAGGTGTTACTCATCTCTTCTGGGCTTTAAGATGAGTCCCCCCCAAACATCGCAGGCTCTGAAGGTAAAGTCAGCCATCTTCCATTCACCATTTCAGTCATTGTTTTAACTTGATGTGTACTTGAATGTGATTACACCTGTTAGAATACAGTGAAACATAGTCCTTATCTTCGTCTTGATTCAAGCTGACAGGCATAGTGGCTAGTTTAGATTCCTAGGACTGTACTCACACCTCTCTTCTAACATTGTACTTTCCAATCTAGGGCCCTCACCTGCACGTACTCTCCACATAGGCCTCTCCTAATAATGTGCTTGGCAACCTGAGACCTTTACTTGTGCATACTATGCTCTCATAATCTCCTTCCCAAACAACACACCTGACAACCAATTAGCAACCTAGGACCCCCATTTGCATTGAACTATATTCACACACCACTCCAAGCAATGGAATAAGTTCTGGAGCCCTTAGTGACTAACAAAAGTAGAGTTTTTTCAAATGTCTTCAAAATGCCAGCACCAGGCTGATCTGGCTTGTACTGGTTTTGAGTACATGTTAACTAAGGCAAACTGTCCTTTAATTGGACATTTTAGGAAGAATTCCCTTTTTACAAACTTATGCCTATGCATTATTGGGCATGCACATGATGAAAATCAGATGAATTATGAGGAGGGGCGTGCACCATAGAGAAATGGTTTTATAACCTAAAATCTGTCAACTGAGATAGAGAACAACTTACATTATGCTCCTAGTAACCATATTTCTTCCCTTGATCCTCGTATAAAGAAGCCCTGAGCAGTAATGAGGGCTTGCTCATTGTATAATAATGAAGCCCTTTCGTTCCTGTGTGTCCCTTCAGTCTTAACAGCACATTCCTGTCTACTACGTACTATTGCTCTGCTTTGAATAAAATATTCCTACCACTTTCCAAATATGTGTGCACCTTTATTTCCTTCTCTAGTCAGATGCCCAGGACTTGAAAACACCTGGGCCAGACCCGACATTAGTAATAAGACACAGAAATTATTTTAATTACAGAGGAAAGTAAGTGCTTGTAATGACCTGATCAACGTTATAGGGGGATACTTTGTGTAACACTAATAATTTCTACCTGGAACAAGTCCATTAATATCCCCAAAAGCCATCACGATAGAATCCCTGTATTCTTCATGTAAATGGGTATACAGAAAAGGGCTGCACGTGTGCTTAGATTAAATAATTCGAGGCACATTCTCTGTTCTGTCTTTACTCCTGCTTACATGTAAGCACATTGAATTTCATAAAAACGTTAAGTCTTTATCTATAATTCTCACTGCTTTCTTATAATACCCGGGAGGTTAAACCAAGCATGTTATAATAGATTAGAAACACATCTGAAGAAGAATCTCCCTAAGGAAGAGCTCCACCCTGAGACCAGGCTCACTGTGTATTTAAATAAAGTCAGGATTCATTAACTCTGACCTTTAACAATCAAATAAACAAAACCGTGCTCTACAAGGCATCCATTAGCACGCTGATGTGAATAAGTCACTAGCCATGTGACTTAGGGCTCAACCATTTGCCAAACAGCTGCTTTCTCAGCTCAAATAATGAAGAGGAAAAAAAAAAAAAAAAAAACAGCTGAAGCCAATTAGTGGATAAGCATTCATTCCCAAATATCTGAGGCAGTTGAGTGGTTTATTTTGGAGGCCAGATCTGTTGTTACTCAGATCCAAGGAAGAAAGCTCCCTTTACAAAAAATTGAGGGGTTTATGTTAACCCTTGTTTGCACTGGGCTGTCCTCCAAAGCACAGGCAGAGAGACAAGTAAACAAACAAACACACAAACAGATAATTAAGATCTTGGATCCTTGGAGGCAGCGCAGTGAACGATTTATTTAGAATTGCTTATTCCTTTGCTTGTGGAATATTCAAAGCATTCCGGGTACTAGGGAATGTGAATGTAAAATTCTAGTGTGAAACAAAATATCTAATTTCAAGCAGAAATTCTCTTTGCAAAAGACAACCGAGCAGACTGGAGCAGACAGGAGGGAAGACTGAGTGTATTTCGTGGGCTTAGATGCTGAAAGGCAAGCTATTTCCACCCAAGGAACAGCTTTGAGCACATTGCATTTCAGTCAGCATGGTGCTTTAAGTAAGTAGTGCCCAGTGTAGACCCAGGGATTTGAACACCTGGCTCCTGGCAGGAGATGGTATTTGGTGAGGTTATGGGAGGTGCAGCCCTATGAAGTCTGTCACTGCCGGCGGCCTTTGAGAGCTTATAGTCTCACCCCCTCTTTCCTCTGTGTGTTTGGTGTTCTCAGTTGAAGACCTGACCTCTCATCATCCTTTGCCTGCTGCCACATCTGCGTCTTACTGCTGGCCTCTCTGCCTGACAACCTCCATGTCACCCCTCTGGAGCTGTAAACTCCAACAAATCCTCTCTCAAGTGGCTTTTGGTAGAGGTGTTTTAATCACAGCAACATAGTAGTCACTAGTTGAGTTGGAATCTACACTATTGTGAGCAAACACAGTTTTTATTAAAATCCCTCTACTATAGTAGACTGTACTGCCTCCTGCCACAATAAAGGAACAATCTGGAATCTTTTTTGCCTTGACAATCCTGATAGCTACATTGATTAATATGGGTCACCAGTAAAGAAACATGGCATGCTTTTCCTGGAAAAAAAAAATCACTGAGCAAGGTACCGAGACACCACCTTTCTTGCAGACCGCCTTAATGTACACAGTAAAGGAAGCAGACTGTGAATTGTGACTGAGTTATGTACTAGTTAAAAGCCTTCAGTAAATTTTAATCCCTCTCAATTTGACTCTTTTAATGTGTTCATTAAGTCTTTTTCACAGACTCACAAGTTTGTGTTGTTAAATTTAAATAAGCTACTTTTTTTTTGTGAAGCTGGAACATTTAATTATAATGTAAAATTTACCCAAATTTAAATTCTTGCTTAGCCAAACATGGAAATGTCCATTTAAAATGGTTAACGTGTTGTAAAATGAAGGTGCAAAGTCCGCACTGGCTGTTTGAATTGCTCACAGAATTCTCTGGATGAGAGGGAATCTTTACAATTAGAAAATAGTGAGTTAACCACTTAAAATCACAAATAGTTCAGTTTTCTAGGAGAAAGACCGTTTTGTACTTTGGGAGGAAATGATCCCTCTGGAGGTCTCATCCATGCTGAGTTAAGGGCAGTCTCTCACCGCCGGTTAGGAGAGGAGTTCAGAGGGACTAATCAAACAAAACACAGTTGAAACAAAGAAAAGGTTGGGTACTCGATTGAACTTTGTGTGGTTTGTCCTGGAAGCCTTGACACAGCCTACCTGTAGTGCATAGAAATATGAGATCTATCGTAGGAGAAAACAACAACCATAGACAGCTCCAGATGACTCAGAAAAGATCCTCACCATTTTCCTCCACAGGCACTATCTTAGGTAGGGTTTTATTGTTGCGACGAGACACCATGACCATGGCAAGTCTTATAAAGAAAACATTTAATTGGGAGGGCTCGCTTACAGTTTCAGAGGTTCAGTCCATTATCCTCATGGTAGGGAGCATGGCACTGTGCAGGCAGACATGGTACTGGAGCTGAGGATGCTACATCTTGCAGGCAACAAGAAATTGACTGACTGTGACACTTAGTGAAGCTTGAGCAAAACACCTCAAAGCCTTTTCCCACAGTGATACACTTCCTCCGTCCAGGCCATATGCACTTCAACAAAGCCACATCTCCTAATAGTGCCACTCCCTATGAGATTATGGGGACCAAATACATTTAAATTTGCCATGGGCACCATGGAGGAAATGTGGAGTTGCAGGGGATGGTGGGAGAAGACACATACACAGTCCTGCTAGGAGGAAGGCCAGGCCTGTTATCATGATATGGAAAGAAGACTAATGCATTATGAAGCGGTTACTGTCTTCTCACTTTTTGGTTCAACTTTTAATGTTTTGACAGAAAAGTGCATTATTTTATTTGTTATGCTTTTCATACTTACAGTTTCAGCAAATATACTAACTAGCACACTAAGATTTAGAAAACAAATTTTCCAAGTAAAGAAAATTAATTTTTTCTCATAGTACAATAAGATCTAAGTAGCACAGAAGAGAAAAAAAAAATCTCATTTAATATTGTAAATAGCAGATCAGTATTCATTCACATATGTAAAATAAGTGTGTAACATGAATTGCTAAATGGTCTTTTTCTAAAAAAACCTGGAGCCTGATATTGGGGTAAATGCTAAAAGATCAGAGAGACAAAGGAACAAGCTATCTCTTATGTCTAGGACTCCTCAGCCTGAAAAGTTTTCCACCAAGGAAAGACTTTAGTTCTTGTCTCCTCATGCCTTATATACCTTTCTCTGCCTATGCATATCATTTCCTGTCTCAATTTTTTTTGTGTGTGTGCGCGGGGATTTCCTAGTGCATGTGACTCTCAAGTATTGGGATTAAAGGTGTGTGCCACTATTGCATGGCTCTGTTTCTCTCCTAGATTGAGTCAATCTCATGTAATCCAGGGTGGCTTTGAACTCACAGAGATTCAGATGGATCTCTGCCTCCTAAGTGCTAGGATTAAAAGTATGTACCATGACTGCCTGACTTCTATGCTTAATCTAGTGACTTGTTCTGTTCTCTGATCTCCAGGCAATTTATTACAATTTATCACCACATAAATGTACTTGAAAAGATAAACATAATATTAATACCTGTAACAAAAAGCCATGACAATAACCATAATTCCAGTATTTAATTTAATTTACTATTTCTTATTTGTATAAATAATTTACTGATAGCAAGAAAAAAATTCAAAGAAGTAATAGAAGTTAAAAAAATTAGTAATTCATATATTAGGTCATATTATTCATGGCAAATTAGAATAATCTACTTTATATTTTCTGAAAATTAGCATATATTTTTCCAGTAACCAAGTGAGTAATAGCTCTTAAAATATTATTAAAATACTAATACAAGATTGACAGTAGAAATTAGACTGTTAATATGGCAACTGTCAGCTTTTCACTATTTGTAATTAATTATTGAGATAGAACAACTTTACAAAGCAAGGTCAGTTTAGTTCACAGCTTCAGAGTTTTCAGGCCATGGGTGACTAGTCTGATTGTGTGGGTCTGTGATAGCCCTGTTGGTAACAGAAAGGGGACAGGCCACAGAGGCCCATTCACCTTTTGGAGAGGCATGAGAGAGACAGGAAAGGAGAAGCCCATGTGGAATATTATTTTAACTAGGCAAAGATAAGTTACATTTGTTTATGTTGTGCAATGTTACTTTAATTACTTGAAGGTGTGTTACATTTGTTTGTGCTGCCTTTGTTAATGATGTAAAGCTGTGTTACATTTGTTTGTGCTGCATTCCTTTAGTTACATAAAGATGTGTTGCTGTTTCACCTTGCCTAACCAAGGCACCTGATTGGGCTAATAAAAATCTGAACGGCCAATAGCTAGGCAGAGAAAGGATAATCGAGGCTGACAGAGAGAATAAGTAGGAGGAAAACTCTAGGTTCCAGAAGGAAGGCTAAAGAAGAGAATGAGGGAGAAAGAGGAGGGACACACCCGGGGCCAGAAGCCAGAGCTGCCAGTCAGTCAGACACAAGAAGCAGTGAAAGTAAGATACACAGAAGAAAAGAAAGATAAAAAAGCCCTGAGGTAAAACATAGGTAAAGAGAAACAGGTTGTTATAAGAGCTAGCAAGAAATGAGCATAAGATAAGGCCGAGCATTCATAACTAATAAGAAGTCTGTGTTGTGATTTGGGAGCTGGCTGGTGGCCTAAAAGAAAAAGCCTGTTACAGGAACCAGACCCCATAATCAGCTAGGTCTCAAATTTTGAAGTCTTTACCAACTTCCATTGTGTCACTATGGAAACAAAGTCTTTGTGCACAGGCCCTTGGGAACATTTTGTGACAGGGCCAGACAGTGCAGAGGTTCCTTCATCTTGAGTTCTTGCTGAGGTCATTTCACGTTTAGTTTGATTTTGATCTCATGGAAAATTACCCTGCTCTATTCTAGGAACACAATGTCAAGATGCCTCAGCTAACTTCTATTAGCACTGTTAGATTGCTTGTATTTGTGAAGCCCCCCTGCAGTTGCGAGCAAGAGAGAAACCAGGATGTTGATTTCACCTGCAAAAACCCTATGCTCTGGTTACTAAGGGTTACACTTAGGACTCAAATGCCTCTACCTGAGTGTAGTCCCAGCCAGCTGGAATAAAGACTTTCAATTAACTATAAACTATACCTGAATGGTCATCTCTCATGAACTTCCTGTTACAATTTCAACTCCAATCTGCAGCACATATCAAGGAAAAAAAGAAGAAAGAAAGAAAGAAAGCAACTGCAGAAACTATGCAAAATGTGTTTATGTCAAAGAAAGATCCCAGATAGTATAATTTTATTTGGACAGTTAAAAAATCATGTTTTTATATTTGCTTTTAATTTTCCTTTAATTTCTTGTATTTTCCAAATACTAGTAAAAGGTGTATTGGGGGTGTGTGTCTCTGTGTGTGTGTGTGTGTGTGTGTGTGTGTGTACATATGTAGGTGAGAGGATTTGAGGCCTGTAGATAACCTTAGTACTCTACATTGGACTCCATCCACATATTCTTTGAGGCAGGGTTTCTCACTGACCTTAAAGGAACTCACTGAGTAAGCTGGGCAGATGAGGCTTTCTGTCTTTCTCCAATGCGAGGATTACAAACTCAATCTTCCTCCCACCCCACATGCCACACTTGATATTTTATATGGGTTCTGTAGCTTCAACTTAGTTCTTCATATCTTGCAAGGCAAGAACACCTTAAGCCATCTCTTCAGCCTGTAAAAGGCAAGTAATTATATTACTTTATTATTTGTGTCGTCATGTGCTAATTTATATTATGCAGTGTGTATAAATGTGAACGTGGCTTTATGACCAGGGCATTTCCTGGCCCTTGTCTAGGCATCCTCCAGTGAATGGCAGCTCTCACAAAACAGTTCCAGGACTCCAGCAGGGCATTCTCCTATGAGAGTTGTAAGTCACCACACTGCTTAGTTTACTTTTCTGAGGATTTCCCCTTAGTCCCTTCCTATGTTTTATGACAAACTCCTTTGTTGAGTGCATTTGAACTCGGGTTTCCAGACTGGATGATTGTCTTGGGTCCTTGTTTGGGTGCTTGCATTAGAGGATAAAAGCTCCAAAATAGGGCTCTTTGTTTGAAAAACTTTTGCATTCCACTTAAAAAGCAGAGAAATGATCAAAATAGCATGGTTGGCAGGACTGGGGTGTGTTGAAGTTGTCTTTGTTTTTAGAACTGGCATTTGTTGAAGAACTTTGCAGACAGTAGACACCTTAGAGAAAGAGATGCTCACAGCTCCACTTATGCTGTAATTAAATGAGTGGACCAAATTTCCTGACCCCCAGATGAGAGCTGGGTGGCATGAATGATCTAGAAACTTTTTCATGTTCACTTCCGAGGGAGGGAAAACAAAACAAAAGACAAATAACTTCTTCCAAATATAGCATCAGCAAGATTTATTTTATTTCCTTTTGGTGGCGCTTTGTGGAGTTGTGTCTTTAGTTTGGATAACAGTTCCTGTCATGTTAAAGTTACTTCAAAACAAAATGACATTAGTCATTTTTTTAATTGAAAAGGGGGAAATTAAAATAAAAAAGAACCCTTTTAGTAGGCTTGCAGTTGGCCCTCCTTGCTGGCTTTGCTTAAAAGGCATTTCTTGAGTCTGAATTGCTTTGATTTCTGGTCACTGGAAGAAGTGACCCTTAATGTGCCTCCCCTGTTTCCATTTCCTATTTCACTGCCAACCCTTAACGCATTCTATTATTCTGGAATTGGTTTAGTTGTACTTGAAAGGAAGTTCACTTGACTTGTTCTCAGAGTTTCTTAGACTGGTTGTGTGTATGTGTGAGTGTGTGTGTGTGTGTGTGTGTGTATGAGTGTGTGCGTATGTGTGTATCCATGTGTGTGTGTTAGTGTGAGAGTTTTGTGTGAGTGTGTGTGAGAGAGTGTGTGTGAGTGAGTATATGTGTGTATGCAATAATCACAGTGGAAAATGGAATTCTTCATTGGATAATATGGTACTTTTTATAATCTTCCAGATATTATACTTTCTTGTGATATTTCTTGTTAAATATCACAGAATAATAGCATCCTTAATAGAAATGTTGGAAAACATAGTAAATATATTTAAAATTAATAATATCATTATTAGGTTCCATTGTACTATAATTATTGCTCTTATGGTAAAAAGTACATTTTGGAAGGAATTAGTTCAAATTTTATTATTTTTCTCACCAAAACCAAGTGAAGCTACTTTGTTTCTAGAATGAGAACATATTAATGTGTGTTTTAAGGAAGAAAATAAAATAAACAAAACCCTTTTCTGTTTCTTCTTAGACATATGTGACCATTTATTATAGTTTATGCTGCAGAATTAATGCTTCTAGAATAAGCAAGAGAAACTGTTCACTTTGGGAGCATCCTGACCTGCATATTTTACCAAACAATGCTTACTAGTGGAAGTGCAGCCATTCATATATTAATATATTCAAGATGGAGGAAGAAACACATCAGACCTGACATCTTCCTCCACAGCTGCTTTAGAACTGACAACAGGAGCTCACAGTGGATCCTCAAACAGGAACAGGAGCTCACAGTGGATCCTCAAACAGGAACAGGAGCTCACAGTGGATCCTCAAACAGGAACAGGAGCTCACAGTGGATCCTCAAACAGGAACAGGAGCTCACAGTGGATCCTCAAACAGGAACAGAAGATTACAGTGGATCCTCAAACAGGAACAAGAGCTCACAGTGGATCCTCAAAAGAGACTGGAGTGGTCTAGAGGTCAGGAACAACAGCTATAGAACCATAAACCATTTTAGTATCTGTTACTGAGGATATGGATGAGAAATTCAGTAGAAAAAGGATTTTTGAAAATAACTGAAATATCTTAAAAATGCACAGATATGTCAAAAAGTACATTTGAAAGTCTCTCTAGTAGAATAGGTCAAGCAGAAGAAAGAATGTCTGAATTTTAGAACTGACTTACAAATTGAAGAGAGAAAAAAGAAAATCTAAGGAAGAAAAATGAATAGATCACTCCAGATCTTTAAGACACCGTTGTACAGACAGATAGCAATGTAAGTTGAATTCCCATGGATTAGAAGGCAAGGGTTATTAATGGCATAGAACACTTGATCAGTGAAATGATAGCACAAAGGTGCAGAAGGCTTATAGAACTACACATAGACATCACCATAAAATATTTTCATAACAACATGTTGTACATAAGGTATTCAAAACATAATACAGAAGAAGACTTCAGCAATCTGCATATAACCAGTGCCAAGTCACATGTAAAGATGTAAGGACTAACAGCAGGTTTCTCAGCAGAAACCCTACAGGCCAAGAAGCAATAGAAGAATGTACTCCAAATTCTGACACAAGGTAACTTCAAGAAGAAAACTAATCTTCAAAAATGAAAGAGAAATAAAGTCTGAAGAGGAGAAACACATTGAGGTAATTCAATATGACCAGACAAGCCTTGCAAAAGGATGCTTAAGGGAGTTTTTGGTCCCAAAAATGAAAGAAAAATAACCATTGTCATGAAAGCATGTGGAAACATAAATATCACCAAAGAAAAACAGAAAGGATTCAACATAATACTGTAAACCACAAGAGACAAAACAATGGAAAGAGTCCTCACAGCAACAGGATGACAGGAGTGAATCTTCCCCATCAAAAGTAACCTCTAATGCAAATGCACTAGTTGTCAAAATAAAAGATGCAGCCTGGCTGAATAGCAAATCCAAACCCAAACCAGAGAAACACAATTCACTATTCCCAATTCACACAGGCATATAGACAGCAAATGAGAGGCCAGGAAATGATGCTCCAAGCAAAAGAACATGAAGTATGAGCAGCTTTACCAAATGACAAAACACACTTTAACATGAGTTTCTCTACAGTGTGATGAATAAATACCCGATAAGAGCCACATGGGGGACAGAGTGCAACTCTGCATGGCTCTCGGGATGAACCTAACTGGGTATAAGGGAATGAAGAAAGGGCAAGCACACCAACACACACAGGAAAGCTGGGGTTGGGTGGTGTGGGCTCTAGGATTAAAAAAGCCACAGCACCTCAGAGGCTCAGCTGTGTATTATACACAGGTGAACACGGAGGCAGGGATATTATATACAGCTTGACAAGGAGGTAATCTTATTACAAACGGCTGAATGAGGAAACAGGTTCAGCCAGTCTCAGTAGAAACAGTCTCTGTAGGGACAGCCTTCAGGCTATTAACATCGAGGGAAGAAAACTATCGCGGTCATTTTCTGAATACATTGTCAACATTCTCACTCAGAGCAGAGGACACTTTTGACATTCCTATAGGGTCTTTGACATCGCTATACCCATGTTGAACAACACACATTCACTAAGGACTTTACTCCCTCCCTACAACAGAGTATTTAGGCTCTGTGTGAGGGTACAGTCTGTCTTTGTCAGGCAGGCATGGTAGGGAGCATGATGCTGTTTGATCACATTTTGTGAGTAGTCAGGCAGCAAAGACTAGAAAGGGATTGAAACCTGGCACATATATGTGGATGCATGCATGCCACTGTGTACATGTGGGGAACAAAGGACAACTTTCAGGAACTGATTCTCTCTCACCATTTGGGACCCAGAGATTACATTTGGGTCAACGGGCTTGTTGCCAAGTGCCTGAACTTGCTGAGCTGTTTCTCCAGTCTCAGGTTTGGTTTTCAATTTATATGCACATAATATTGGAATAACTATTGGCTAATTGGTTGCTTTTTTTTTTTTTTTTTTTTTGAGACAGGGTTTCTCTGTATAATAGCTGTCTTGGAACTCACTTTGTAGACCAGGCTGGCCTCAAACTCACCGATTCATCTGCCTCTCCCTCCTAAGTACTGGGATTAAAGGCATGCACCACCATGCCCGGCTAGAACCCCCAATTTAATAAAACAAACACTGTTACACATAAAAAGAGATACAGGTAACAGTATAATAATAATTATTTTAATGTTCCATATTTATGAATAGAGAACTCAATCAGACTAAAAAGAAACAAACCAAAAAAAAATCAACAGCAAAGATAGGAGATATTTACTGACAAACCCATCCAATAGCTGACTAGACATTTATTCAGAATAAACCATGTATTAGACCACAAAAAAAGCTTTTGAAATTTTTGAAAAAATTGAAATTACACGCTGTCTTTTCCGATTACAACATAATAAAGGTAGGAGTCATTGGCAACGTAAATTTTAGAAATTATGTAAATACGTTCAGACCAAAAAGAGAAAAAAAAAACAATGACGTTTTAAAGAAAATTGTGCACTGATGAATTAAGAAGAGATGCTCAGCTGGGCAGCAATGGCACATGCTTTTAATCCCAGCACTCAGGAAGCGGAGGCAGGCAGATCTCTGTGAGTTCCAGGGCAGCCTGGTCTACAGATTGAGTTCCCAGGGCTACACTGAGAAACCCTGTCAAAAGAAGAAGAGGAGGAGCAGGAGGATGAGGATGAGGAGGAGGAGGAGGAGGAGGAGGAGGAGGAGGAGGAGGAGGAGGAGGAGGAGAAGGAGAAGGAGGAGAAGAAGCTGCAGATTCTAGTTCACACCAACAATCTGATAGGAGTCCTGGGAATATAGATTAGTGGGAGAGCATTGTGAAGCCCTGGAGTCAATGTCACACACACACACACACACACACACACACACACACACACACACACACAAAGGAAAAAAATGTTTCCCTTTAAAGAATTAAAAATCAAAATTAACTCCACAGCACACAAAATAGAAAAAACAAAAATAGAAGAATCAATCCATGAAATAACGGTCATAGAAGAAATGACACTGAGAAGAAGTACAAAAGGTCAATCAAACAAAGTGCTTGTGTTTGTATTGCACTTCTGTTTTTGAAGAGAAGCAATATTGGCAATACTCCAGCTAGACTAACTGAGGAGAGAGACAGAGAAGAAAAACAAATAACAACCAATATCAACAGGATTATAAAGAATCATTAGGAATTGCTATGAAAATGTATATGATAACAAATTGGGAAAAATAGATAAGTGGAGAATGTTCTTGACATGAGGCTATTCAATATGAACCATTAGACCATGAAAAATAGAGGAGAAAAAACAAGGATTAAGACTGAATCGGTGATAAAAAAAAAAAAAAAAATCTTCCAACCTGGGCTAGAAAGATGGCCCAGACGGAGAGCTGCTCTGCAGTTCTAGAGGTCAGCTCCCAGCAACCACATGGTGGCTCACAACCAGCTATAGTGGGATCCCATGCCCCCTTCTGGTGTGCAGGAGTACATGTAGACACAGCACTCACATACACAAACTACATAAACAAATAAACCTTTTAAAACCAATCTTTCCAACCAAGAAAGACCAGGATTATACAGCCTCACTCCCTGGGTGACTGACAAGCTTTACAAGATCAAAGAACTGAGAGGAGACAGCTTTCCAATAGTCATTCCTTGAGGTCATTAGTCAGCTTAACCAAACTATGGAAGGATACAGCAACAAAAGAAAATGATAGAACAATTTCTCCAATGAACACAGATGACAAAGTTCTCAGCAAACACTAGTAAACTTAGTTCAATGCCTTTAAGCTGACCAGAGATCAATCATCCCCAGGTACATTATGATGCCTGCATGCGCTGGGGCAAGGTTCTTTTGATGGATGGGAGTGAGGCAGCAGGGTTTGTTAGGAAGCAAGTGGAAGGCTATAATACGCTATCCATCCAGAATGGAAGGAATAGGTAGGAGGGTGAGGGAAGAGAAAAGTAGGTTGGAAAAGATACTAAGTAGATCTAGAAATTACAAAATAAGAATGAGTGAAAAAAGTAATCAATTACATGAACTCCACCAAGGAAATGGGAAAAATACACTAGATCAATCCTGGCTTAGTATTCTCAACAGGGAAAATGGGCTAGACAACATGGTTGTGATTGAAGCTGTCAGTTAAGATTTCATGACAGGTCTCACCTTCAGTTTGTCTATTCAGGTGCTGCAACAAATTATCCAAAGGATCCACATTCATCTAGACACCTCCTATTTGTGCTGCTTCCCGAAGTTTCTCACTGTCACATTTGGTCTCACTGTTCTCTCTCAAAGCAATGGGTGAGGGCACATTTGGGTTATTAGAATGACAAACACATCTATAAACAACACCATCAGACTGGATCTCCTTGTTACTGGACACACACAGTACTCCTCCACCAGTTAGTTCTATTTCAGAACCATTACAGGAGACAAAAGGAAACTTCAAGTTCCTTAAGCAATAGTTCTGTTTTGGTTGAATTATTGGGCAATCTAGTCTTTATCTTTCACTCAAGTAAGGCAAGAAATCCCACTGCTTAGAAACAACTAACCCTGAGAGCAAAGGAAAGGAAGACCAGACAGACACTTCCCCAAGACTCTCTTATAAAGCAAGGGCAGGTGTATTTTTAACTGATAATGACATCTTTTCTGCACCAAAGAGCTCTTTGATGCCCTAAATTTGATTTATTTTCATTTTCTTAGAGGGAATTAACTAACATATGGGGAAATAGGATATTAAACTTCCCTGAAGCTGATAACTCAGAAATGGTCAGGATGTCTTGATGATTCTCTGGGTCATTCCAGTCAATGATGTCATCCTACACCCTAGTGCTCTGCTTCCACCTACTATTAGTTGGGACCAACAAGAATAGTTCATCTCACTCTAGTTTGCACAACAGATAAAGTGGTTACTGTTCTCATCGATCCTAAAACACATTGTGTGGCGCTATCAGGATGGACCCTGTAAAGGACTCTTTTGACTTGTAAGTGGGATTATAATCACTATTTCAAATTTCCACCGTCCCTGTCATAATGATGCAAATGCATATTCATTTGCTGTAGACTAGGAAGTAAGTCTCTTAAGCATGACCTGTGTTTACATTGTCCCCCTTTCACACATGCTGTAAATATTTTTCTTAAAATGATGTTTTAATGATTTGTTTCTGTAACACTGTGTTTACAATAAAAAAAAGAATGGATGGGAGTAAATAAATGATTCAAGGATCATTTCCATCATTGTTCTCATCAGAGTTAGGAGTCTCCTATCTCTGGGAAACATTGACTCCTACCTACAATATAGTAAAAACTGAACTTCAGAAGATGTATGTAAAAGGTCAGGGAATACTGACCAATTTGCATATGTCACTAATTAAACATAGAGGTAAGGGTAGCAAAACTTCACTTTTATTTATATTTTATCTTTGGTGTTATCATTACTTATTATTTACTGTAATAAAAATTATTGGCAAGATGACCTATTAAGCTTTTAATTTTTTTCATTTATGTACCAGTGTCTTTCCCTATTTAATAAATGTGTTTTATGGAAAATGGTCAGATATGAATAGATGGACATAAGTCTGTGCAGCAGAGAATAAAAAAAGCCACTTTTGTGTCTATATAAAATACTTATTTCATAATTTAAAGTATAAAACAGAGGTCACTTGACGCAAGGCATTTTGCTAGAAGTCTTTAACAGTGTGAGTTTTACTTTACAAGTTGTGCTTTTATTTCAAAGCATTTATACAGTTCAGAGTTCTTCTCTTTATGCACTTCTTTTAAAGATCTTGTTATTGTTAGAAAAACTAATCAACAAGGGAAAGTTGGGATAAAGACAGAGTTAAATTATGTGTGCCTCTGTGAATGAAATTAGATCACTACCCAAAATATTAATATTTTCTCCCAAGTCCCAGCATGATTAATGTTCATCCTCCAGAGATACGTGCCCAGGGAGAATTTATTTTGCATTGGAAAGGACTTTCTGTGGAGGAAGATGCTTCTGCTGCAAAATAAATTAGTTGTGTTGAAGGAGGGGAGTATATTGAGTTTTGGATGATTTATAAAGTTTTTTGCAATTCATGCTTGGAATAAGGTAAGTAAAATTTCCATCAGTAAAGCTGTTTGTGCTAACCACTGATCGTACAGCATTGCTTAGAATATTATTTCTGATTTCTTACCAGAACCAGATGTTGACATTCACAAACAAGTGGACATGGGAACTTCAAAGTGCATTTTGATATTGGGTTACAGATAGCAAAATGTAGCTCTAGTCTTCTAAAAGGTGGATATTTGCTATATGGCCAAAGCCACGGGAAAGGTCTACAATGCACATTGGTAGAATTTATGGGCAGGCTCTACCTTTTACTTGAAATATGTCTGTAGCAGAGTGATTGCTCTGGTTCATCAAAAGAGTAATTTCCATAATTGAATTCAGATGTGATGGCTCGGAATCCCTTGCCTATTTCATTTTACAACATGTAACAATGGAGTCGGCCTCTCTAGTATTATCAGACTCTGTCTCTGTTTCCATGGTCAGAGGTCACACTTATTTGTCATTTGCTTCCATGATACTAGTGGGTGGGGACATCAGGCTGCTACTTATTTAAGGATGGCTGTTTCCCCTAATAGCACATTTGAGGAAAATGATGTTCTCAGAATGAATTTTAGGAATACTGAGGTGGGAAAGTATTAAGCAAGAATGGGGGTGTCGGACTAGAAGATAGGAGAAGGTGGTACAGGGGTTAACAAAAACTATCAATGTATAAAAAAACCTTAGGAAATTTTGTTTTTTGTAAGTCTATTAAAACATAACTTAAAATATTTAAACAGAAATATACTACATAGGTGGATAATGCTCCTCCCAGAAGATATAGGTTATTAAACAAATCCCAATAACAGGTGAAGAATATGTCCATATAGCTCAACTGTGCTCAGATGCCCCAACAACATGCCCTTGCTTTCCCACTAGAATGAGACTATAAGGCCTTATTGCTGAAGAGTCAACACATATGATTGCAGGTCATAGAGAAGTCAAGTTGGATATGAGGTGGAAATTTCAGTCTTGTGGGTGTGCATACACAGTGCTAGAAGATACTATGCAAGCTGTTCATAAAGAAAAATCATTAATTGTCTTTTTAGCTTGGAACTGATGAGCTTCCTGGTAAGATATATTCATTGGTGTAAGAGTGGCATGATTATTATGGGGTAACTAGTTGATTTCTGATTAAATTTGAGGTCTACTATACAGGTATAGTAGTTCATACCTGGTACTATACACCTCATCAAGTGCTATGGTTGAGGAGCTCTTGGGTCCTAAGGGAGAACCTACAACTGTCGTTTTTGTTAAATGGACATGATGTCAAACTTCTATCTAAATATGGGTATACCCATAGGTCAGTGCTGTTCTCTTTACTAAAGAGGTTTCTTTTTTCAATGAGCAGTGGTTAATGCAGACTCACAACTGGTCAAAGAGTAGGGAATAAATGGTTGTGGGATGCTCCTTCTTAAACAGGACATCACTATTATCCCCTTCTATGCTCAGGGATCATCATGGAAAAGGGGGCAGAAAGAATGTAAAAAAAAACCCAAAAAACAACAAAAAAAATAGATGTTGGGAAAGACCACTGTGAAAGTGTCTTCCGGACATAACACAGCTGAAACACCCCATGATCTCAGGGCTGTGATTGCCTTCACAAGACCTACATGAGATTTCTTCTGTTACAATTCCATTATGATGGAGGAGGGTGTCACAATGCCCCAGCTTTCATTGAAGGATGTGTGTGATGGGGAGAGTGTCGTTTTCTTCACTGGTGCTGTCAGTGATAAGCTGCTCACATTCCACTAAATAACCACCAACCATGCAAACAACAATAAGCAAAAAAATCTGTAAGGGAAAAATAAAAGACATCAAAGGAGGAGAGTTACTTGAGAAAGGAGAGTTTTGTGTGAAGGAGGGTGGATGAAAGAGGGTATTGAGGATGAAAGTGACCAAACTCAGCATATCCGTGGTGTATGAAATTGTTCAAGAGTCGAAGAAAATGAAGCAGTGGTTTATGTATGTGTTGTTACTGGATACTATTATATAACTTATAAAATTTAAACCAGAAACAGTCTTCTGAGATGTCATAAAATAAGATTTATATCTGAGGTTTGCTTTCGATTTCCTTTCTTTTAATAGCTATTGATTGATTGCTTACTAATTAGGCATGCATTGAGGACTGGCCTAATCTGTGTAAAAACAAAGGAATGCCAAGCGAGCAGGTAAGGTCCCTGCCTTCTTGAAGTATCTATCACAGCAGAAGGAGGTGATTTCGATAATTTTCAAATATAAAACTATAAAGAAAGCAGAAATGAGAGGGACTTGGGAATTCTTTAGAAGTTAGTTGAGGTGTCATCCTCTAGGGAAAACACTCTGAGGATCCCGAAACAGTAAGAAGCCAGATGAGTTACTCTAAAACATGGAAGGGAGAATGCAGTGCTCAAATGGGAAAGCAGTCACGGGACCCAAACAAGATACTGTGTCTAGTTAGGTAGTTGACGGGGGGAAATGATGTGGATTGGAAACATAGTCGCAGTCCTATAGGCTGTGGTCATGGTCCCTGTCCTGGTTAAACACCTGGGATAAAGTCTCTGGAACACAAATGATCACTTGTGATCTTTGTTAGATGCATGCTCAGGATCATCTTTGAAAAAGTGAACCTGAATTGGGCTGGGACAAAGCAAGATCCTGTGTGATATAACCCTGAAAATATGTCGACCACCTCCATGGGAACTGAGGGGGCATTTGTGAGGCTGCCCCAGTCATGTTATCTTGTTGATAGGCCACTTGTAGGGTTGCTCCTTCTCTGCTGAGACAATTTGCCAAGGGATCAGATATGTGGTGGACAGTTTGGTATCATTCCAGAAGGTAGTGACTAAGTCCTTCACACCTGAAAGCACTCTTTAGCATGGATTTTATCTGAAGCACAATGGGAACCAGTGAAGTATTTCTGCAAATGAATTTTGTAACAGGATTTGTGTTTTCATATGATTACTCTGGCTCTATTTTTGAAGAATCAGCTCTACAGAATGTAAGGAAACAAAGCATTGTTCCTATATAAAAAGCAAGAAGTCTGGTTAAACTTGCCAGCTATGATTTTTGTCTTAATTACTGAAATCATAACTTTTGAACAAACCAAGGAAGCTTTTTAAAATTTTGATTTGGTGATATCAAGACTAAGAAAAGAACTAACATGAACAATTCTCTCCATAGACTTGATGAAATTGTGGATTCTGACTGTGATTTTAGTGAATGGCTGTGAGTACTTCTGTGTGTACATGCATGCACACTCACATGGGTAGTAAGAGGGATAGGCAATTTTAATCTTATTTTCTTGGAAGTCATAAGGTTAACCTGAGTTTTACAGTCTAAAAATTTTTCTCCTAATTTCTGAATCTGAGGTCTTTAGGGATCCATGATGGGTCATGTGATAGATCCTTATGTAAATTTCATTTGTTTTAAAGAATGTTCAGGTTTGTGCTCAGCTTCCCTATAAAATGTATTCACTATATGAGTGGCATTCTTATCGAGGTGTATGGCTGTCAAGAAATGTGGGGGGAACCCTCATGGTGACAGGATTATTCTATATCTTGATTATGATTGTGGTTACATGATCTGCATGTGTGAATAAACGTACAGAACAACTAATAGCCACTGTGTCTATGTCAACAGCTTGCCTTGGATATTGTGCATAGTTATATATAGACACATTTCTAAACAGTCTCAATAAATAAGAAACACAGAGCCAAATACAGGGGTAATAGCCGAAGAGATCAGAGAATTAGTGAAGAGCCATTGACTACCCTTTAGCTTACCACCATGCTGTTTTCCACATGAGAGAGCTTCTTCCTGATTAAACTGTGTTTTTGTTTTTGTTTTTTTTGACAGGGTTTCTCTGTGTAGCTTTGCACCTTTCCTGGAATTCACTTTGTAGACCAGGCTGTAAACTGTGCTTTTATTGCTTTCCTGTTCTGCCTTCTCATTGGCTCTAAGCCCAGTCACATGACTTCCTCATCACTGCCTGTCTATATAGACCTCCAGGTCTTTATGGTTGGTACTAGGATTAAAGACTCATGTCACCATGCTTGGCTGTGTCCTTGACCACACAGAGACTCTGCCTGCCATGTGATCAGATTAAGGTTGTGGGCTACCATTGCCTGATTTCTGTTTATGGGTCACTGACCTCTGATCTCCAGGCAGACTTTATTTATTAACATACAAATAAAACATCACATTTCAGCACAAATAAAATATCACCACAGTTATGCAAATGTAATTACTGATAGAAACTAAGTAATGCATATATAATTCCCCTCTGCTCTGTGGATTGATAATTATTTCATTATAAAATTTGTCTTTCTGGTGTCCTCTATACACTTTCCTTGGATTTCCCACTGTGATGACAAACACTGCTTTGGGAACAATAAGAACAGGAGGACCTTCATTTCCTTCTGACCTGTATCATAAATCCCAGACCCCATGACTCTGTCTATTGTCATGGGCACCTAAGATCCAGCACAGGAGGGATAATCCTTTTTCCTCACCACAAGTGCATTTTGGATTAAGAAAAAATTTGTTATATATGTTTTATTTCATCAAAATCATTTTAAATCTTTGGTTCTTACAGCGTGTGCCCTCATTGGTTAGAACATGTATCCTTATTCTAATTTGGTATGGGAAGGTGTCAAGGAGAGATGTTAAGTGACCTCTCTGAGGGCTTCAGCTAATACAGTGGAAGAATAAAATACCTGGGCCCACATCTCCTGACATACATACCAGTGCCTTTGCAGAAGCCCCTTATTTTTTCCCTCAAATTGAATACACACTAGTGAATTCATGATACAACTCAGGGAAGTAATTTATAGCACATGGTGTGTTTATTCTTTGTTTCCTAAAGCACCTGATTAAACTGTTTTCAAAGGGAGAGGATGTGAATTAGTTTTATATTCTTTGACATTCTAAAAGGGGCGGTGAAATGTGATGTTTCTGATCACTCATTTAACTTGCACTGTGTTCGTTTTATGTTAGTTTGTGCTTTAATTCCAGGTAACAAGGGTATTCATATGACAAGGTATGAGATGGTATGCTGGGGCCTTCCTTCCCTTCCTTCCTTCCTTCCTTCCTTCCTTCCTTCCTTCCTTCCTCCCTCCCTCCCTCCCTCCCTCCCTCCTTCCCTCCCTCCCTCCCTTCCTTCCTTCTTTCCTTTCTTTCTTTTTTCTTCCTTTCTTTCTTTGGCTTTATCACCAAAATGAGAAATTAAATTCTTGGTAAGGAAAAAAAAATCTCTCTGAAATTCAAAGTCCTCACCATCTGTTTTCCTCATTTCTTTGGATGTCTTAAGAGATCGGCTTATCTCTCTTGGCTCTTGGAGTCTTAAATTGAAAACATTGCTTTGATTTATGTAAGCTGCCTTGATTTATGCACTGTTAAAATGAATATCAGATGGCTTTAGACTTTTACAAAGGCAATAGCTCAAGCAGGTAAACTTTATCATATCATCTGAAAATCACGATGCTGAGACATGGGTATTAAATAACGTTGCTTAATTGTTTCAACTATCTTGGTATTTGGGATTCAGCCTAGACAAAAATTGACTTAAGTTGACTTACAAGACTTACATCCAATGCATATTTATTTTGTGCCTATGTAGACATTGGAAGCTGAGAAGTCCCTTCACCAAGGAAGTTAGGGAAAGATGGCAGATAAGTTCCACTTTAAAGAGAAGCAGATGACTGGAGGAAAAGGCACCAACAAAGAAAAGGCTGTGCTTGGAACGAAGAAACTGAGAAATTGGCGGTGCCATGCATCATGAATCCTTCAGGAGAAAAATGATAATCAAGGGAAAACTGAACATTAAGCAAAATGTGTCTAGAGAACTTTGTAAGATATTTCACAGGAAATCCAAACCTGATGAGGCTCGGTGACATACACAGAGACTGCTGAAATTGGTTTCTGAGCAATTCTTGCTTTTATATGAATGATTTGATGGCATGAAGCTAGAAGATTATAGGCACTACATTGTCCCATAATCCATGGCCACGAAAGCAACTGTGCCCCTGCTTCACTAGACCAGCAAATAGCAAACAGTAGATGAAAAGGACAAAACAAACAAACAAAAAGACAAAAACTGATGATACTTTTTGTAATGAGTGCTATACCTGAGGTCAGGACAATGTATATAAACACTGGAGGTGTTTAGTTGTTAAATTACAGATGTAAGTTTTGTTGTAAATACTACCTGGTAAAATCAACTTGTATTAAATTAAGATTTTTACACTTGCATGTGTTACACCAAAAGTAAAATCAAATGAGGGGCCATCAAACCATGCAGAAGGAACTTTCCAGGCAGCGTGGTGAGCCACGTGGCCCTACTAACTCTTTAACTTCATGGTCTATGTAGCTCATTGAACCAAAAGTTCCCATTCTTTATCTGAGCATAGCTGCTCCTCAGAAATGCAAGGCCAACCAGCATATGATGTTTTCCCACCCAGACTATGCATGGGTCCTGGAGACTGTGTTGTATAGTGACTTGACCAAATCTCTGAAGAGCCTTCATAAATGACCTTCCTTTATCAGAGCTAATCTAGACCAGTTCTCCATGGTGGCTGTTGTAGGAGTAGAATAGAATGAACAGGAAAGTTAGAAGGGGATAGGTGTAAGCCACACCCTTAGCTAATACATTTAGTCAATTCCTGAGATAGAAAGTGTAAGTATGCTGCCAGCAGAGGGGCCTGAAATGAAAGGGAGATGCCAATGACTTCGTGCAATCATTTAATTGGCTATCTGCACCTTGCACCATCCTCCTGTGACTTATTTTACATTGGGCATACACATGTGCAATTTTGACCATTGACTGTGTCCTGTATCATGAATCTGGAGGAGTATGGGGATATAAACATGTGCAGCCAGCAACTATTGATGTGAATATTTCTCAATGTCACAAAATAGGACTATTCTATGACTCTTGGGGAGATTATACCTAAAGGATTTTATGTCAAAGCATCAAAGAAATACTTGCACATCCCATCTACATGTATGTCCATCAAATGTCCATCAGAAAATGAATGAATAAGGAAAATGAACATACATCTAAGGGAAATTTAAACAGTCTAGAATGCTAGCATTCCTAACTTCCAAGTAAGACTGATCTTGAGTAACTGTACTAGTTCATTTCTCTGTAGTTTTGATAAACAGCATCACCAACGTGTAGGAGAAGAAAGTTTATTTGGCTTATAGTCATCATGGAGGGAAGCCAAGGCAGAAACTCAAGGTGAAACCCAGAGGCAAGAACTGAAACCCAGAGGCAAGAACTGAAACCCAGAGGTAAGAACTGAAACCCAGAGAGTAAGAGGGGAGGATCCTTACTGGATTCCTCCTCAAGGTTTACACAGCTTCCTTTATTATACAGACTAAGTCAACCTCCTCAGAGGTAGTACTCAAATAGTGGGATTGCTCTGATCAATCAACAAGATACCCCACAGACTTGCCTACAGGCCAATCAGATAGGGGGCATTTTCTCAGTTAAGGTTTCCTCTTCTCAGATGACCCTGCCTTGTGACCATTTGAGAAAACACTAAGCAGCCCAATAACCAATCACCAAGTTGACTTTGGAGAGTCACTTAAATTTCTTGATTTTGGTGATATGTTTAGTTTTCAGATATAGAAAAAATAGAAAGATCATGACTAAAAAGAAAGTAAAAGAAACAAAGCAATTGACATTTTAAGTAGATCTATAAATACTTATAGATAACCAGTTAAAGAACTATATATGGTGGGCGGTGGTGGCACACGCCTTTAATCTCAGCACTTGGGAGACAGAGGCAAGCAGATCTCTGTGAGTTCAAGGCCAGCTTGGTCTACAAAGCAAGTTCCAGGAAAGGTGCAAAGCTACACAGAGAAACTCTGTCTCAAAAAAACAAAAAACAAACAAACAAGAAAATAATTATATATGGAAATCTTTATAGATTTTGCAACTCAGATAGGAATAAATCTATCATGCTTTTATTCAAAATTGCTTAATATGCACATACACTTAGCCTAATAGCAAATCATTGATTTTAACGTTGCTGATTACTAAATGATAGTATTTTTACTGAACTGTTTGGAGCTTGCTTTTCAAGTTCAGGCATTAATAATAAACAATGTGGTGGCAAATATTAAAGTAAACTTACTATCTGCTCTTCATCTTGGCATATAGTGGCAAATCTATGCACACAATGGAAAAACAAAAAGACCCCGAACTCACAGGACCTGTCTTTGGCATCATCAATTCAAAGCTTTGACTACATAATTCATAGAGTCATATGAAAATGAATCTCCAAAGGAAAACATTTGAATGAATAAGGACATCTTGACATTTTCCTTCCAGTTTTTGTACACATATTTTGAGACATGAATTATAATCCCAAAGTAAAATTCAGTACTACTCTTTTATATTGCTTCTAAAAGGGACTATCAGTTTGGATTCCAGCTTCCAAATTAGGTTCTCAAATGAAGCTAGCATTTGAATCTAAAAGTTTTCAGCATTGTGGTGCCAAATGCATAAGTACAAACTGTAAGCTTAGTAATTTAAGAGAGAATTAATCTAAACCATGACAAATATTTGTATTCCAATGAAAAGATGAAGTTGTAGGTGTTTGAATGCTCAATTCTTACTTTAAATGTTTGCCTTAAATACTCATCACCCTATGCTCCACTTGCTACATCTATCCTTACTTATATTTCACTTGGGACTCCAGGAACAGTGTTCACACTGTCTTTTAAACTGCATTTTCTTGCTACAATTACAAAAATGATACTTAAGATGAGTTATTACACAGATTTCTGGCAGAAATGTTATCATGTCATTGATACCATGTGTTTCACTTACCATCATCGATAACAGGGGTCAGCCACAGAAGAATGACTTGTTGGAACATTATTTTGAGCTACTCGAGGTACATCCTACTCTCATTTTTATATGTGATAATGTAACCAAAATATTATCAGTTTTGGCTTTGTATCACATTGCACAGAATACTAAAATGCAATATGCAGCAAAATAGCCTTTATTTTAAGACATTAACAGACCAAATGTGGGGGAAGTCATTGATTTCAAGCAAACACATTATCTTATGATATCTATTTTACTGTAACCTACTTCCCACGGTATTAAGAAATGCATAATGAAAAGGAAGAATGATTAAAAATCTCTGATCAAATCCTCCCTGAATTACTCCATAAAACATCCATAAATTACTATTATAACAGATCATAAGGCAGGCCTAAATTACTACTTTGGTACTCAATCTCCTTGGGTATCATTATTTTTCAAAATACCCAGAGGTGGGTATTGCAAAATATTAATTTACTCTGAGCATCCTGACCACTTAATCATCTAAACTGAATACCAATAATATTCATAGGGCTGGGAGATTGAAGAAATTGTTCAATTTTATTTTATATTCATGATAATTTAGAAACAGCTAATGTGAAGAGATGCTTAACATGAGAATCTCTGGTTCTGGGATGATTATATTACAAGCCACAGCTGAATATTTCTGAGATAATTGTCAAACTTGAGTATTAAAGCATGCTTAATATTAGTACAAACCCTGCCCATACCTTAGACTATGACCCAGATAATATAATGGTGTGCAGATAAAACTGTTCTTTATATGGCACTTATGAATGCTGATCTATAAGTTCACAATAGATATGGTTGGTATCATTTGATAGGGAAGGAAATGGTGGCTGAGCTGTGCTGAGTCACCAGGGCCATTTTTGCATCAGGTGTTATGGTGACATTAGGGTGGG
This sequence comes from Onychomys torridus, assembly GCF_903995425.1. Classification (NCBI taxonomy): domain Eukaryota; kingdom Metazoa; phylum Chordata; class Mammalia; order Rodentia; family Cricetidae; genus Onychomys; species Onychomys torridus. The sequence goes on from NC_050461.1 coordinate 12,605,603, forward strand.
CCTTCTTAAGCCAGAGTGGTTTCTTGCCTCTGGTCAGACAGTGGTTCATGAAGAGCTCAGACACTCGGGGATGAGGCACTTTAGTTCTTGAATCCCATGCACTTTCTCTTCAATAACCTCAAAGAAGTTTCTCATGAGAACAGAACTTGTTTGAAGAATTCAGCCTGGGAACATACATTAAAACAGGTAAAAGAATATGTTTGCTTTAGTTGTGCATAAAAACAACTCAGATCCATTTATAATACAAGAAATACACACAATTTTTTCAAAGTAAACAAGTCTAGTAATAGAAATTTCTTAGCTTGCCAACAAGAAAGTATTCCTATAATTGCTTATGGGATGACCACAAGTCATATGACACATACAATCAATAAATCTAGAATCAGATAAAATAAGTGATTTATTTTTAATTAAAGATGTTAATTTCACTGACGTTTTAGTTAATCTATCTCAAGTGTGGCAGCCCGGAATTATGTCCACATAGGAATTAAAATTTAATCACTAATCCATAAAGCAATGAAATGATTTTACCTCATGAGCTAACTGTTAGTTTTAACCATGTGCTCCAGAATCATAAAGCTATATACTGTCAAACGTATAAGATATGTCATGATCCTCCTTACTTAACCCCCATGATGATTAGTCATATTCAAGGGGTTGGGAGATTGAAGAAATTGTTCAGTTTTCTTTCATATCTATGATAATCTTGAAAAAACTAATGGAAAGAGATGAGTAAAGTGATGCAATTACTTTCTACAATTTCATTAACTATTTCTTTTACATCTGAAATTGCTTTATCTCTAGAATACTTTTAGATTTACAGCAAAATCAAAACATTTGAGGATCATGTATATCCCCTGTACACACACACACACACACACACACACACACACACACACACACACATAGCATCCTGTACCATCAACATCCCTCACCAGAGTGGTCCTTTCCTTATAATTGATGAGCCCACATCACCACACCTTCATCAGCTGAAGTCATTGTTTTCATTATGGTTCCTCTTGATGTTATGCATCCTCAGTATAATGACATTTGTCTGTCAATATAGTATCATATAAGGCAGTCTCACTGCTCTAACATTCCTCTGGTAATATTTATTCCTTCTTGAGAAGCCCCTGGGAAATACTGATGTCTGTATATGTGTAGACAAATTTTAAATGCATGTTTAGTAGGAGAATACTTCTATACTATATCACTTTGCTACATTCTATAAAAGACAATTATATATTTTTAAATTGTATTGAGTACTTAGTTATGTTGTGCTTCACTTTTTAAAAACTCTAAAAACAAATTCACACACACACACACACACACACACACACACACAACTCACTGGATTAACAAAAAATTAGTATTTCTTTGCTTTTTGCATTCTACAATTATTCTTTCCATGAGGCATCAAAATTATGGGATTGTCTTCACATGTGTGGATTATATATGATATATAATATCATATGTGTGTGTGTGTGTGTGTGTGTGTGTAAGAGGCAAGTAGGAATCAAATGTTTATTAACAAAAGCTGCATGTAGCTCTGCCCACCCTGGATTTAGTATTTGGCTTTCCACTATGGATTTTAGCAGTTCTGTCCTTTCCAATCTCTACTGGCTCCTACACTGGTCCTAAAGCACTATCCTTGGACTTTAAAACTAGACATTTTTAGCTTGGATTTCCCAGAAGCAGGTCCTATACCAAGGATCTGGTTGATCATGCAGATGGTAAAAGAAGCATCCCTGTCTTCTTTTCAGACTTCTAAAAGTAGAAAGGTAGCTAATAAACAATAGAAATCGGTTTCTCACACTTCTGGAGGAATGCTCTAGAATCAGTCTGTCTTTGGATTCTCATGAGGACACTAATATCATTTGTAGGTTTTCCCTCCTCACAACCCTATCCAATCCTGGTTACCTCTCAAAAGCCTTCCCCTAGTACCATCACTTCTACCTGATACCATCCATTGAAGTAGAGTTTCAGCATCTGGATGTTGGAAAGCTCAAAAATTCAGTCCATAACAACTAGTATGGAACAGAGGCCTGAGGCCAAGAGGAAAGGTGTTACTCATTAGCCAACAGCCACATATATAATTTGGGCTTCATGTCACTGGGGAGATATAGAAGACAGTACATTGCACATCCCCAGAAATATTCCACGTGGAGGAAGGAAGCTGACAGGTATCCAGGCTCCAGTGAATTATAAACTGATGTCATGAGGATGATGAAATGGAGATGAGGATCCCATTTACACTTTGGATCCACAAGATTGTTTTAACTTTTTCATAATTACAGATGACAGTGTAGCGTACAGAATGGTTCACATCATACTTACTTCTGCTGTGTTTTGTTGCTGAAATATTCATTCTAAATAAAATGAAGACTTTGCTATATTTTCTTATTTTAAGCTATATTCTTGGTTCTTTTTTTTTCTTTCTTTTCTTTTGTTTGTTTGTTTGTTTTGCCCTTCAGGTGATAGTTCTCTTCAACAGTACATAATACTGCTTTTGTTCTGATGCCGTGTCCCATCCTAGCTACTTCTCTCAAAGTTTCTAACATGCCAACACTTGGCACACTCAAGTGTTGACTTCTTTCTCCTGCTTTCCAGATTATGTAACACATATAAAAACTGAATATCTTCAACTTCAGTACAGCTCGCTTTGATACCAACCAAGGCCTCAGTTCTTACCATCTGGCTGCTCACGGATATCAAGTAAGATTTTAGAAAGACCCCCAGATTTCTCCATGCATGTATTGAATCATATTTGAGGGGGCGCTGAGGAGAGGTTGATATAGAGTATTCCAGTTACAAAAACATCTTCAGGTGCTCTGATGCCAGTCAACTTGGAGAGCTACAGTGATAGACATAACCAGCCACCCACAGACAAATGGATTTTCCTTTGTATTTAAAGACACAGTCACAGGAGTATCTTCATATTCTTCCTTTTTTCCCCCATTTCTGCTGCCACTGTGCCAGGTCAGACTCTTGTTGGCACTGGCCTACGTAACTGCTTCAAGCCTCTCTTCATTTGATTAATACCTGTCACCGAGAGAAGACCCAACTCAAGGCTTCTGCTCTTTTTATACTGAGCTGCCTCTGTCTGGATCATATAATCACTTCTATAGACTGTCACATACATTTCTCCATTTAGCCATTGTGTTCTAAAATATCTCTTTGCAACTGACATTGATATTTGCTCTTGAATGTCCTGAGATTCAATTCAGTCAAGGATGCTCTCACTCAACTCCCCCAACCTTCTCTAAAAATTTACAAAGTCATTTTGTCTTCTTTGTCTGACATTCGTGTAACTCTCCATAATTTGATTACAAGTAGCACTTCAAATTTCCTTTCTTACTGAAAGCCCGAGGGAAATCAAGCCCTGGGTATACAAATCTCTTTCTTCCAACTCACTCAGTACCTGCACATTGCCTGCTTAGCTAATGAGAATACTTGCTCACATTTTTCAACTTGCTTTTCTGGCTCTGAAAGTCCTTTCCAGCCTTATTTTTCTATACAACATTCACATATTGTATAAATTTGATCTTATTCTGTGTAAGCATTTGCATAATCTAATTATTTTGTGTGGTAGTTTATTGTGTTAATTTCCACATTGCTCAATATAGCATTGCATTGTCCATAAACACTAACACCAACAGAAGAATTTCTGAGAGTAAAAACAAACAAACAAACAAATAACCCATGGTTCTTAAAGATGGGAAATAGTCTATTGAGGTTTATACTCTTTTGATTTAGTATCTAAATAATCTTTATTTTTATTTGGGAAACTTCTGTCAAGATTTAGTAAACCATCAGAAGAAAGGCCATCTATATAGATAAGTGCTAATTCTGTTAATAAGACATTCATCCATCAGCTCACTCAGTGAAAACACTATAAGTTTGTAAGGTCATGGAGATGAAGCTGACTCACATGTGACATGCTCCAAGGGGTTCCTGCTTCAGTTAAGAAAGCACATGAATCACAAACAGAAGACTGGAGATACTTTACATTCTCTTATGGGCTATCTAGTATACTAAGGCCTTGAACATAGTATAAAATTAAACAAAGAAAAGAAGAGATGTATAGCTGAATCCAGGACTACAACTTACTAGTTGTGTGGTTTGAGACTTGAGACTCATTATTAGATCCTTTAATTTCTTATCTTATAGTAACTTCTTTGAAGGAGCAAAGTAACTAATCCATAGCCCCCCTCTGAGACTTAGGGAACTATAGATGTTAAATCATTGATAATAACAGTACTAATAAGAATATAGACTTGCTGTTCACATTAACAATTATTTTCATCACTACTTTTGACAAATGGACGTTCCAAGAGATTGAGAATATCATTTGCCTTCTCCACACTTACACACTCACAGCTACCATTCAACCTCCCCATGCATTCTCTGAGAAGGAAACTACATTTCAATAATGCTTCTTGACACACACAGTATCAGATATGCTTTTGTTTGGTGTCCACAGCTTCCTTCTGGTATGTTTATACAGATCCTCCCATTGGATGAGAAAGGAAGGTTCAGAAGGACTGAACCTCTTGCTCACAGTCACACAGCAAACACCACATCTTCCTTCTGTGTTGTTAGTAGCATGACAGGTAGTTATTTCATCTTCTTTTTTCAAGGTAAAGCACTTCTTAGCCAGAAGTAGGAATGTGCCATTTAAGAAAAGGGATGTCATCCCAAGGACACATCTATGGTCTTGGTGCCAGCAGGTGTACACTTTGTTAAACAGACACACAACAGACAGGCTAAGTGTGAAGAAGCAACTTAATATACCCCAAACCAAAGATTTCTTGGCTTTTACATGATAAACACTTTTTATTGATTATTTCCAGCATGCAGTGTATAGTTCTTTTACAATTCCTTTCAACATTTGTAGACATTTTTGATTTATGACTAGAAGGGCCAGAGGGATTCATACTAGCCATCTTAAGAAGAAGGTATTTGGGAAAGATTTCTAGGTAATACTCTCAAAAGACTTTTTCTCAGTGGCTGGATGTTCAATCTGACCAGCCAGCACAGAGCTGGGTGGAGGTGCAACTGTAGTTGCTCACATTCACTCATTCTGTTTCACTGCTCCTTTGCCTTCCTCTAAAATAAAAACAAATATCAAATCCCCCAGATATTTTGCAGCTGTAAGTGTCCAAATGACACAGTTCTGGTCAGTGTTGCTGGTCCCTCTTTTCCTATTTTTTGTTTATTGCACATGGAGAAACAAATGATATTTGAAAGCAGGAATTTAAAAAATATTACAGAAGAAAAATAAGAAACCATCTTTATCTGCCTACCACTGGGCCTCTTGCACAGAAAAGACATGCCATGGCATTTTAAGGTTGCTACAAAGCACCTTCTTGCATTTGCAGCTTACTGGAATTCTTAGGTGAGAGACTGCCTGCCACTCAAAATTCTGGGCTGCACATATCATGTTTTATATTCATGCAGCTGGAGAAGTTCCTGATGGGAACATTTGCAGATATTTAATGATAATGCATTGAAAACATAAAAAGCAAATCTTTCACAATGGATGATCAATAAAAAATAATTATTATTTTCAGTCTAGGAATTTGTAGGTGCAGTTTTCCCATCCCTATCTAGCCACTTCCAAATTACCACACAGAGACTTACATTACTTGTAAATGCTTAACCAATAGCTCAGTCTTATTATTAACTAGCTCTTAAATTTCAAGTTAACCCATATTCCTTATTTATACTCTGCCATGTGGCTGCTGTGGGATGTCTTTCTGTATACTGTGAATATGTGTTGCTCTGATTGGTTGCTAAATAAAGCAGTTTGGCCAATGCTGAGGCAGAATAAGGTGAGGCGGTACATTCCAACTGGAGAGAGAGGAGAAGAAAGAAAAGTGGGGCAGATGGTGAGAGCTGCTGGAGAAGAAAGATGTGAAAGTACCAGTAAGCCATGAGGCCACATGGCCATGCCTAGATGAATAGAAATTCGCTGAGTTAAGTCATAAGAGCTAGTTAGTAGGAACCCTGAGCCATTAGGCCATACAGTTTGTAAATAATATAAGCCTCTGTGTGTTTACTTGGGACCAAGTGGCTACAGGATGCAGGTGGGAGAGATTCATCCCCACCATGGGGCTGGGCAGAATCAGAGAAACTTCAGCTACACATGGCAGTGCATTTATTAGCATGGCACGTTCATCTCCTGATCCCTCTGCATCTGGCTGACAACTCTCCTGACTCTGCCCTTCCTCTTCCCAGGGTCCTCCATGTCTGGATTTCCCACCTATACTTCTTGCCTGGCTACCAGCCTGTCAGCTTATCAATAGCCAATGAGAGTCACACGTATTCACAGTGTACAGAAGGATTATTCCATAGAATTTCCTTTTTTTCTAATTAAAAAGGATGTTTTTTTAACATAGTAAAACACTGTGTGTGTGTGTGTGTGTGTGTGTGTGTGTGTGTGTATAACAGAATAGTTATTAAGTAAGAATTATAGTTACAATATCCAGTCCATTTTTATTTGACAAAATTAGAGAAAATACTCTATTATCTATCTTAGCTTGTGAGTCCAAAATTTTGTACCTAATTTACCTCTTATCAATACTAAGAAAAGATACAACTTTCTAATCTTCAGTTCCATCAAAGACCCCAGAAGGGTAAAATGTTACCTAATGGCAGGGACATCTTGCTAACTGGACAGTCATCCAATGTTCCGCTGTAACACTGGGGCATCCATCTTTGGCCTACAGGCCTAATATATTTGACAAACTTTCCTGTGAAGCAGGGAATTCTGAAGGACTGTCCTACCTCATCTTGGCAAAATTTGACGGTTGCCTTTTTTGTGTCCCATTGGTTCAGTTTGGACTGTAACTGTCACAAATTGAGGCAAGGGCTGTTTCTTGCTCTAATGGCTAGCTTATGCCATAAAGAAAGCAAACTATATGGAGTTTTTTATTTTGATGCCCATCATCTTCTCTGAAATATATCAGTTCTTCCAGGAACAGATGTGTTTTACTGTCATGAAAAGCATTAGGTTATTAACCATATTAAATTTCATATTTTATAGGTCCTTGAAGTGTTTGAAGACCATCTATCTACCTAAATATATCTGTGTATGACCTTGAAAACATACCTAACATGACTACAAGTTTGACTCTTATAGATTACTAGCTATTAATCTATATTTCTTAATTATATATTACATTTTTAGATGAGCTACAGAAAAACACAATACTCCAAATAAGAGTAGAAATATGCATATAGTTTAAGAAAATTAATTCTAAATTTGTATCAATAAACCAAAATTCATACCAATGTAAAATATTTAAGATTAATAATTGTTTTTTATTAAAATATACTCAATAACCTACTATTTTATCCTTTCATTTCTATATTCACCCCTTTCTTTTTAGAATGATATCCCTGAATCTAATTTCCTTTGTTTGGCTTTAATCCTGGTCCTTACCAATAACAACTTGTAACCAACCCCCTTTAAATGATAATAAATATCCATAACCTACTTTTGGGAATGTATGCATAGTTTTCTAGACAACTTCCTGTTGATTGGGGGGTGTTGGTAATTTTTTAGAGAACCTTGAGAAAATAGGAATAATAGTTAAGCTTTGTAGTATTCTGTGAGGCTGGATCATCTTAGTCAGCAGCCTGAAAGCTGTTCTGGATGCTGGATCATCTGAGCCATCATTTTCATTGGTATCTGGTTTGCTTGTTCTGAAAATATATAAACTTTTAAAGATAACATACATATCTGTATTAGTACAGTTATAGATTGTGCATTGTATATAAGTCAATTAAAGACATTTTCTTACATATTTGAGCAGGTAAAATATACATCATGTGTCTTGTAGGATTTTCTTAGTTTTTTCTTTGTAAATGTTTGTAGCCAGGATTTTAATGGGACCTTCCTTGATTAAACCTGATTTTCCTTAATCTGGAATGATTCCATAGCCTCTCATTTCCTGTGGAAACAAAAGCATAATCTCTTCCCCTTACATTTTGAAGTCAAGATGTTTTAAACATACATAGGTTGGTTTAATCCAGGAATTTCTATAATCTTTTTTGTTTGAATCTATCCCTACTGTGTATTTGTAAACTTTTCTGTCTGCATAAACAACAACAAAAAACCCAAAACAAACAAACAAACAAACGACTAAACAAAACAAAACTGCTGTGTAGCTTAGATCATGGTGTGCTGGCTATAACTCCTCAGTTTCCTGAGAGTCTCATCTCATGGGGGAGGTACATTTGCCACCAGTTCTGGGAGCCATGTTTATTGCCCCAACTCTGCGAAGTTTCTGGATCCATGCTACCACTGAGTATCATGTTGCCTGCTATTCCTAAACACCAGATAAGTATTTGGTAGTAGGGCCTCTTTAAGCACTGAATCAGCCATTTCTTAAAGGTGCTTCACCTCTGCTGATCCTGGCAAACAGAACCCACCTGAGAAAATACAGCTATGAAAAGCCATGCTTGACTCTGTTCTTGTGTGCCTAGAATCCCTTTTTAAGTTTTTATCATGTTTTATGTGGAAATTTCAGCCACATATTGGAATATCATATGTAGGCAGACTTTTCCTGTCCTGGGAGCTGCTACCAAATTACCACACAGAGATATATTAATTATAAATGCTCAGACAATAGCTTAGGCTTATTACTAACTAGTACTTACATTTTAAGTTAACTCATATTCCTTATTTACACTCTGCCATGTGGTGGTATCTTTACTAGTATGGTACAATCATCTCCTGATCCCTTTGCATCTGGCTGGCAACTCTCCTGACTTCTCCCTCCCTCCTTCCAGACTCCTTTGTGTCTGACTGTCCCACCTATACTTCCTGCCTGGCTGCAGGCTTGTCAGCTTTTTATTAACCAATGAGAGTAATATATATTCACAGTGTGTAGAAGGATTATTCCACAGCAGGAATTTCTCCAGAATAAAGTAAGATGTCAAGAGAAAGGACTAGTTACTAGTTCAAGAACAGAATTCTGGAGATGGAGAGATGATACAGTGCTTAAGATTGCTTATTGCTCGTATAGAAATTTGGGTTTGGGGCCCAGTTTTTGTAACTCCTGCTGCAGTGCCCTCTTCTGACTTAAGTGGGCACCTATATTCAGGTGGTACACATAAAGATATACACACACATGCACACACACACATGCATGCACATATTCACACACATACACAAATCTTTAAAATAGAATGTAATAACTCTTTCAGTGGAAAGATCTATGCACCATCATCCTCAGTGATGAACCCAGTGAAAGGAAGTATTGGTTTTGGGAAAATGACCAATAGGAGAGACTAAGAATCTGAGGCATCACACTCTCCTGAATTCTATCAACCATTTTAATACATTTTTAGATAAATTAAATAATTTCTTTTTGTTTAGATTTCCTTATAATTTGAGTGCTACACAGAGTGCTTGCTTTTTTAACTTTTGTTCTCAGTTGGATAAGCATAAATTATAGACTGGCATTATCTTTGAATGAGAATCATTCAATGTCATGAATATATGGACCTTTTTATGATCATTGTGCATACACTGGGGAAATTATCTGTGTGCCTTTTTACTGTCAAACCTTATTGATATGCATTCATTACACTGATATTGGTGTAACGTCCAACTTGTAGTCAAAGATCCTCTTGCTTTGAATACAAAAACTTCAAAGTTTTCAAAGGTAAGTTTCAGGGGGTTTCTGTAGCTTCTTTTGTCAGTGTACCTGCCACAATCCTCTTTGGTATTTTATTATTAACTAGAATTTCATAGATGAAAGATTGCTAAATGTTGGGATAGAAGTGGAATATACTTATGGAAGTTATTCAGAGTTTATTATTTTTTACTTTTATTCCCAAACTCAGTCATCTTCACTTTTTCTTGCCTAAGTAACCAGCCCTATTATTATATACTCAATTAACGACCCAGCAAAGGCAACAATTAGAAGAATGCCATTGCTGACATGCATATGTGTGTGTGTGTATTCTCTCAGTCACTGATTATCAGAGCATTGATAAAACTTGAGTCTGAGAATATCAGACAGATATTTATAATTCCCTAATTTTCCAATACAACAATGTGATTATTACTATACTCTTTTTAAAGCCAGATTCTATGGAACAAGACAGATGGAGCTATTTGGGTGCATAGTTGAAGATATCTTTGACTTGGGTATAGATTATAGCAAATTATTTTGTACTTGTTCCTGTAGTTTTTCCAGCACAGAGAAAGGGTATTGTGTTTATTTAAGGCTCTGACTTTTCTAAACTATGGGCCAAATAAAGAGACGGTCGAGAGATTGGTGAGTAACAACACAAGAGGTTATAAACTGGTAGACTCTGAAATCTGAGCCTGATACAATATGCAAGAGATGGAGGGAGAGGGCTGCACTCTGGGAAATGTGTAGGAGTTACTAGATAGGAATTTCCATTGTGGTCAGAAAATGACCAGCAGCCATTAATTAAAGAGTTGGATGAAGGCTACTGCTAGTGAGCAGAATGCTTTTGCAAAGTAAGTCTCACACTAGTGTGATTGTTCATCATCTTGACAGATCTAAACACTGACAAGAGAAGCCTTGTGAAAGCAGGTGAGGGATTTTCCAGGCTCATTGAGGTAGGAAGATGTAGGGGAATATTATTTTAAGGTATGTTACTTTTGTTTATGTTGTTTTTGTTTAACTCTGTGAAACTGTCTTACTGTGCCTGTCTAAAATGCCTGATGGTCTAATAAAGAGCTGAATAGCCAATAGCAAAGCAGGAGAAAATATAGGTAGGACTGGCAGACAGAAATAATGAATAGAAGGAGAAATCTGGGAGAGAAGGGAGGAAGAAGAGAATCAGTAGAGAAGGAGAACTCCAGGGGCCAGCCACCCAGCTACACAGCAAGCCATAGAATAAGAGTAAGATTTATAGAAGTATGCAAATAGGAAAAGCCCAGAGGCAAATTGGAGATGGGATAAGTGAGGTTAAGAAATGCTGGCAAGAAACAAGGCAAGCTAAGGCTGGGCATTTATAACTAAGAATAAGCCTCCATGTGTGGTTTATTTGAGAGCAGGGGGTGGGTCCCCCCCAAAAGAGAGAAAACAACCAATAACATTTTGGTGCCCAACATGGGGCCATAGAAAGCTGAACAACAGGAAAACCCACTTGTAAGAGCTAGTCTTCATGAAAGAAGCTTCCAGGTCTGTTCCAGCAGATTCCTTCAAGTTCTATGTCTAAAATATGCAATGTCTTCAGCAATAGAAATTTGCTTTCACAATCTGGGGCAACCATTGACAATGGCAATAGTTTACATTGTTTGCAAGCATCTTGTACTTCTCTGATCAACAGCTGAAAGACAGATTGCCTATTCCCGGCACTGAAGATTTTATTAGATAGACTATAGCTCTTAAGTGGAGCATTATAACCCCAAGTGGCATAATTTTATTATATATATATTTGTATGATTCTCTATGGCTTTGCCAGACATTCATAGCATTTTTATCCCTCCTTCCTCTACCACTGTATTGTCCACCCTTTCCCCTACTAGTTAAAGCCAGCCCCTATTTTTCCAGCTTCCCCTTTTACACCATCTCTGTTCTATCTTCCCCTTATCTATTGTTCCTTCTCCATTCCCTACATGATGTAAGATATAGGTTTTGGAAAGGACTTTATAAATAGAACTCCATTTGCCCAGGAATGAAGTCTAGCAACTGACAAATGCTTCCTCAGAAAGCTACAATGTTCCTTACTGCCAAGGAAATGAGGAAATCCACAAAGTAGGAGACAATTTATCCTGTTACATGTCTGACTGAGGATTACTATCTAGAATATGTAAACAACTCAAAAAAAAAAAAAAGGTCGGGAAAACAAATAAGCTAATTTAAAAAAGTCTACAAATCTTAATAGAATCCTCAAAAAAGTTTTTAAAATGTTAAGAAGTGTTCAACAGCCTTAGCAACTGGGAAAATGCAAATTAGACTGTTTGAGATTCATCTCTCCTCAGCTAGAATGGCTACTATCAAGAAAACAACAAACAACAAATGCTGGCAAGGATTGGAAAAATGGGAAATCTCATCCACTATTGATGAGACTGCAAACTAATGTAACTAGTCTAGCAATCAGTGTGGAGAATTCTTAAGAAGCTAAAAATAAATCTACTATATATCCAAGCTATACCACTCCTTGGAATATGCCCAAAAGTTTAGACATTCTTCTCCACAGATACTTGCTCAGCCATGTTCATTGTTGCTTTATTCATAATAGCTAGGAAATGGAAACAATTTAAATGTCCTTCAGCTGATGAATTGATAATGGAAATGTGGTACATGTATGCAATGGAATTTATTAATCTGTAAAGAAAATTGAAATCACAAACTTTGTAGGTAAATGAATAGGACTGTATATATAGAGAGAGTGAGGAAACACAGACCCTGAAAGACAAATGTCACATTTTGTCTCTTATTTGTAATTCCTAGCTCTGAATCTTTAGATGTGAGTTATATAAGCTAGAGTAATCTTATTGCTGGGTCCTAACAGCTCCCTCAGGGGAGGGTTTGAGAATGTGAGGCATCAATGACACAGACACTGGGAGTCAGGTTAAAAGCAAACAGCAGACTCCTTTATTCAGTAATGGGGAAAGCCTTATATACCTCCTCCCAGCACCCAGGCTGCATCCTGAATCCATTGACATCAAGTGGTCCCCTCTCATTGGCTAGGTACAATCAGGACCTCTGAGAGCTATCTGGTGACATTGCATGATTGCCTCTCATTGGCTGGGCATGATCAGGACCTTTGACAGCACCTTTTGCTAGGCCCTCAGTCAGACTCCAGGTTGGCTCATAAGGAAGTACATTATGTGCATGCCTTACCAACTGGTTTGAGCCTTATCTTCCTGCATAACCACAGCCCCCAAGAATGTAAAAAGAAACCAAAGGAGAGAGAGGAGCCCTATGGAGAGTAGATCAACTAGCCAATTACTTGTAGCTGGTGATGTCATAGACCCTAGAGGAGAATGTACTACTGCCACTTTCCTAAACCATTCTAATCCCCAACTGCATTCTTAATATTTATCCATATACCCACAGGTAAGTGTAGCTCTTTCCACTCATCAAAGAAACTTCTTTTTGCAGCAGAGACCATCACAGAAATCCAGAACTGCTCTAAATGCAGAGAACAGCTGACCTTGGCCTAGAGGCAGAGGAATAGAACATCTGCTCTGAGATGTCCTCTGTCTGTGACAGGAAAGTGACACTCATCAAATCTTAACAACATGCTGCCTGAAGAAGACCACAACTGTTCCAACCAGACACCAGGTGACAAATCAACATTGATGGGTGAAATCTCATAAGGCTTTACATCTAGATGTAAGCCTACAGGCAATCAATGGCTACTGAGAGAGGGAGAATTGGTTTTCTCCATGGACTAGACCCTGATAGCTTCAATAACCCCAAGAGGTCAAGTGCTCAACCACAAACATATGTACATATGAGCAACACCTAATAGAATCAGTAGATTGCACACACACACACACACACACACACACACACACACACACACACAGAGAGCAGGAGCAGCAGCAGCAGCATAGCAATAATACTTATAGAAGAAGTTGTGAATTTGAGAATGATAAGGGGCACAGTAGATAGGTAGGGGGTATAAATGATATAACTACTACAGTATACATATATAAAACATATGGCATGAGAAACATGCACACAAATGTTTATGTCTGTGTGTGAAATTCATTTTAAATAAAAGATACAAATATATCTTTTGTATGATAGTTTGTTTGTGTTCTGACAAATAAAACTTGCCTAGATATTAGAAGGCCATTGGTTAATCATGGAGGCCAGGCAGTGGTAGCACATACCTTAATCCCAGCACTTGGGAAGAGGAAGTAGGACGATCAAGAGTTCAAGGCCATCCTGAACTATATAAGATTGAACCAGTCTGAAAGAGAAACAGAGCTAGGTGGTGGTGGCACATGCCTTTAATCCCAGCACTTGGGAAGTGGAGACAGGACTATAAGGCAGATGGAGATAGGATCTTGGTGCCCCATTCACTCTGAGGATTCATGAGGTAAGAAGTCTCTCACAAGTGGCTGCTGCTCTGTTTCTCTGATCTTTCAGCTTTCACTGTGGATATCTGACTCTGGGTTTTTAGTGTTAAGACTAATTAGGATCACATTTCATATGTCAAATATATAAGTTTGAAAAAATATTGTGGATTCCCATTCATCAGTAGACATGTGAAATGGCTTCAGGCAGACTAGAAAATGTGGATTTGAAAGAAAAGAATGCTATATATGACAGAACAGCACTTCTAGATGTTAAACCCTTTAATGTACCAAAAACATTATCACTGCAAATCTAGGAGATGGTGCACACAATAACGGATATTTAAAGTTTATGAAGTGACTAATAGAACTGGTAAGCGAAGTAGAGAAATTGACAGTCATAGTCAGATTTCAGAACTCCTGATATTGATAGGGCAAGTACACAGAATATCAGTATGGATACAGAAGATTTGAACAACAATGTTAACAGCTTGACATAACTGATGTTTATTATGCATCCATCTATAAGGCACCAGAATACTAATTGTTTTCTATTAAAAATGGAACGTTTTGAAGCTAGATTGTTTCCTGTATAATGATTTTTAGTTCTCAATGACTTTAAAATAATCAAATATGTTCTTTGATCAAAACAGAATTAATTAATTTAATTTAATTAATAATTAACAACAGAATGATATCTCAAAAGTCAGTAAATATTTGAAAACATACTATCCCACTCCTAGATACACAAACTAGCCAAAGAAATCCCAAAGGAAATGTACTTGGTATCAAATCAAATGAAAACAGGATGTCAGCATGTGTTTAGAAAAGATAGCATGAGTGGTGTTTAGGGAAGGCCAGATAGTTACTTCGAAAAGTTGAAAGTATTTAAGCTAATGATCTTGTCATCTGCTTTGAAAGCTAAAAGTAAACTAAATTATATTTAATAAAAGTATAGTAGTAATAATGACAGAAGTATAATAATTACCAAGTACAAGGTAAAAATAAAATTAAGAACTGACTATGGTAAAGATAAAAGTGGATGACACAGAAAGCCAGTAAAATCAAAACCAGCCTGCTCAGGAAGATAAAAGCATGGCAGAAATAACCATATGGAGAAAAATAGGTGGTGTTGGATTTTGCAGATTCTGCAAGAATAAGAAGTATATATTGAACACTGTATGCTAATGAATGTAAGATCTTAGATTAAAAAAATTAAAATGACAAGTTCAAATACTATCCTGCTCACCAAAGTTTACTCAAGAAAACTCCACTGTGTGCAGACTAACTGTACCTAAGAATCTTCCCTAAAGAAAATTTCTATGAGTCCAAGTTAGTTGGTTCTGTGTGTTTCCTTGATGTCCTTGACCTTTCTATCTCCTACAACCCTTCCTCCCCCTCTTCTGTGGGATTCCCTGATATCTACCTAATGTTTGGTTGTGGGTCTTTGTATCTGCTCCTATCAGTTGCTGTGTTGCTGGATGAAGCTTCTCAGATGATGATGCTAAGGCTCTGGTCTACAAGTATAGCAGTGTATCATTAAGGATTATTTCATTGACTTTTTTTTGCCTGTTATGTTTGGTTCTCTACTAGATCCCTGGGCTATCCAGTCTCTAGTTTCTGGCCACCCAAACAGTTGTTAGGCATGGGATGCCCCTCACAGCATGTGTCTCAAGCTAGACCTGTGGTTGGCTAGTCGATCCCACAAGTTTTACACCACCTTTACCCTACCACATGCACATTTGCAGCCAGGACAAACAGTAGCTCAAAGGTTTTTTGGCTGGGTTGGTGTCCCAAACCCTCCAGTAGAAGCCTTGCCTGCTTATAGAAGATGGACAGTCCAGGCTCTGTATCACCCATTACTAGGAGTCTTAGCTAGACTGTACCAAAAATCAGGGAGCCTGTAATGGGTCAATGGGTCTGAACTATTCCTCTGCATGTATGTTATGGCCAAATAGCTTGGTATTTTTGTGGGACTCCTAACAGTGGGAGCAGGGGCTGTCTCTGACTCTTGCCTGCTCTTGGAACCCTGTTCCTCCTACTGGGTTTCCTGGTCCAGACTTAATATGATGGGTTGTGCCTATGTCTTATTGTAACTTGTTATACCATATTTGGTTGCTGTCCCTGGGAGGACTGCTCTTTTCTAAAGGGAAATGGAGAAGTGGATCTTCAGGAGAGGGGAGATGGGGGAGAGAGAATGAGAGGAGAGGAGGGAGGGGAAACTGTAGTCAGAATGTAATAGATGAGAGGAGAATAAATTAAAAATAAATCTATAAAATAAGATAAAGGAAGTAAAAAAGAAAAATAAAAGAAATTAACATGAAGCTTATCTTACATAAGATACAAAGCCACATACCAGAAAGTCAGTGTTGATTTATTAAAAATTAAATTATATGTAAAATGACTTTCATATATATGATGATTAATATTTTCAATTTGACATGATTCAGAAACTCTCTGGAAATAAACCTCTGAGCATATTTGTCCTGGTCTAAATGAGAGAGAGAGAGAGAGAGAGAGAGAGAGAGAGAGAGAGAGAAAGAAGAAGAAGAAGAAGGAGGAGGAGGAGGAGGAGGAGGAGGAGGAAGAGGACAAAGATAGGCAGGAGGAAGAAGGGAGCAAGGAAGGAAAGGGAAGAAGGAAGGAAGGAAACAGAGCATCAGAGCATCAATATTCACTCTGCTTCCCGAGTACAAATATAATGTGACCAGATGCCTCATGTTCCTTCCATGATGAATCATGCACTATATCATCAAAACTGTGAGTGCAAATAAATTTTATATATGTATATATACATATGCAGAATATTTCTAATAGAAACATCTTCACCACATAATTCTACCCCATCTTAAAAGGAGAAATAATATGAACTGCACTATAACACTTAGCGAAAGCTGAAAAGTACACCCAGCTTCATCCACAAGCTACTGCTGGCCTCAGAAGTGGTTGTTGGTTAAAGAACTTCAGTACCATTCAGCAGGACTTAAGGATAAAGAGAATGGCTTAGGATGGTCCTTATGTAGTTCAAAATAAGACTGTACAGCTAGAGCTGTTGGCCCCAGCCTCATCTATCTGAGGCTTATGTGGCCCTGGGGCTGAGAGGCTCAGCATTTCATGTTCCTTGAGAACTGTATTGCAGCCCACACTGGTGTAATCAGTGCCTGGGTGATTCAGCCCTGGAGTGCAAATACCTAACACAGAGAACTGGGCTCATCCTCTGCCTCTGTGTCTCTCATGGAGTTAACCCGGCAACACAGCAGCCATTGGTCCATTATTTCTCATCACATACATATTGGGAGGATTAAATGGAGATATTAAAGTGTTTTTATAACTTACAAGTAAATAGACGCTCCCTGCCAGCTACTCTGTGCAAAGCTATGAGATTTTTGGAGATGAGAGAGAAGGAATAAAGAGTGTCTTGGAAGGTGGCCAAAATAACCAATTTCTACCCAAAATTAAATTAGATTATTGAAAGGAAAACTCATGATCCAGAGCACAAACTATTTCCATTCCCCCTAAACATTGTTGTTTGGTTATTAACAAGTTTCTTTGTTGGACTGTTCAAATAAAAGATTTTTTTCTTTAAAACAAATATAAATATTCTATGTAATCCTTAACATTTTACTCCATGAAGAAAATGCCTCTCTTTCTATACATATGCATGTGCGCTGGCATGTGGGAAGAAGTAACAGTGAGACTATAAAACACTCTCAGAATACTGTGCCGATTCGTTTCATGTTTGGTTTTCATCTGGTTACACTTAGAGCCAAGAATATTCCATGTTTATGTTAGAATTAATCACATTTAGTGACCCTTCAGCGAGTGTAATTCTGACCTGTTCTCATTACAGCTAAGTTCATTGTATAGTTCATATTATACATATTATTTTGCTGTAGGGTACATGAGAACAGATGACCCATGAGCTACATGAGTGCAGATAGGTTCTCAGGTTGCCTACAGAGCTGTAAACAAACAGATATTAACACACACATATATCTGTGTATGTAACTGTATATGCATATACATGTGTATATGTACAATCTACCTTTAAATGATTGAGAATTTATTAGAAATGTGGAAACCAGACTTTGCTTAAGAAATTTCAACAAATAAACACATCTTGCTTTTTATTTCCTTTCTTTTAATGTCCTCAAGAAATCCTTGGTTTTAAGAAAATACGCCCTTCCCCTATGCACACACTCATATATTTGGGATAAAAATATAACCTCAGATATTTTCTATTTGAAAAAATAATGATTCTTTAAATGATTACTATTGTTCATCCACTTGAGGACTGACCTCCTCAGGTTGAGAAAATAAAGCCCTGAAAGAAGTCAAATAATCTACAATAAATTAAATTCTTACATTCTTAAGGAAGCTGCTTGAGATCAGGGAACAAATTAACATATTTCTGAGTCTCCAGATGTGCTGTTGCATAACATGAGCAACTTATTGAATTTTAATTTTTTATATTAAGAACTACTAAGTTCTATGTGGCATTTTTAAAATAAATAACCTAAGTTCAAACATACTTGACACCAATCATGCTGAATTGCTGTCATACTCCTAATATCACAGAAATTTGGACCAAGGAATGGTCATGATCTAAGGACTGTAATAATTCATGGATCTGAAAAATTGTTCCCAGCAGTCTTCATGTTGCATTTCTCTTCATCTATGAGAAACAAGTGGAAAACGTAGTTGAAAGTAAATGAGCTGTTCTTTCTATTTAATTCAAGATGTTTTTAGAACTCTAAATAAAAGACTTTAGGAACAGTTATTTTTTTTTTTTCTTCTGATCTTTATAATGCCCTTTGAATTAAAAGCTTAGCTGGCACTTTAATTGTTGTCTGGCCAAAGCAGTGTATTCACAGACAGGAATGAATGCTAATTTGTCAGCCAGGCTAAATTATGCATGTCGTCCTATCTTCTAATTTCCCATGGCTGTTCACAGTTGGGGGCTGTGCCTCCATCCTGGAGTCTACTGTTTTCTCTAGAAATCTTCGTAGTTGGATCACTGAGACTGGGTGACTAAGCTGCTTCCTGTTAGCATCAGGCTCGCTCTCTTCTCTTGCTCAGTCCTCTTCCTCGCCACACACTGGTCCATCCTAAAGTTTGAACTTTCTGTAGGGTCATTTCTAAGTACTGTGCAGAAAGAATAGACTGGCTTCCTTCCTTCCAAATTAAATGTTTGAAAAGATCATTTTTATAATGGAAAATTTCCTAAAGCTATGAAAAACAAAATACATAAACAACACAGTAGTAGACAGTGAGCAACACTGAAACATTCCTAATTATTATTGGAAAGGGCTAATGGAATTAAATAAGCTTTATTTAAATTTTCTCCTAACTTTGTAAGGAGACTGTGCAAATTTTATTCTGAGGGAATTGGACAGAGTATAATTTCTGTATCTGGTTGGGGAAAACTAATATCTAAGGGTAAAATAATAAAGGAATAAAATCAGGAATGTTTGAAAAAAATCCACAAAGCCTTTTGGGTCACCAAACTGGATGAAAGTGTTCCATTGCATGTTCAATTTCAGCATCCCAACTTAGAATCCACACCTCGAGACTCAAGATCCATTCGATTCCTGAGGTAATGTAATGACTGCTTTGTAAGGAAGCATAATCAATGTTTCAAACACCACTTAATTCTCTTCTAGTTACATATTGGACATGAAAATAACACAACAATCCAGGCAAGAAAGTCAACCTCCAGCTAGCTCTGAGCCTTCCAGCAGGACAACTACTGTTTATTGAAGATGAGATTCCTTCATTGTTGGTTTTGTTGTAACTGATGGCACACAGTTAAGCCTCTGGAAATATATATCTCTGTATAAATTAGATAGACTGAGCCTGCTTGCATTGTCCTAGATAAGATGCTCATCGGGATTTCTTATAGGGACCTTCACTGCTTGGTCATTTGGCTACAGCATTTGCCTTCTCTGGGTGGATTCTGTTTGGGGAACAGCACAAAGCTCAAGAGTCATGGCCTGAGGGGAGGCATGATTTGACAAGTTTCACTCCTGAAAACAAACGCTTCTGCTGCAGTAAGTGGTTTCTTGGAGAAACAATTGTTTGGAGATAGAAAAACCAGAAAATCCAAAATGAATGAAACCTTGTGAACATGAAGGAATTGAAAACCAGTCCCAATTATAAAGATATAGTTATATACAAAATTGTAATAAAAATATTTGTACAGTGTATATCTTTCTCTCATGCGTACTTGGTCACTTGAAGATTTTATCTCCGTGACCCTGATTCTCAATTTGGGCTCTCCAATTGTTAATAGGTTGGTGATGTGTAGTGCTCCCGTTTTGGCGCTAGAACCCTGATGTGATGAGAAATTTGACTGAACATGCCATACACATGTGGCAAATATGCTTACTCATGTATGGAAGTTGATTTGTAGAAACAAAAAGAGTCAATACTGGCTGTGAAGGGAGACAATAGCACAGCAATTATTAAAGTGCAAGTAGATGGAAAAGAATGTGGGACCTGACTGTACTGAATCCACCAGGTTTAAATGAATCCCCAGGGGTGCCTTGATCCTGGAGGAGATGGGAATGGAGGGGAGAGGCTGGGGAGAAAGTGGGGGTGGGGGCGGGAGTGGGGAGGACAGGGGAACCCATGGCTGATGTATAAAATTTAAAACACATAATAATAAAGAAAAAAAAGAATGTGTTATAATGTTTTATGGCACAAAAGGGTGGCTGCCATTCACAATTTACTGTATAATCTGCAAAGAACAAAACAGAAATATTTTGAATACAAAAATGATAAATGTTTAAGGAGACTCAAATGCCAAATACCCTATTTGATCATTATATACAACATGCATTGAATGATCACATTGTACCCTAATAATATATACTGCTGGGACTGGAACACAAGTCTGTGGTTAAGAGGGCTGTCTCTCTTCCTGAGGACCTGGGTTCAATTCCCAACACCCATGTGGTGGCACACAAACCTCTAACTCCAGTTCTAGGATATCCAATGCCCTCTTCTGCCCAAACACCAGGCATGAATGTGATACAAGCATCATGCAGACAAAACATCCATACACCCAAAATAAATAAAATTAAAAATACGTACTGCTAATGAATGTGTACTGTACTTGATCCATTAATAAATGTAATATTTGGGATGGTACAAAACAAAAAATGTGTTTTCCTATAACCTTTGAGATTGTTAAGCTGTGCGTTGCTTTGTTTTGCAATGCTCTGTTTTTTACTAAGCTGTATCTCAAGCCCTGCTTAGAATATTTTAGGGCAGCATAGAGGTTGGCATAGTGGCTTCTGGACTGAGTCTGGTCCTCAATATACTTTTGAGTGCCCTGGCAGCTGAGGAAGGTTTTCTATTGTTTTCATCTTACCCCAATCAGAAAAGTTAAGATCCAAGGAATCAGTAGTAACAAATGCTGGTATGGATATGGAGAAAGGAGAACACTTATTCACTGCTGGTGAGGGCTATAAACTGGTGCAGCCAGTATGAAAATCAGTGTCGAGTTTACTCAAAAAGCTGGAAATATATCTACCATGTAATACAGTTATATTGCCCCTCAGGATATACCCAAAGGACTCTTTATCCTACTATAGAGATACCTACACATCTGCATTCATTGCTGCTCTATCCACACTAGCCAGAAAATGAAAATAGTCTAGATATCTCTCAGTTGATGGAAGGATAATGAAAATGTGGTATATTCACACTGTAAAATATTACTTAACTGTGAAGAACATAAAATTATGAAATTTGCAGGTAAATGGATGGATCTGGAAACAATAATTTTGAGTGAATTATCACAGACTCAGAAAGACAAATGCCACACACTTTCTCTGACTTACAGATGTTAGATTTCAATCTTTAAAACATGTGTGTTCCATTTGGAATACCTACAGAGGTCAGGATATTAGTAAGGGGCCTTGTGGGGGTAGTCAAGTGAGGAGAGTGGTATTAAGGGTTAAGTGGGGAATAATGATATGGGAAGTTTTTTTTTTTTAAATTTTTTTATTTATTATATTTGTGTTTTAATTTTACATATCAGCCATGGGTTCCCCTGTCCTCCCCCTCCCACCCCTTCCTGCACCTCCCCCCCCCAGCCCTCCCCTCCATTCCCATCTCCTCCAGGGCCAAGACTCCCCTGGGGATTCAATTCAACATGGTAGATTCAGTACAGGCAGGTCCAGTCCCCTCCTTCCAGGCTGAGCAAAAGCACAGGGACAAATAGCCAAACTAATGGAAACACATGAACTATGAACCAAAAGCTGTGGAGCCCCCAACTGGATCAGGCCCTCTGGATAAGTGAGACAATTGAATAGCTTGAACTGTTAGGGAGGCACCGAGGCAGTGGGACCTGTACCTGTCCTTAGTGCATGAGCTGGCTGTTTGGAACCTTGGGCTTACACAGGGACACTTTGATATGGGAAGTTTTAATAAAGAGTGGAGGAGAGGTTAGGGTTGATGAGAGACTACAGGAGGCACAACTAACACAATAAACAAATCTGAAAAAAGACATATTGCAAACCTACTACTGTAGAAGCTTCCTAAAATACATCCATACACATATATAAAGAGTTTAAATGGAGTTACTCTGTAAGGAGGCAACAATATCCAATATCCTTACTAGACACTTCAGGATAACAAATATGTCCTATGAATTGGTTGCCTCTTTTGGAATCATTGGCTAGTGAGGTCCTACAGATCTTGAATGTCAATTCTCTTTGTTATTCTTCAGACCTCAATAGCAAGTTTGTGTTGCTGATGACACTATATACTTGAGTTACTGAACATGGAGAAATCAAGCTTGTATTAACCTGGAAGCTCCAGGTCTACTGGCTAGCTTTCTTTGTTCTGGGAGGTGCTTTGCACAGCACTCGAGGACATGAAATATCAATCTTGACCACATGTGAACTCTGCAGCCTACAACATTGACTAGTCAGGCAGAGCTGCTAACTGATAATCTATCTCTTTCTGATTAAATTTAAGGTTCACTCCACAAGATGGAAACCCTATCTGGCATCATTATCAGGGCCAAGAACCTGTGGCTAGACCCCAGGGGACAACCTATTACTTTCATGCTGGGAAATGGACATAGTTTTATACTGACTCCTACTGATTTACTGTTCTACTTATGGATTAGTGCACTCTTCAGGCCTCATCAGAGAAGTTTCTTTTCATGGTAGATAACAGCAGTGAGACTCACAACTAATCAAAATTCTGAGAATAAGAGTCTGGGTTACTTAGGTCTACACACGATAACTTTGTAAGACCTTCTCCCCACAAAGCTCAGGGATCACTGTAGTAGAGGGTGTAAGAGCCACAGGAAGCAGATAACTATTAAAAACAACAGTTCTTTCAGGACACAGGAGGGAAGTTACACATATGTACTCATAGCCATTGAGATAGGCTCAGGTCAGAAAGAATTCCAGCATGAAGAGGGGGATATGGGTAAATACCCACCCTTTAACTAAGAAACTGTAGGAAGTTAGTACCTGCCTGGGGAGAAAGAATTAGTATTCTTCAAGGGTGTTGGTTTTCCCAGACCAGTTGACCATCCTCCAGGGAAGGCTATACACCCAAGAGTAGATGGACAACACAGACTATACTTGAGGGAAAAAAGACACAAATTTGGGTAGCTAGGACAAAGCAGCTGGATCTGGAGGAATGAAAGGAAAGATGAATAGGATCAAAATAACATTGCATGGAATTCTCAAAGAACTAATAAAAACAAAAAAGCCCTTAATATTGTGAAAAATAAAAAAATATTGTACATGAAAATAATATGAAATTTGAAAAATAAAAAGATTATAGATGAAAATAATATGAAATTTGTGTTCAGTGTGTCTACAAATTAAGGTCTATTGAAGCATAGCTGTAATCACTGATTTAGATATTGTCTATGGGTCTTTTATACAAAAATTAGAGTTGATTGGTTGAAATAGGGAGCATCTATCTGACTCAATAATATTCGGTGCTAGGCATTCACGGAAAACACTAACTTTTGGGATAGTGGATTCTTTATTTACAGCTGACTCTCAATCTAGATTTTGTATCATCCATTCAATTTTTCTACTTGAGTCCCAATTTGGGAGGCACTTTTTGTCTGCCAGCTTGTCCTCTATACTCTTGACAGGATGTATATATTCTGCTTAGATGTAATAGCCCCTGAGTTATCACATGTTAACTCTTGGTTCTGTCACTTCAAAAAGAGAAAAACAACATGTTGTCTGACACAGGGAAAGCACACCATTTGCCTTCGAGAGGGAACTAAAAATGGAGGGGCAGTTTTTTATGATGTCTCAACACTCCTGGTCAGGCCTGAGAAACCAGTCCCGTGTGTTTCCCCTTCAGAAAAAAGAAATAAGATCTTCCCTTCCTTCTTCTCCTATGTAAACTACATGTAGCAGCTCGCCAGTTATCAATAATCTTGCTTGCTTCAAGGATGCTCGATGCTAAACCATGAGGGATATTTACAAAAGAGAAGAGGAACTGGTTAGTAAGAGATTCCCCTGGGATGCATAGTGGTTCATTCTTTATTGTTTTCCCTGTAGTTGAAGTAGGAGTTATTTACAGCTGATCTAGAAGAATAGAAACCTGTGACTTCAGCAGATATTTTAGTGATGTGATCTCTCGACACCTAGGTTGTTCCTGAATTCAAGTAATGCTTAGTTAAAATGAATCTTGTTTCCTGGATAAATCAGCATGGCATAGCAGCTTTTCTATTGGCAAACACTTTCAGAATCTATGTATAGGACAGGAAAACCAAGGAATAAGATACAGTATAGCTACACTCTGCAGCAATTTTTTTCCTTAGGTGTTTCATCCCCAAGCACAGCTTTGAAGCTGTGAAAGCACTTTTGTAAGTGTTTTGAATTTAAATTGGTGCAATGTGATAATTATTACTTTATTTATAGCATGTTTCTTGGCTTACATAGATTCAGAATAAAAGATAAATTCATTGTTCAGTATATACATATATAGGAATATACACATTGCTTTTGAATAAATGTTAATGTCAAATTTTATAGTTCAATAACACCTACAGTTCTCTTAAATTTGATAATATTCCTAATCCCTATATATCTTTTAGTAAAGTATCTATAGCCATTGTGAGTAAAATGTTTGTGATGTGATGAATTAATTATGGAAGTGCTTCACAGCACTCTTTTGTGTTGACTTTTCATGATGTATATAATCTGTCTCCCACTTTAGAATATAAGCATCATGATTAGGGTTCCCAGCTTATTTTACTGTAGTATCCATCACCTGATACATAGTTGGTACCAAATATTTATTGAGTGAATAAATTAATGTATTATTCAATCTGTAAAAACCAAGTGGTAAAATAAACATGTAAGGTGTGGTATGTATGTCTTCATTATAGCAAATTGATAAAATGGCCATGAAATCTAGGTTCTTCTAGAAAACAAGAGGGGCCTTTAGACGTATCATGATATTAGCATCTGAAGGATTCATTTATATAGAATTCAAGAAAACAGAGCCTATAGGGTAAGATGGTTAGAGTGACTCACTTTCTTTGGTGGTGAATATTGTGACTAGGAGACTTGAGTAACTAGTCTCTTTCCCTCAAGCAGATTCTTCCAGATGTTTTAAAATCAACCAACAAAAGCTCTACATTTCAATTTACATCTCATTACCATAAATTCCCATATAATTTAGCTAACTTTTAAACTTAAGATTGTCTTAGCCATAGACTTGACCACAGCTTCCTACCAACATATAAGATAGCAGCATTCTCCTTCACTTCACATGAGTTTGATCAGTTCTTAAAACTGACCACTCTTGATCAATGTATTTATTGCCAATTTATTAAGCTATGGAGCCACACCATAAAGGTTTAATAGCTTTTCTCTAGTGCATCTACTTGTTACTTTCTAATCTCCTAGGGGGAAGACATCTCCATACTACCAATGACTGTACGCGATCACATCACACTAGGCTGAATTAGGTAAATGGTAAAACCAACAATGAGAAAACCAAGCAACAGTCACACTTAGATCGATCTATCTATCTATCTATCTATCTATCTATCTATCTATCTATCTATCTATCTAGTATCTCCATGCAAGAGTTGATGTGCCCTGGTGTACATGCAGATGTTTACAGAGGCTGGAGAGTGTAGCCATAGCCAGAGGCTTTTCTGCATCTTGCCCAGCTCTCTGCAGCTGCTTATAAAATAATCACTGAGAGGCTTAATATTAGTTATAAATGCCTAGCCTATAAATGCCTGGCATTACTGGTAGTCTGTTGGCATTTTGCCCCTTGGGTGGCTGGATGGCATCTGCCTTGACTCCGCCCTTCTTCCTCCCTATATTCAGTTTGTCTTTCCCGCCTAGATATATTCTTCCCTGCCATAGGCCAGAGCAGCTTTATTCATCAACCAACAAAAGCAACACATATTTGCAGCATACAGAAGGACATCCTGCACCAGGACAGTGCTGATCTCCTGGGACTGGAGTTGTAGGCAGTTGTGAGCTGTATGGTGTGGGTTCTGGTAACCAAACCTGAGTCCTCTGGAAGAGCAGTTAAGTGCTCTCAGCTGCTGAGCCACCTCTGCAGCTCTCAATGTTACATATTTTAAAAGATGTATTAGTATCTTAACACAGTTCAAATTTATCTCTTCCTCTAACAGGACCCATTGCATGCCCAGGAGAATTAAGATGCAACCCATCTCCATGGAGCAACTAACTACACGGTCTGTTGAGATCTGTTGCAATTTTCTAAGGAGGTAAAATCCTTCAAATTGTTGGCCAGTCAAGCAGAACAGAGGTGATGCATTGTCATGAAAATGCTTCCCTACCCAAATGATACAGTGCTTTAGAGTTAGGAACCATAATAGTTCTAGGTCACTTGTAGACAACATACCATTCCTTGAGTAGAGTAATAGCTGTGGAACAATCACAGGTATTGGATGTTACCACCATACAAGTGTTGTACCGTCAGTTAACAGTAGTGACCCCTTTAATGTCAATAACTATTAAAGGATATTAGCATTTCAGTTAATAAGATTAGGATTGAGAGGGAAGTGATATGGGTAAAGATAGGGATAATTGCTAGGCTAACTTCTGAAAATACAAAAGTAGATAAAGTAAGTTGGGGTATTACCAGGGTCTGCAGATTTTAGAGAATGTTAGTCATAATTACAAATATGATGGTGATATGAATGAGAGAACAAGGAGCAGATGTAGGACTAAAAGAGAAAGTCTGTGAGATATGAGTCAAAAGTAGAGTAAAGTTACCCTGAATTAGGCTGGACAAGGGAACTCATACAGAAAATGTAAAACATGACTGATCAATATACAAACAGAAGATAAACCACCATGAGACATATATGCAAGAATGGAGATTAAATAGAAAATAAGAAATAAAAAGATACTCATGGAGTAAGTTGCTGACACAGCTATGCTGACTTGAAAGGTGATCTTTTCAGATCCTTCTGGCTCAAGCAGACTCCATGTGGTGCTCTTTGTGGGAAAAGAGAGTGGGAAGCATTGGTCTTCAAGCCTCCATAGTCTGTGTCATCCTGGTGCATGAGGAAAAGGAATTTGCACATCTGGTCCTATGGTCCAGTGTATTTGAGCATCAGCTCTTTGCTTTTCACTTGACAAAATGATGGTGAGAATCATCAATGTTATCTCATGTTTTGGGAGTTCCTGCTTTTCTTTTTGTGTAGTAGTATTCTGTTGCTGGAAGATTGTAGGCAAAGTTTTCCTGTCCTAAAGCCTCTCTCAAGTAAACACACTGAGGCTAATATTAATTATAAATACTTGGTCAACAGCTCAGGCTTGTTACCAACTAGCTCTTACATTCTAAGTTAACCCATATTCCTTATTTTCGCTCTTCCACATGGTGATACCCTTAGTATCATGGCACATTCATTTCCTGCTCCCTTTGCATCTGGCTGGTGACTCCTCACTCTGCTCTTCTTCCTCCTAGCATTCTCCTAGTCTGGCTCTCCTGCTTAACCTTATTCTGTTTAGCTATTGGCCAGTCAGCTTCTTTACTAAACCAATCACAGCAACATATATTCACACAGTGTAAAGGAATATTGCACAACAGAAGATACTTGTTTATCTTATTTTATAAATAGTCTACTCAAATTTCTACTCAAACTAATTCTTCATGATATTGAGATATAAGAATCCTCTTTATGCTTTCTTTATTAGATATTATGTAACTATTTTCTCCCAACATGTGGCATGTCTTTCATTGTCTGCATAGTATATTCTGCATGGATGAAAGCTCAGCTTTCTTTTTAAAAGCCTTCCCAAAGAGAAATTCCCAAGTCCAGGTTAATGCAACAAACAGATTTCTTTTCAATAAGTACAATGAATTTCATAAGCACAAAAGAACCAGGTCAACATGAATTATGACCCTCACTTCCCCCTTATATATAAATATTAATTTTGCTATATAATAATATTACTGTAAATATATATATATATAATTTTCATCCATGCAGTTTCTTTTCATGCAGCCATTCCTCTTCAGTCTGCTTCTAACTTGCTCCATTTAGTGTCTCTTTCTACTTCATCATTTTTTTTCAAGTGTATGGCCTTAAATATACTTATTACTCAGTTTTTTTACATCGTTGGATGTATGCTCAATGTACTCCTTTTTTCCTGATATTACTAGTTTGCATACAGTTTTCTTTTGTTTGTTTGCTTGTTTTTTTGTTTTATTTTTGTTTGTGAAAAGGTTTCTCTATCTAACAGCCTTGACTGTTCTGGAACTCATTTTGTAGATTAGGCTGGCCTTGAACTCACAGAGACCTGCCTGCCTTTCCCTCCCGAGTGCTGGGATTAAAGGTGTATGCCCCAATGCCCAGTGTGTATACTATTTTCTTAAATAGTCTGGCTATATATTTAACATTTTTACTGATATCTTCTCAGTATCAAATGTTTTCTTAATAATTTATTTATTCATTGACTGCTTTCTGTTTTATGAAAGTGTTCTTTGCTTAATCATTTATTTCTGTGGCTTTATGCCTGTTGTTCTCTACATTTTAAGTTCTTACATTTTAAGACACATTACTGATTTTCTATTTTTCCCAAATAAAAAGCACTTAATACCATTAATTTCTCTCTGCTTTTTTTTAATGGGAGTGACAATTTTTGATGTTTCATATCATTCAACATGTTTTAAATTTTTTATTGTAAAAAATTCATGATTTTTTTAAGTGTATTTTAAAATTTGTAAATATGCAAGTATGTTTCACATGATTTTTAACTTTAATTTGATTCAAGTAAGAAAATACCAGCCATACAGTTATAATGGTCATAAATACATTCAGTTTTGATTATGAAACAAAGTAGGGAATATCCTGGTAAGTATTCTGTATAGACTTTAAAGTATGTATAGTTTCATTGTTAGTGGTAGAATATTTTATGCTACTTAGATCAACTTGGTTTTAAACCATTCCATTGTTTTTTAAAATATTCCATGTCCTTGTTAATAATCTTGTCTAGTATCCATATCACATATGAAGGAACTTTTACTAGTCCAGCTAGTGGCCTAACTTTAATGAACATGAGAGGAAAGTCAATGCAGGGGTATGTATGATCTGCAGTTGAATAAAGGATATACCAACTCCTTCAATAACCTTTCTCCTGGCAAGCCCTAGTGAGAGAGGCCTGGGCCTTTAGCATTCATTATTAAGCATGGGAAGCATTGCTGGCAGCAACACTCTTATCTGTAACCACACAGTGCACTGATGCACTTTGACAGGCACTTAGGCATGTTTCAAAATATCCAAAAGGATCAATCCTAGCTCAACCAGAATTTACCTAATTGCTCTGGCTAGTTGCCTGTGGGATTTTTAGACAGAGACAACACGTGGCTAAGTAGCATCAAGCTTTCCTAACAGGTTCTACAGAGTGCTGGCCTAACTGACAATGACCTCCCAACAGTAAGCTGCCAAATATGCAAAGGACCTTATTTCTTTTAGCATAAAAAGTTTGAAACCTTAGGAGTGTGAAATGCTGTGGAAATCTCTAATAGGTTTTGGGTTTTCAACAAAATAAATTATCACTTAGCTAGATACCACTTGCTTGCATACTCCACCCTCTCTGTGTTGACTGTAATTTTCTAAGACCTAATACACAAGGTAACACCTATACACGAAACACTTCTGCTTATGATTCTCTGCAATGAAACAGCTTGTAACCTCATATCTGTCAGGGGAAGGTACAAGAAAAAGGTAAGTGGATCTTCTTAAGTGCAAAGAGGTGTATTTAAAGTAACTGAAAATCACTTTCTTCAAAATCAAAGATGGTAAGCTTGTTAGATCTCATAACGAATATTGTTACAAACATCCCTTTAAAACATGACCATCTTAGTCCTGTACAGATGTGAATGTGTGCCTTCCCCTCCCTCCAGGAGTATACAATTAAAGTTCCACCAGAGTATTGTATTTGGACTATGAATCAGGTTTAATTTATGTTGTCAGAATTGCAAAATACCCTTAAAAAGTTTTTACTGATTTAAATCCATAAAAGAATGCAAGTTCAGTAAACATTTTGATAGGCCCCTGAAGACACAATGTGTTAGTTCACTTTCTTCTGCTGTGCTAAACACCATGATAAAATGCATATTGGGAAAGGAAGGGCTTTATTTCAACTTAAAGTTATAGTCCATCATCAGAGAAAACCAGAGCAAGAGCTCAAGGCAGGGACTCAAGCAGAAATCACAGATGAATGCTGCTTACTGGCTTGTTCCTTCTGGCTTCCTCATTTGCTTTTCTTATGTACCACCACAGTGGGCTGGGCTCTCCTGCCATCAACTAGCAGTTAAGAAAATACTACACACACACACACACTCACACACAGACACAGACACAGACACAGACACACACACATACACACACACACTCACACACTACCCTACAACTTCACTGTTTTTTATTATGTCTTTTATTATAGTTACTGCATTTATTATGTCAAAGGTTAAAGTAGAGTATATAGGGTATTTTAAATGAAAAATAATGTCTATCATCATAATTGGGGCTGGAGTGATGACTCAGCAGCTAAGAGCACTTGATGCTCTTGTGGAGGACTTAGGTTTAGCTCCCAGTACCCACATGGTAACATATAGCATTCTGTAACTCCTATTCCAGGACATCTGATGTCCTCTTGTGGCCTCTGTAGATACTGTATACACATAATTCAAAGACACATATGCAAAAAAAAAAAACCAATAACCCCCCCAAAATTCCACCCATATACATAAAACTAAAATCAGTGTTTTAAAAAAATCATATTATCTACAAATAATGATAGTCTTCTTTTCCTATTTTTACCTCTTTTATGTCTTTCTCCTATCTATTTTCTATAGCTAAGAAGTCAAGCAATCTAATAAGTGAGAGAGGGGAGAGGAGGCATTCTTGTCCTGCTCCTGATTTTAGAGGAAATGCTCCACTACTGACTTTAGAGGAAGTACTCTGTCTCCCTTTCCTACAATGTCAGATACAGGTTTGTTGTCTATAACCTTGATTATTTTGAAATATATTCCATTTTTCTAATATCTCCAGGACTTTTGTCATGAAGGCATGATGAACTTTGTCAAATGCCTTTTTGATCATCAATGACAACGAGTATGTTTATATGGTTTCTGCCCATTAGTTTGTTTATACAGTGTCCATTAGTTTGTTAATTAGTTTGTTTACACAATATGTTTATTGATTTATATATGTTGAACCATAATGAAGTCCATTCGGTCAGGTCATAATGTACTTATGAACTCATTTTGTAATATTGTGTTGAGAATTCTTGCATTTCTCTTTATGAAAAATGCAAAATATAGGCTATAAAGATTGATCAGTGGACAAGAGCACTACTCTTCCAGAAGACCTGGGATTTTTTTCACATGGCAGTTCACAACTATCTGTAACTCCCGTTCCAGGGCCTACAGCATCCTCCTTTGACCTCTGTGGGCACAAGGACAGCACATGGTACACAACCACAAAAGTTAAAAAAAAAAATTAAAGATAAAAAAATATTAGACCTCAAGTTATATCCAGAGATATATTGATAAAGACATCCTAGTACTGACATAAAAACAGACAGGTAGATCAATGGGATAGAACAGAGGACTGGGGATTAGCCAACATAACTATGCCCACCTAATTTTTACAAAGGAGGCAAAAAAGCATACACCAAAAACAGATAGCCTATTCAGTAAATGATTCTGGCAAAGCTGGATATCCATCTGTAGAAAAACAAAACTAGATTTATAGTTTTTACCTTTTACAAAAATCTCAGTTCAAAATAGGTCAATGGCCCTAATTTAATGCCAGAAATACTGAAATTTCTAGATGAACATATAGGAAATACTTCAAGGGAAGGCAAGAATTTTCTGAACAGAACATCAGTGGCACAGGAAATAGCCCCAAGTATCAACAGATTAGATTACATGAAATTACAAAGTTTCAGCACAGCAAAGAAAACTACCAGCAAAGCACTCAGAAGGTCACGGAAAGGGAGAAAATCTTTAAAAGCTGTATTTCAGACAAGGGCCAATGTCCAGAATTCACAAACAACTGTATAACTTAGATATAAAGGAAACAAAAGTATTAATCAACAAATGAGCTAATAAATTGAGCAGATAGTTTTCAAAAAATAAAGCAAATGTCTAGATGGACAGTGTATTAAATTAACTCCTAATGATTTTTTTCCTCCCAAGACAGTAGCTCTGGCTGTCCTGGCACTTGATCTGTAGACCAAACTGATCTCAAAATCAGAACTCCATCTGCCTCTGTCCCTGAGTGCTGGGATTAAAAGTGTGTGCCACACACCTGGTCTAATGACCTAGAACACTGCATCTCTCATCCTTTATCTGAGAAGATTCTAATTGCAGTAGGTTGTGGTTAACACAGCGGCTCACACCAACCAAGATGCAGGGAACAAGAGACCAGAGAACATTCAGTCCTGAAATGAACATATAGACTGCAACTCACTTCCCAAAATCACTGTGAAGAGGAGGCATGAAGAATGTAAGAACCCAAGGTGCTACATGACAATAAGAAAACATTATCTCTGGACGCAGCAGGATAGCTGCACACATGAATTCACTGTATGTGCAAAATCCTTGCAAGTCATCAAGGAGAAAAATATTGGGCAAACAGTTCTACCTCAAGCAGGGGGGAAATTGGCAATTATTAATTCCTGGGAGAGACAGTTTGCTCTAAGAGTGTAAACCCTGGAAAGTTGACCATTCTCAAGAGTAAGGCCACACATCCAAGAATCTTTGGGCAGCATAAAGTTAGTTTTGAAAGATGTTTTCTCTTTAAAATATACAAACTTGGGTGAGTAGGGACAAAGGGAGTGAGTGAATTGGAGGAATTCAGGTAAATACAATCACAACACACTGTATGATCCTCTCAAAGTAAAAATGGAAGGAAGAAACATAAAAGTTTTCAACATCTCTAGCCACCAAGGAAATGCAAATCAGAACTACTTTGAGATGCCACCTCACCCAAGTCAGAAAGAATATCAGAAGTAATCTTACAGCAAATGTTAGAGAGGATGTGGAGAAAGAAGGATGCTTAGTCACAGATGCAAATTAACACAGCCATTATGGAAATCAGTTTGGAGGTTCCTCAAAATTAAAAATAGAATTACCATGTAACCTGTCTACTTGGCTCTGGGTCTACACTCAGAGAACCTCAGATTCTACCAAATAGTTATTTGCATCATGTTTATTGCTGCTTCATTCGCTGTAGCCAGGAAATGGAACAAACTTAGTTGCTCACCCACAAAGAAATCAACAATGAAAACATGGTACGTGTATAAAATGGAATTTTAATCAGCAAGAAATACAAATGAAGTGAAAAATCTTGAGCAAAATAGATGGACTTAAAATCTTTAGTATTAAGCAAGGTCACACTATCTCTAACAGAAAGAAAAAGAGGGCCTTCTCAAATGCAGGAACTAGTTTATGATATATCCATGTAGATATGTAAATAAATGCATGCATGGATATATTGTAATATATAGATAGGAGAACAAAGAAAGAA
Source organism: Onychomys torridus (assembly GCF_903995425.1). NCBI lineage: Eukaryota > Metazoa > Chordata > Mammalia > Rodentia > Cricetidae > Onychomys > Onychomys torridus. Next base: position 12,639,667 of record NC_050461.1, read on the forward strand.
AATATTAGGTGGTATGGAAGGACTAATTTTATTCAATTTTAGTTTCTTATCAAGTAGATTTAGTGATTTGAATAAAATTGGTAAAAGACAATAGTCTGTTGTGGAATAATCTTTTTGTATACTGTGAAGCTATGTCTTTGCCAAGGCACCTTCTGATTGGTTTAATAAAAAGCTAAATGACCAATAACTCGGCATGATTTGGGGGGCAGAGAGAACATTGGGAAGAAGAAAGGTGAAGTCTTAAGGAGACTCCAGAAACACAGAGCAAGCAGCATGTACTTTACAGAGCAAAGGTAACCAAGCAATGAAAAAAAAGAATGCAGATGCAGGCGGATCTCTGTGAGTTCGAGGCCAGCCTGGTCTACAGATCCAGGGCAGGAACAAAAACTACACAGAGAAACCCTGTCTTGAAAAACAAACAACAACAACAACAACAACAAAAAGAACAGAAAAAGAAAGAAAGAAAAAAGAAAAAAAGAATGTGGATTAAAAGATATGGGCTAATATAAATTATAAAAGTTATTTAGAAACAAGCCTAGGGTATTGGCTGAATTTCTATAATGAATAAGAAGTCTCAACATGGTTATTTGGGAGCTGGCAGGCAGGACAGAAAAATCCACTTATAGGAGTCATGAAAGAGGACATAAATAAAGTAGTTTTAACTCTGTCATAGATTGTGTGTGTGTGTGTTGTAGATGAATGTACAAAAATGTAATCAACAGTGAAAGTGGAAGCCCCAAAGCAAAGCTCCACAGCTGCAGAAAGGCTGTCCTAACTATAAAGTTCATTGAGTTGTACAGACTTTGGGTCTTGCCAAGTGCTCGTTTGAGTGGCTAAGTTAATATAGCTGCTGTTTTTTTTTGTTTTACATTCTCTTTATAATGAATTGATTTTTTAATTTATAAAATAAAATGAGTTTAGATAAGAGAAAACAATGCTCTGTAAAACAAAGCTTAAGAAAAACAAGAAAGAGGAAGCATGGTCAATTTTAGTTTTATAGCAAGTAGATTTCATAATTTGAATACAAAAGGCATTACAATGTCAATAGAAAATATAAATATCTAATGACTAAAAATACATAGAATTATTACTATATTATATAAATACAAATAAATTTGTTGTTTCTGTTACATTATCAATGCTAAATGTAAAGTCCATAAATAAAACTTGTTAAATGCTATCTTTCTCAATCAGAAAGGTACATTTGTATATACATACATGTGTGTGTTCATATCTCTATACACATTTATATATTTATACCCATCCACATGTATACATAATACATACATATTTCTATGCTTGTATTAGTACACACATACAGTTATGTAATTTTTCATACAGATAAAGAGACATCTATATATCAAGACAAAGAATGCAGTAACAATCCAAAGAAAGGGCACTGTCCAATGCCAGCTCCACAAACTGGTGAGTTCATTGGATATGGAAGACTCACAGACAGCTTCACCATAGGAAATCTCACTTCAGTCAGTTGCTGGCCTTTTAAATAACCGCAACAGGAATAACAGGAAGAGGTTGGCACTTGTGAGGATCTGGAGAAGGCCTCATTAGGGTCTTTTGAGCCTGGGGAGCTTTCTACCTCTCTGCAAGATGGATGTTAATATGCCTAAACTTGTGAGATCTGATGTGAGTCATCACAGCTGCTCTGCCTCAAGACAGATATGATTACAGTCACTCTCTGTGCATACATACAGATAATATGGGAAATATACAATAGCCTATTATTGATTCAATCAGTCATTCATTTTAAGAAGCAGAATTCACATTTAATGTAAGCTATTATGAATGCTAGAGGTTTGGTTTGGGTGTTGTCTCCTTTTACAATCCAGTGATGACTATGAAATAGCAAATTCTCAATCAGATTGTTTTATTCCCTTACCTGAATGAAAACAATGTCTGACACCCCACAGATAATCTTGCTTCTCTGAGTGAGGTCCATGCAAGCCTTGAACTTGCTGTCTTCTGGATTCAGTAATTTGATTGACTAGGATTCCTGGCCCCCTCTGCTTATTGCCAGCCTTGTTTTCTAAGCATCTGTTTGTTAAGTTAGTAACAACTGATAATATCTTGAAAACAGAACATTGCTTTACAATAAGTCTTGCAGATGCAGTATTGCATTTCATGATCACGTTATAAATACTCAGGGTGCTGACCTAGAACTTATAGACCAGTCAGTTCTGTTATTATTGTCTGAGGGTATAAAGATAAAACAGCACAATGCACAACAACTATGGTGTGTTTTTAAAGGATTTATGTCACATGGTTACTCTCAACTTCACTTAAAAAGTGAACTGAAAAAACTCAAAACCAGAAATTAAAAAAAAAAAACAAAAAACAAAACAGAACCAGCCTGTTTTCTCTCAATATGCGAAATCACAAAAGAAACATAAATTAAAAGATGCATGAAAGCAGAAGAGGAACATTCCAGAATAGGGGGTGACATTGGCAAGGGTGAAAAGGGTTAAGCATAGGTGATGGGGGGGGTAAATATAATCAGAATACTTTATGTATGTGCATGAAAACATAATGAAATACAAGGCTATGTCCAATTAATATACAACAATAAAATGCTTTCTCCATGATAGTTTTCTCATATTTGGTTCAAAAGAGATTTTTGAATAAAACTATACCAATGCAACACATATCCAAAGACATATAGAATCAAGATTATTGGATAAAAGCTATCTAGTTCAATTTAAATTTCTTATTAATAATGTATCTTTCTTTTTTGCATATACCTATAGTTAGTACTGAAACTAAGAAATCCTTGTGCAGCAAAAATTCACAATTAATTCCTCACCCTGTTTTGTTTTGGACTTAATTTGTTCAGTCTGGTTCACCTATGATGGTTGCTCCTCCTATCACTGTGGAGCCAGAAGACCATGCTGCTTCTCTGTACATTTTAACCTGCAGAAGAAAAATAAATGAAGAGTGATAGTGTCTTTAAAGTGTTTGGGACATGTTTCTCTTTTCATTATCTTCGAGGCTGCTTGACTTCACTGGAGAAGGCCAGGGTCTTCATTAATTGCATCATTAAACCCCAATCAGGGGAAAGGTATGTGGACAGTGACAATTTTTAAAGTACAATCTGAAGCAAGCGTCAGGATAAAAGGCTTCCGCAGTCCCTTCTGCATTTATCTTCATTACACTCTGCTCTGACTTATACAGAAAGCTGGCTGAAGGCTGAAGGCTGAGGCTGTCAGGTGCATGTGAGTGGGGTCACTTTATCACACTGACGAGTGCCTCTGGCAGTACCACCAGAAGGACTCAGGGATGGAGCACAGCTGGGAACTCTGGTGAGGAGGTCCTGAGGCTGTACTCACTGTGCATCTGGCTCTAGAGCAAGATGAGGTAAACAAGTTTTCAAGGTACATTTTCTTAGTCCAGAAAATGTGAATTCTGATCAAGAGTAGTTCTCAACATTGATTTTATAATGAATATTCATACATAGGTGAATTCACGGCCAATCAGTCTTGCTCGTACTTAGGAGTCTAAGCAAAGGATGATTTCCATGACAGCCATTAGAGTTTAGCCTGGAATTAAACAACAAACAAACAAACAAATCTCTCACAACATGAATCACTCCTTTTATGTAAGAGAACATGTCACAGTCCTGCAGGCTTAGGGGCATGGTGGTGACTGGGAGTCAAAAGCAAAAGGTTCATGTTAGCACCATGGAGCCAACACCACTGTTAAGTATAAGCATGATCATGTCCTTCACTGCCAGGTTTGTTCTAGAAGAGAGGAGGGATTTCCCCTTGGAGGGAACAACTACAGTGTTTTCTCCTGTCAAATTCCAAGTAAAGCTTGTGAGGTATATTTGTGTTGAGAAATGAAGAGCACTACTAGCTATTAAATAAAGGACACTATAGTTACTAAAAGCTACTACTAAGATTGTATGTAGGTAAAGAAGATGAGGATGAATGTTCAAATTTCAAATGTACAGCATGTGCTATTACTGTTTTAGTGTATACATAGACAAATGACTGCTTGTTGAACATTGAAAGGCAGTGTGCATTCTCTTGTCTTTATTTTGTCATTGCAAACCAGTGACCAGTGTGTATTGTCAATGGGTTAAAAGGATATTTGTAAATTGAATTCAGAAGAAGAAAATTCTGACTTTTAACATGTAAAACATACCTACAACTGCATACCATGAGTACATTTTTCCTAATCCTGAACCAAGATACAACCAAGTCTTGGTGCATGTATATGACCTCTAGCCATATTCCTGCATTTGGAATAACTTTCAACACCTTAGTTAGTATTTTTAACATTGTCATACTCTTTTTAGTAACCCTTAAATGAATGGGTAATTGTTTTACCATTACAGCCTACAATCTAGAGCTTAAGTAATCAGCTATAAAAATTAAAATATTGCATAATCCACTTAGAGAATAGACCTGTTTTTCTTACCTCGTTGTTTATATGTCAGACAAATTTATTATTATTACTCACATGTAGATCCAAGACAAATTCTTGGAGGCCCTTCAGTTAGCAAAATAAACATCAGTGCTTTATGAGTATGAAGTAAAATTAATTAAAGTAGCATAAGAGCTCACCAGAGAATTAGAGTGTACCCTTCTCTTGGAAAATAGTACCCATCTTTTTATGAATGGAATGCATGTATGAACAAGGCAAGGGTGACCCACTGCTCATCATATTCAGGTAGAAATCTGTAAATAGTGACTGTAGTGGGTTAAGCATGGCAGCACATTTCTCTGCTACTCATCTCATTGAGAAGGGGAATCTAATTATCCTTCTCCTGAATTACAGTTGCTCTAGTAATGTCTTTGACCAACAGAATATAGGAGAAACATGTTCTGGGACTCATATGACTATGTCAGAAGAGGCTTGGGAGTGTCTCATTTGGATAGTCACCCAGGCATCTAAGCCTAAATGTAAGAAGTCAATGGATCCCTAGTTCATGACCTGAAGAGATCATGTGCAGATGACTAACAGCCATTCATAGCTTAGCCTGGCTTCCTAGTCATCTCCACTAATATGCTAACATGTGAGCCAAGGCATGTTGGACTTCTGACCCAGCCCAGCATCAGGCGACTATGCCCAAGTAGTGCTTATAGGTAATACATGCATGGATTAGTTAAGTGATGCCTCCTATATTTCTGACCCACAAAAATATGATAAAAACATTTGCAGCTTTAGTCTATGAGTTTGTGGAGTTTTTCTTAAGGAGCAGTAGCACAGAGTTCTTTCTCTGTGTAAGTGGCAACTCAACTCTATTGACTTTGGCCTTCTGTCCTGTGGGTGTGTCTGTATTTTTTTTCCAACAATAGGACAATATTGCAATTAACCAAGTGACCTATAATGTTAGATGAAAGGAGGGAGCTAGACTGCCTTCCTAAGACCCATGTGTAAAAACGTTACTCTTTGAGTTACTACTTACCTTTAGGTACCCTGAATCTCATGCCTTTTCTAGTTCATAAATCTGAGCTGTGATTCTGCAGCTCAGATCAGTATCTAGACCTGGTGAGTTGCTGCCAGAACTCACTGATGAAATAGCTGAGTGCACACGTCTGCTCACTAATTACCTGACTCCTTGTCTGGGCTTTCTGATGGGTATGTATTACATACAGCCAGAGAACGGAAAAACAAACAAACAAAATGTTAAGATACCCAGAAAAAGCTAATTACCTTTAGCTTTGTGCTGTAAAGAGCAATTCCATCGTGTTGGAAACTACCTTCTTTTGGAAAGCATGCTTGTAAACTTGGCCCCTGGTTGATGTTTGGGAGCAGGTTTACAGAAGATTTTCATTATTTACTAACTGAGAAGAAAGGCTTTATGATGCCTAATATGTCTTTACAATGTGATTTGTGCTCAATGCTTGATGTTGTTTGTGGAGTCTGGAATTATGGTATGTCTTCAACCATGCATATGTAACCAGCTCTCAATATAATCTTTGGCACCAAGTCTCTTACAGACTTTTTATTGAGCAATATTTTATATATGTCATGATTTGATGCTAGAAGACCTAGATGTGCTATATGCAACTCCATCTGGGAGAGGACTGTTGAGAACTTGTACCTAATCCTCTCTAGACCTCCCCCATGAGTCCATCCCCTTGGCTGATGGCTTAGTATCTTTTGACTGTGAACATGGCCATGGCAAACACAGTTCAAAGAAAAGTCATTCTCCCTCTCCCTGCTCCTCCTGTGTTTGGATTGAGACTGTCCTGCTAAAAAAATTGCAAGGTCATTGATGAGAGTGGGTTTTTTCTATATTTAAAAATATTTTTATTCATTTTACATACCAACCACAGATCCCCTTCTCATCCCTCCTCCCACTCCCCCCATCGTCCCCCTGAACGCACCCCCAAAAACAGTTTTAATAAGTAAAATTACAAGCAACAACCAGAAATATCTATTTATAAATGTTTATAGAAAAGCAATGAAATTAACCACCTATTTAGTTAACAAAAGAAAATTTCTAATCCCACAAGAATTAGAGACAAAGAAAAGGATTGACACTGTGGGAAACAACATTTAATAAAAAGAGTCTATTTGGGAAGTGGTTAATAATGCAAATGCTTATTTATAGGGTCATCACAAAACTAGCCTGCAAACTATATAGAGAGTGGGTTTGGTTTTTTCATTAAATAATACTGGTAACATGGAATCATCTATGCTATGATTTTATTCTTGTGTTTGCTTGACTTATCTGTTTCTACTTCCCAGTTGCTTTTTATGATCTTGAGTAGCTCCTGGGATCAACTTCAGTAAGGCCTTTGCCCATGTTTCTACCAGAAAGCTCTTCTGCAGCTTGCTTCCTGCCTCCTTGCCCATGCTCCCTCTCATCCTTCATCTCAGCAGCATATCGCACAGATGAACTGTCTCTTTGATCCTTTGGCTTAACATATACATATGACAGTGTTTTTTTAATTTACTCTTTGAGAATTTCACTCATGTTATGAGTATTTTGATCATATATATCTCCCACTTCCCCCTCCAATTATTTCCTCCACTCCATTCTCTATAATCCCTGCCAATTTCATGTATTCTTATTTTTATGACCAACTCATTCCTGTTAGTACTTTAAATACTACCAAATTCTCAATTTTCATACTACCCTTCTATCTACTGATTTAAGTACCACCAAATTCTCAGTTTTCTTACTACCCTTCTATCTACTGATTTGCTTCATATTTCAAAGCTTCACATGTTCTGAGCTGTTTGCTGTTCTTTTCTTTTTTATATTTTATTTTATTTTTCTTTATTAAGAAATTTTCTACCCACTTCTCATGCTATCCACAGACCCACCCTCCTCCCTCCTCCCATCCCCCAGCTCTCTTTCCCAAGCCACCCGGCATCCCCACATCCCCCAAATTGAGGTCTCCCGTCGGGAGTCAGCAGAGCCCAGCACAGTGAGCCTAGGCAGGTCCAAGCCCCTTCCCACCGCACCAAGGCTGTGCAAGGTGTCACACCACAGGCACTGGATTCCAGAAGCCTGCCCATAGACCAGGGACAGATCCCGATTCCCCTGCCTAGGTGCCCCCCAAATAGTTCGAGCCAAACAACCAACTTCCATGTCCAGAGGGCTTAGTGCAATTCCATGGGTGCTCCACAGCCACCAGTCCACAGTTCATGGGCTTCCACTAGTGTGGCCAGTCATCTCTGCATGTCCTCCCATCATAATCTCGACGTCCCTCACCTGCAGTATCTCTCCTCTCTCTCATTAATTGGATTCCTGGAACTCAGCCTGGTGCCTGGCTGTGGATCTCTGTATCTGCCTCCATCTGCCATTGGCCAAAGGCTCTATGATGACAGCTAGGTTACTTGCTACACTGGTCACCAGAGTAGACTGGTTGAGGCACCCTCTGGACCACTGTCAGCAGACCAAGGTGGGGTCAACCTTGTGGGTTCCTGAGAGCCTCCTCAGCACCCTGCCTCTTCCTATTCCCATGATGTCCTCATCTATCATAGTATCTTCCTTCCTGCCCTCCCACTCTGTCACTGTTCCATCTTGACCCTCCCATTTCCCTATGTTCTCATCCCCCACTCCTCACCCTCTGCCACCCCCGACACCCAGACTACTCATGTAGATCTCATCTACTTCTCCTTCATAGGATCATCCACGTGTCCCTCCTAGGGTCTTTTCCTGTTAGCTAGCCTCTCTGGAGTTGTGGGTTACAGTCCGGCCATCCCCCCCCTCCCATTTAGTATCCATTTATGAGTGAGTACATGAAGACCAGACATTAATCCACACACATATGAACATATGATTTTCGACAAAGAAGCCAAAACTGTACCATGGGAAAAAGAAAGCATCTTCAACAAATGGTGCTGGCATAACTGGCTGTCAACATGCAGAAGATTGCAAGTAGATCCTTATCTGTCACCATGCACAAAACTCAAGTCCAAGTGGATCAGACCTCAACATAAATCCAGTTACACTGAGCTTGATAGAAGAGAAAGTAGGAAGTAGTCTGGAATAAATTGGCACAGGAGACCACTTCTGAAATATAATACCAGTAGCACAGACACTGAGAGCGACAATTAATAAATGCTGTTCTTTTCTTAACTATTCTTCATAGCCTCACAGCTTCCAGTCTCCTGACTTTAAATAGTATCTATATGCTTCACCCCAAACATTTTATGACTGGTACTGAACTCACCCTGGAGCTCTGGACTCTTAAAGGAAACCATGCAGTCAGCATCAGTTTAGAAGTGTAAACACTTTCTAGCAGAACTGGCAGAGCTGAGCTCCTGTTCATTTTATACATATGTATAAATATAAGTTAAAATATATATATATAATTCCAAATTCATTAAAAATGTAGACAAACTTTTCTTTTTTGGCTTACCAGCTCACAAAAAAATGATGTGGAGAATTATTAATTATGAAAGCTCAGCCTTAGCTTAGGCTTGTTTCTGACTATGTCTTATAACAAGTTAATCTATATTTTTTAATCTATTTTCTTCTACACCCTCATTACCTTTTATCCATTATGCCTATCCTGTTTATTCCATACCTGGCTGGCAACTCTGCCTTTCTTCATCTCTGAGCTCCCTCTGTCCAGAAGTCCCTGCTATACCTCTTGCCGAACTATTGGCCATTTAGATTTTTATTAAAACAATCAGTGACACATCTTCACACAGTGTAAAGGAATATTGCACAATATTTCCCTCTTTTGTAAAACTATAAACAACAAGAACAATTATTAGGTAAGAATTACATTTACAATATCCAGTCCATTTGCACTTGGCAAATTTAGAGAAAATACTCCATTATCTACTCTACCTTAGTCCCAAATTTTATACCTAAACCATTTTTGGCATAACTTATATTACCACCCTAAAAGTATCTTTTTATACCTTAAAACATCTTTTTTTGATAAACAACTTAAACTTTTATGTTTCTTAACCTTATAAACTTTACAACTATTATGTAAATTTCTTTTTTTGAATTTGGTAAAAAGAAAAACTGAAAAACTATAGCTATCTAGTCTTCAAACTCCATCAGAGACACAAGAAGGCTAAAATATTACATGAGTAAACAGGAGGAGCATGGAAAGCAACTTCTGTAACTATAGAAACGACAGTCATATATTTGGCAAAATTAAAGAAGTTATCCTATATTTGTGAGTCTAAAGTTTCATATCTAATTTACCTTTTATCATAACCAAGGAAAAGTATAACTATCTAGTCTTCAACTACATCAAAGATCTCATAAAGATAAAATATTACCTAAGTAAATAGGAAATGCATTGTAAGCAACTTCCAAAAATCTACAATGACAGAGACAGCTGCCTGCCTGGGACAGTCATCCAAAGTTCTTTTGTAACTTTGGGGCATCCATCTTCAGCCCATAGGTCTAAAGTCTCTCAATCACTTCTCTCTGTGTCCTGGAGAATGTCTGGTAGTTTCCACTGTGAAGCAGGAACCTGAAGGACCATCGCTCCTTGCAAAGTTCAGTGGTCACCTTCCTATGGATCCTGCATGTCCAGTCAATACAACATTTTGCCAAGCAGTCCAGACAAGAACAGTTTCTTGCCCAAATGACTATTTTTGCCAAAAAGAAGATAAACTCCATGTAGAATGTCTTTGATGCCCCTCCACTCTGAAGTAAATTGGTCCTTCCAGGAAGAGACATGTCTACTGTCCAGAAAGTCTAAGGTTTTAAAACATTTTAAATGCCACATTCTGTAGGTCTTTGATGTGGTTGAAGAATTCCTATCTATCTTAAATATATCTATGTACACCTAGAAAACTTAACATGACTATAAGTTTGACCATCCTAGAAGACTAATTGTTAATCTGTATTTCTTAATTATCCACTACAATTTCAAATGAGCTGCACAAACATAATACCTTAAACAAGATTATATATATGTATATGTATATACATACATATATATATATATATATATATATATATATATATATATATGAGAGAGTATAACAAAATCAACTATAAATTTGTAACAATAAGCTAAAATCTAGAGCAATTTAAAACATTTCAAACAAATTGTTGCTCTTTAAAAGTAGGTGCATTAATCTTCCCTTTGATCTTATCATATCTATACTATCCCCTTTTCTTCTTTAGAAAGAGATTGCTTTATAATCAACCTGATTTAAATAAAAATAAACATTCATAAACAATATTTTGGGAATTTGGGATAACTTCCCATGCTACTTCCTGCTGGATGAGGGCACTGGCAATCTAATGGGGATACTGAGAAAATTAAGAATTATGGTCAAGTCCTGACTCTAATAGTCTGTGAGGCTGCATTGTCTGAGCCAGTTGCCTTGAAACCATTCTGGATGTTGGATGATCTACGCCATGGTGTCATTGGGGACCTTTCAGGGGGTCATGGCTGGTCAAACCTGATGTATCTTAACCTGGAACAAATCCATAGCCTCTTTTCTGTGGAAACAAAACAGAGCCTCCTTTCCAAAGCAACATATCCTTAGATCCAAATTTTGAAGTCAAAATACCTTTAAAATAAACATATTGATTTAACTGAGCAGCCTTTACAATCAAATGTCTTTCTGCAGTTAAAAATATCAAAGACAACACAATCCAGATTATCTGTGTAATATCCATCTTTACATGACTTATTTTTCATATTACTTTTATTTTTCTCTTTAAGGACTTCATTTTTTAAAACTATTTCCTTATATAGCTGTCTATCTTCCTTTTCCTCTTTCTTTTAAGCCTATGTACAATTTTACACACAGTGTAAACCATTTAGAGGTTTATTTAATCTGAATCTTATTTATTGTGAATCTATTGCTTTAAACTGCAGCATGACTAGGACAGAAATGGCAGCTTTGGCTGCTGGTTCCGCCCATCTCAGCTTTCCAACATGGTAGTGGTATATTTATTGCCAGCTCTGGCTCTGTAGCCATGTGTACCACCAACTTTCCACCAGGCACCATACTGTGCAGCTTGGAAATGCCTCTGTGTACTGTGGCACAAATCCACTGCCATGCTGCAGCTCAAGCCCACATGTTGCAGCATCTCGCCATCCACATGAGACATGAATCTGGAACCTGTTTTGGGCTCCTTTTAGAATGTTTTATTAAGTATTCTCAGGTTTCAGGTGAAAACTTGAGCCAGCCCATTGGGCACCATTTGTAGCTGGAGTTTTCTCCAGTCCTGCCTGGGCTTGCAGCCACTCAGACCCAAATAAACACACAGAGGCTTATATTAATTAAAACTGTATGACCTAATGGCTCAGGATTCTTGCTAGCCAGATCTCACATCTTAAATTAACCCATTTCTATAAATCTATATCTTGCCATGTGGCTTGTGGCTTACCTCTTGCTTCTCATGGCAGTGACTCTCTTTTCTGCCTTTCTCCTCCCTCCTTTCTACTTAGAACATCCCACCTAACCTTATTCTGCATCAACATTGGCCAAACAGCTTTATTTATCAACCAATCAGAGCAACATGTTTTCACAACATACAAAAAGACACTCCTATCAGGCTTGGATGGATGGTTCTCTTACTTCCCAGAGTCTCTAATCCAGTCTTCATTTAGAACACTTACAACTTCTTTACAAGGTAAACTTAGACTTGTAGGTAGAGGCAAAATATTTGCCTTTGAGAAGTTAAATACAGCTGATAATAGTAAGTCATAAACTTCATATATAGCACTTGTTACTTCAAAGAAAACATTAGTGTACATTGGAAATTTGTCAGTGAATATAAGAAACATTGATTGATTAACATCTCCTATTTTAATGTACTCCTCTGACAAACTAGAAAAATAGTTTCAGTGTCAGGGACATTACGTAAGTCTCAAGAGTTTTTCATGGGAGTGTCTTCTGTAGGGATGGACTACTAGTATCAGGGCTTTGGTAAAACTTACTCTGCAGGCCTGTTACTCAGAATCTCAACTGAAATATCTCTGTTATAATCTTTCATTTGCATCATTTTTTTTGTCAGAAGTACATAAGCTATGAAATGGATTATGCCATTGCACACTTAACCCAGCTATTGGGAGTGTATGCATGCTTTCTGCTAAACAAAACATATAAATTTAGTATAATTTCTCTGTTACCAAAGGATAATCTTGGGTAATGTCTCAGTTACTTATTTTGAAACACACACACACACACACACACACACACACACACACTTTAAAAACATAATATATGCCTTCAATTTGTAATATAGCCTACAATTTTATGATATTAAATAATTTTAATATACTTACAAAAGAGCTGTAGTCCAAATATTATTATCAGTCTTGGTGTTTCTATCTACTATGAAAGATGCTATCTGTTTTTACAACAGGATGCTGAGACAACACTGGATATTACCATAGAATGTGTTGATATTAACTGTTATAAAGCAGTTTCCTCTAAATTGAAACATTCATCCAAGAGGGAATGGGGCAGCTCAGAAGACTCTGAAGGCTAATGAAATTCAAATGCCAGAGCAGGCTAAAACTCCAAAGATTCACCAAGGTCTCCCAGGGTTACAGAAGTAGTAAACAATTGTGGTTGGAGGAGGTTCTGACCAGCCAAATACAGAGAAGACATTTCTCAGAGCTGTCCAAAGCTGCCTGGAAGTTATGCAGAGAGCTCCAGGGTTGTATCTTTTGTGAGTCCTCACCCCAAACTCTGGTCTTCTGGAAGAGCAGCAAGTGCTCTTACCTGCTGCATTATCCTTGCAGTCTCAGTATGCAGCTCGCTGCCACCAGATGTTATAATCTGTTCTAACCTGGGTAGCAGACAAAACAACACTGGTATACACAAGGAGTCACCTATGTCTTATTGCACTCTTACTTTGTCATGTAGAGCAAGTATTTGCAACGCTATATTTAAGAACATACGAGTTGTGGATGAAAGTTGAAATTGTGTGTGTTGTTCTGAAGGATTGAGTTGACTTTTCCCATCAGTCATACAAGGGAGTACTCTGGGCCTTTACCTTTCATCATTTCTGCACCAGACAAGTCCATGAAGTAGGCATTGTTGCTGTTACTATTTTTACTATTACCACTTTTATAATAGATCATAGCCAGTCATTAATAGAGAACACATATACGATTAAAACTCCAGTTTCTCTGTCTGGCTAAGTCTCCAAATTATTTCATAGGGAGATGGAAATCAAAAATAATCTATAATAAGTTGATTTTGATACTGAGTAAGCTGGGCTCCTCCTGTTTGTTTTATTTAGCTAAGTGTTTTTTTGTTTGTTTGTTTGTTTTGCTAGAGCTGAGGACCAAACCCAGGGCCTTGCACTTGCTAGGCAAGAGCTCTGCCACTGAGCTAAATCCCCAACCTTCTGTTTGTTTTATTTAAGGCAATGTGTGGCTCAGCATGTTTGCAAAGAAGTATTTGACAAATCTGTAAAATAACTCGACAGTGGATTTTAAAAGCCTACATTACAGAAGCTATCCAGAAAATTAATTGGAATATACTTACCCTTTCAGATGCACATTGTAGGCTACGAGCTGAAATGAGAGTAAAGCATTCCCAGGGTAGGCACATCAAATATTTACAGCCTTTTCTTTTCAGCAGTGTCCCAGAATTTATGTTATCACTTCTACATTCCAAGTCACAAATCTACGTGGATTCTTAGTCTCTGCAAACTTTATTTAAATTGTTTGAAGAACTCAGTCTTATACAAAGTCAGAATATGTACTTGTTGATTTGTCTCCTGACTTTGGCTTTTATCATAAAGGAGGTCTTGCTTTATTTCAAATCATAGATTCTTTTATATTCTCAGTTATTTATAAACACCTCCCAAGATCATATAAAATATCAACAGACTTCTATCGCTTAAAAGAAAACAAATGACTGCTGTATTCTTTCATTTGATTTGATGTCATCTAGTTCTGAAATAAAAGTGAACACAAAGAACTTTTACCTCCATAACTCACTGTCAGGAAAGGCATTGTGTAAGTAAATCAGTAAATCTCTGAGTCTGGATTCACTGAGATGAGCTAGATACTGAGGTTTCCAGAGCAATTTGCATACTACAAAGATGGTTTCATTCTATTGTTTAGTTTCATGAGTCACCACATTTGACTAAGATTCAGAGGCAGAGAAATGAACTTAAAATACACTGATCTTCAATCTCAATCCAGCAAGGGCATTTGAAGCCATAGTCCTATGTTTAATCTGTTTGTTTAGGGATAATCTGAAATTCTCAGACCAGTGAGATGGTGCATTGGTTAAAGCTGCTTGTTATCAGCCCTGACCACCTGAGCTGGATCACTCGGTCTGCATGGTTGAAGGAGAGAAGGGAGAAGCAATTCCTGAAAGAAGTTGGTTTCTGTTCCTAGTGGTGCTTGGCAGGGGTGGGTGGGTGGGAGGTGGGAGGTGGGTCATATGCATTTGTAGCACCGCACATATATAAACAGCCCAAATAAGTAACTAAATATAAAGAAGGTTTAAGATTCTCCATTTGGACAACCTAATCTGAGCTGTATACCCCATTTCTTTTTTTCTTTCTTTCTTTTTTTTTTTTTTTTTTTTTTTTTTTGAGACAGGGTTTCTCTGTATTTTTGCACCTTTTCCTAGAGCTCACTTGGTAGCCCAGGCTAGCCTCAAACTGATAGAGATCCACCTGTCTCTGCCTCCTGAGTGCTGGGATTGAAGGCATGTGCTACCACCGACTGGCTGTATGCCCCATTTCAACAGAACAGAGTGGAGAAAAATAGTTTTTCTCATCACTTTTGAGACTGATATCACCCTATGGAAGCTATTCGTTGCTTTTAATTATTTTTGTAATATTGTCCTCCACAGCTTTTATTCTGTCAGTCAGCACGCTTCTTTCAAACTATAAACAGCATATGTCTCTTCAGGGCCAACTCCTACAGGATGATTTTGCCTGAAATCCTAGATGGCTTTCATATGACTATCTTTGATTGGGCTATCAGAATCTTAAAGATACTTTATTGGAGAAATGTATGTAAGCAGTAAGACTTTGCAACATTGCCACCGTGGTTCACTAGTGATTCCCACCATCTTCATTCCCCATTCCCTCTGTGCCTAACCTCAAGAGGCCAGGGAGAGAGAGATGAGGAGGGGGGGGAAGGCAGGAGACTCAGTTCTGCCGTTATAATGGGAAATAACACCTTGACATTGGTTTAATTGGTCATTATTAAGAATTGATTTGTCTCAAACCCCACTGAACTCAGTGCGGTCGTCTAATTTACTTGTCTGGCCTTTATTCTGAAAACACCTTCCTAGTTGTCCTTTCCTAATAGGAACCAACAAGGCCTGGCTTAGAACATTTTACTAGTGATGAGGGTTTATAGTAACACCCCTTCTGCTCTGTCAAAGTGTGATTGGTGGCCCTCAACAAGTGCCCAGACATATTTGAATGATGTCGCCATCGATGGGTCTCACCTCTTTGGTTCACATGAAAACTGGGACTCCCGTGGTGCAATCTCCTTTCTATAGGAGATAAGTCTTGTATTTTTAAAGTCAGCTTCCTTTATGAACAACTCCATATGTCTATGTTTCTATTTCCTGTCCCCACCACACTCCACTGAGAGGGACTTACCTGTCCTACTTACATTGCCACGTTGGTCTAATTCGGCCATGTCCTCTTCCTGGTGTCTGTCAACGTCATTTAGTGCTGATGTGCTTGAGCAAGGGTGTTCCATTAGTGAGATCCTAACACATCACAAGGAGCAGAGGAGACCCAACATATCTTGACATTTGTGCCTCTGGAAAAAGCACACAGATTCAAGTTTATACCTAGAAACTAACATGAAAAAGAGCATCCTTGTTTTAAAAGATACTAACTCCTGTCTGTGGGCATGCCACCCCGAACCAGCCTGACCTCAGCTGGAAAAGACTTGCTCCGGAAGAGAATGAGAGCAGGAGAGCATCTTCCAATTCATTTTTAGTTTTGATAATAATCTTAATGTTTTGATCTTTTTAACATTTTAACCTCCAAGCTAATATAATTTTATAATGTTTCAGATTTCAGTTTGATTTGACATTTTTTTCACTTGTTTTCAGTATATTTTATTTTGAATAAAATAATAGCTTCTTATTTTGAAGGTGTTCTTGTTTCTTTAGGAAGTTTAATCCAAGTTTTTTTGAAAATAGTATTTCTCTGTGGGACTGGAAATCAAGAAATTATTAACTTTAAAAAGTCCCAGTAACGCTCATTCCTGAAAGGCATTGTACAATACAAGCATGTTTTCTTGTGGTGTTGTTTATTTTATTTAGTTTTCTAGTCTGGCCAATTCTCCTTTTATGCCATGCACTCATAGCCACACTTCCGACATAACAGGCGTGTGTCTACAGCTCCCTGTAGGTGGCGCTGCAGTCCTGTAAGAATAATAGTACGGCCACCAACAGGTCTCCATTATGGTTTCCCAGGTACTAATTTAAGATTCCTTCAGAAAATGGAAAAAAACCAGTTGGAAAGAAACTGGTTAAGTGTAAGCAATAATGAGCAAAAAGAGAAAATCTACTGAACAAACCTGGAAATTAATGTAGACATGTACAAGCCTCTTTAAATATGACATTAAATCAACCTCAACTCCTAAAGCTGTCACTTTATCCTTCCTAAGGCCCCTAGCAAACATGATTTACACACTGAAAAAGAATGGCATAGGGAGGTATAAACTGGCTTCCTCAGCTGAATCTTCAGTGTTATATTAATAACATAAACCTGTGTGGTAAGACAATCCACTACACAAGCCCTGTAAGAAAATTTTATTTGACAAATAACAGAACTAATTCATGTAAGAACTTTAATATTCAAAACTGGCAAAGAATAAGCGCAAAAGAAAAGAAGTATATGTATATACTAATTCAGCGGGAGCTATAAATTCATGCTGTGGAAGCAGAGGAAAGTCTAACTTTTGACAGACTTGAAGCAGCAGAATGTGTAGCTGTGACCTACAGCAGGAGTCTAGAACTCAACCTCCCTGGTCTCTGCAGAGCCAGTCTCCTGCTGTAGGGTACTAACCTGCATGTTGTAAGAAGTTTAACAACATCTCTAGTCTCCACACAATAGCATTTGGCCAATGACAGTACCCGGAAGACATCATATGAAGTGTAATAAGCCATTTATTCAAGGGAATATATTAAAAAATAAGAAACGTTAAGCTGTAGAAGAAAAATGAAAAAAAAAAGAACTTCTATTATACACTTATAGATGCACAACAATTACCTGTGATTTACAAAGGACAGCTTTTTAATCTTCTTGCTTACAATTCAATAGGAAATACTATTTCATAATTCTGTAAAATTGTCTTGTTCACTTTTTCTCCCCGATCTCTCAATTTGTAAAAAGCAAAACAACATCTCCAGACATTTTGAAATGCCTCCAGGAGGACAAAATTGCCCTTGATTGAGAGTTGGTGGTTTATAGTAGTTGAGTTTTTATATACAGAGGAGAAATAGTTTTGAAGTGTTCCTTCTTGCAAAAATGCTGTTTTTTTTTTTTTTTTTTCTAAGAAATGAATGTTCCAGAGGATCTAGAAATTCTTAGGCTTTGTCAACATGAACATGGCAATCCAACCCTATGTCTTGAATATAGCCTGGCATGAACACATTGTCTCCACTACATGTTTAAAATTATTTTTTAATTAATTAATTAAATTTTACATATCAGCCACAGATTCCTCTGTCCTCCCTCCTCCCACCCACCAGCCTTCCCCCCTAAGCCACCCCCTATTCCCTGGGAATTCAACTCAGCCTGGTAGACTCAGTTGAGGTAGGTTCAGTCCCCTTCTCTCTACACCAAGGCTGAGCAAAATGTCTCAGCATAAGACCTAGGTTCCAAAAAGGAAGCTCATGCACTAAGGACAGTTCCTGGTCCCACTGCCTGGAGGCCTCCTAAATAGTTCAAGCTAATCAACTGTCTCACTTATCCAGAGGGCCTGGTCCAGTTCCATGGGGCTCCTCAGCTATTGGTTAACAGTTTATGTGTTTCTGCTAGTTTGGCTATTTGTCCCTGTGCTTTTTCCAATCATGTTTTAATATCTCTTGCTCATATAATCTCTCCTCTCTCTCGCTGAATGGACTCCTGGAGCTCTACCTGGGGCTTGTCTGTGGATCTCTGCATCTACTTCCATCAGTCACTGGATGAGAGTTCTATCATGACAGTTAGGGTGTTCGGCCATCCAGTCACCAGAGTAGGTCAGCTCAGGCTTTCTCTTGACCATTGCCAGTAGTCTATTGTGGAGGTATCTTTGTGGATTTTTGGAGACCTTTCTAGCACTCTGCTTCTTCCTATTCCTATGGGGTCTTCATTTATCATGATGTCTCTATTACAATTAAATAATGATGTTATTCTGTAAAATAAATAAATAAATAAATAAATAAATAAATAAATAAATAAATAAATAAAATCCTATGGCTCTTTCAAGTTTTATCAGACACTCAAGTGGTAGTGGCATTCCCACAAAATAAAAGTATCTAATATTACATCTTTTTTTCCTCCTGCACTCTAGTGTAGTCTTCAAACAGAGATTAATGACCATGCCAGGCTCTTTTAGGATGTAATTTCAGATGACATTGGAGCCACCCAATCTGGCCTTCAACTTGAAGAAGACTAGCCAGTCTGAATAGGAGAAAAACACACTGTCCTTGGAGTTTAGATACTTAAAGGAACTAGCAATATGACACATGAAACAGATGCCTAGGGAGGTCTAGTAATCTTCAGTTCTGTCAACCATGTGGAAGCAGTGGCTTAGGAGTGGTTAAGTTCTGTGCTAAGAATTATACAGTGAGTAAGAGTGCCAGTACCAGAGCCCAGGTGTCTAGGATACCCTTCCCTGGCTTCTTTATCACACTTTCTTTGTTAACAGGGAAGCATGGCATTTCATGGCTCCACACTCAGTGAAGCTCTGTGTTTGAATTCAGTATCTAGAGTACAGAACATGCTTCTTTGCTTAGGTACAATGTCAAGATATTAAAAACTACACTACCTATAATTTTATACCTTTTAATCAGTCTTCCCCAGACTCTAGTAAATATTATTCTACTTTTTTTTTAACTGTAACAACATTAATGGTTTTAAATTTCACAAATGTATGAGATAATGTAGGTCATGGAGGGCTCATTTGTAGCTACACTTTCTAATGGTGCCACTTCTTATGAGCTCATGGGGCCCAGTTACATTCAAACTGCCACAGAAGGACTCCATATAAAATGCAATAAGCCAGGCACAAAAACACAAATGAGTAGGTGTGGCCTTGTTAGAGGAAGTGTGTCACTGTGGGGGCAGGCTTTGAGGTCTCTTTTGCTTAAACTTAGCTTTTGTTTAAGGTTAGCTCAGGATCACAGCCATTTCCTGTTGCTTCCAAGATGTGGGACTCTCATCTCCTTCTCCAGCACCATGTCAGCCTACATACTGCCATGCTCCCCACCATGTTGATAATGGACTGAACCTCTGAAACCACAAGGGAACCACCCCAATTAATGTTTTACTCTATAAGAGTTACCATGGCTGCCTGGCCATGGTGGTGCATGCCTTTAATCCTAGCACTTGGGAGGCAGAGCCAGGTGGATCTCTGTGAGTTTGAGGCCAACCTGGTCTATAGTGAGATCCAGGGCAGGCACCAAAACTACACAAAGAAACCTTATCTCGGAAAAAAAAAGCAAAGAAAGAAAGAAGAAATAAATAAAAAGAGTTACCAGGGTCATGGTGTCTCTTTATAGCAACAGAAACCCTAAGACACCTCCAGACACTGTCATTGGTCACACACAGTGTATATATACATGTATTGGAATGCCATAGCTACCCATGAGGATGTACACATGCCTGTAATTTATAAAAGCAAAAGATTTAAAGTCTTCTTGCTTTGTTTAGGACCTACTCTTTCAGTAAATCATTCAATATCTGTGTGAGATATTATTTGATAATTTTGTAGAGTTGTCTTGTTCATTTGAATGTGAGAATATTAGTGAAGTTTGAATTAAATAAATGATGGGTAAATTTTTTTAGAAAAAGAAAAAAATTATTTAAATTTTTTTGGTAAACTTAATAACTGGTCACTCATTGTCAGTGCAAAGAAAAGGATGCAATCTGTTCTCACAAGCATGGCTACCTGCCTTTTGTGGTTGATATTGTTCAAGTTTATTATATGTCCTTTGATTAGTAAATTATTCCAATACCTTTCTCTCTATAAACCAAGGTATTAGGATATGTTTGATGACATAACTTTGAACATAAGGCTATATTATTAGCTATATGAAATGCAAATGCTGATAAAATTACACATTGGAACACCAGGTAATCCAAAATCTAAGTGGTTTGGATGATTTTTATTAAAAAGAAACTGATGAAAAATATTCTTATAGCAATCCGTTGGCCTTGGATAATGCACTTAAACTTCAACCATAGGTGAATTAGCTTAATAGGTCTCCACCTCATATATAAAAGATTATGTAATTAAATCTGACCACCAAGGTCATCCTTTGAAATGTTCCTTCCAAGTAAATCAAACTCTGTTTCATCATATTCAATTACTCTGACTGAAGACGCTCTAGTTGTCCTGACAAAAGACAGTAGAAACCCAACCTTAAATGCTATGAGTTTTCCTCAATCAGGATTAATTAGATTATAGGAAAATAGAAAACTGGAAATGTGGTACAGAGTGTCTTTTGAGACAGGGAGGAGTTTGCAAGAAGATTGTTTAAGAAAATGAACAGTTATGCAGAGAATCACTACAGTGTTTCAAATTCTAACTCCATATTTCTGCTTTCAATTTAAAAATCTTATGAGTCAATCACAACAGATGCTTTTCAAGTCACAGATAAGCAGCCCTTGTTCTTCATGTGTTGTGTACTTGATAGAACATTGGTGGAGCTGAAAGCGAGCTCTGAGGTGGACTCTCAGTGAGTCTGAGCTGAGAAAGAGCCACCTGACTGGGCTCTTCCTAAAAGTAGAAGCCTGAGTCACCACCTACTCCTTTGGTGGGGGAACAAATCCTAAAATGTTTCTTTAGATGGACAAAGAAGAAGCAATTACTTGTCAATACTCTTGGAGAAAGCTGTGAAGCAATCTGAGATGAAAATGAGCTGTTGGTAAATGGCTGCAGATGGTGGAGAGAAGAGCCATCACTCCACAGATGTCTCTTCATTCCTTACTGGCAAGGGGTTGCGTCTTGACCTGGTGATCTCAGCTTCACCAAGATTGATGACAACCTTGTTGGCCTCATTATAAGAAGAAAACAATTTAGGGATATTTCCCTAGAAGGGACATGTAAAATGTAGTGTTAGAGGGAAACATGGCTGGCTTTGTCTCTTTTGTCTACTCTCAATGCGAAGCTGTACATTGGCTTTATACACATAAATACTGACTTCTTCAACATGTGGATTAAAGAGCTGTGTGGATGACGATTGTTTCCAGTATCAAAGGATCAAATTATAAAAGTAGAAATCAAGATATCTCCTGAATTCTCATACTTGAGTTCACTCTCTGAAGTACTCAGACATGTGAACTCACTAAACCCTGATTTCTACAAATGATGTAGAGTAAGTACCTGTATGAGTTAGTAAACAACCACCCAAAGGCTGGAACCCAGCAGGAGGTAAATAGATGATGAAGGTAGATCCTACATTTGGTGTCTGGTACACGTGTGAAAGCTCTTTAGTTTACTATCTCTTTTCACCAATTCCTTGGAAGAGACATCTCTTACCCTAAAGGCAGAGTCTTAGGGTCTGCATTTCAACTCCACTTCATCTTAAGGGACCTCCCAATCCTAATAGCATATCCAGCTACAATTTCTCTCCCTAGGGCTTGGAAATTACAGACACTGCTTCTGACAGAAACTAAAGAGACTCTGCAGAAAACACACAAATGACTATCATGGATGATCCAAGCACACAGAGATGGGTGCTCAGCGAATTGTGTGCACACCAAAGTTCTTCATTTTTGTTTCCTCAGTGAATAGACACAGCTATCCACAGGCATTTATCTCAGATAAGAAACACCTGGATATTTGATGTTTGTCCTGCTGTTTGGTTGTTATGAATTCATTCACTGTTTCAAAACAAGGAAATCACCTTTTAATTTCCCCTTTGTAGATTTGAAATGACTGATTGTTGTTGCTTTCTTTATAAACTGAGAAAGCAAATGTTACTAAGACTAGGAGTCCCCCGTTTTCTCTTTCTGACACAACAAACCAGTAAGAAAAAAAATCTTCAAAATAATGATTGACATTTAGAAAACATTCACTATGTACAAATATCTCTGCAATTATGGGAAATAGATATTGGTATATTCTCCAGTCTAGAAATGAGAAAATTTTGTTCGAGGGGACTTAGTTAACTTTATGCATTATCAAAATTTTCCTCCGACATATTTCAAGGTTGATATACCTTCATTTTACTTTATATTTTTGACTTGTAAGTATAAACATTTTCCTGCTCATTATACACATTTCTGAATGGACTAGGAAGATTGCTCAGTCCACAAACTTAGCATGAAGATCAGATGTGTTGGTGTGCTTGGGAACTGAGGAGGCAGAAACAGGAGGATCCAGAGGCCCCAATCTCCAGGCAGCAGCGACTAGTCTGTCAGCTCCAGATCAATGAGAGACCCTTTCTCAAGAGATGGCATTTCTGAGGAATGACATCTGAAACTGTCTTCTGGCATCCACATCCACAGGCACATATGGGAATGTACACACACACCCAAATAAATGTGAAACTGCGCACATGTGAGCATGCATACATATGCACACATGCCCTTGAAAACTTAGATGTGTAGCAAGTTAGTTAACCCTTTTCAAAGGTTGGCATGAGTGCTTTAGTACAGTTTTGTTTTGTTTTTATTTATAATCATTTTTTGTAGAAAAAAAGGAACATAGTCAGTCAAAATGTGTAATTGCTTTTAAGGTCTTAGATTGCTTTTGAGGAGGTGTGTAACAGTCCCTCCAACTGTGTTGGGCTTGTCGCCATGCTAAACTGAAGATGAATAATTTTAAAAGAGAAAAGGAGTAAAAGGAAACTTGTGGGTGAACATTACTATAATGATTTTTAAATTATAGTTAACAGTGGCTGCTGGGGAGGAAATGTCAGTTTTCTTTGTAGATTTGGCCCCAGACAGGTTGTCCATACTCTAGTGGATGGTCTTACACTCATGCACATACTCACATAACCAAATGAACTCTGTGGCTAAAAAGGAGGGGGAGGGTTTTGGCAGGGAGATGTGGTAGTGGTGGGGAATCTGGGAAAATTTGGAACAGAATGATGCAGAGTAGATTGGATTCAAAGACATAATATACAAGTAAATGCTCAAACATTCAACAAAAATATTGGGAAATCTAAGGCTGAGTGGTTATTTTAAAATTTAACATATTAGTATTTTCTTTATAGCTATGTATGATTTGTAAATGTTTTTGTATTTTATTAGTTCTGTACATTCAGTATGAATAAGATATTAGTACAGCAGTGACGTTTTGTCAAGTTCATAAAAATTTTAACTTTGTTCAATAATTTAATTTGACAAACAAACACACACACACACACACACACACACATACACACACATACACATACACACACACACACACACCACCTAAGCTTATATGGGATATATTGGTAGTTTCAGGACTGACATTGGAGGATCAGACAGTATTATTTCAAGTTGAAGGCTAGCCTGGGCTACCAGAAAGACCTCATTTCAAAACAAACAAACACCAAAACAAAACTGGAAAACAAATCTACAAGAACATTTGGCTAACTCATCACAGGATTCTGCTGTGGATGATTGAATGATAAATAAAATACTGATTGGCCAGTAGCCAGGAAGGAAGTATAGGCGGGACTAGCAGAGAGGAGAATTGGGAGAAGGTGGAGGAGGAAGATGCCAGCTGTCCAGGGAGCAGCTTGTAAAGGCAGCAGGTAAAACCACGGGACATGTGACAACATATAGATTAATAGAAATGGGCTGAGTTAGGTGTGAGAGCTGGTCAGTGGCAGGCCTGAGCTAATGGCCCAGCAGCTTAATTAATATAAGTTTCTGAGTGATTATTTTATAAGTGGTTGCAGGGTCCGTGGTGCTGAGCAGGACTGGAGAAAAGTCCAGCAACAGGATTCTGCTCTCTTTCACATAGCTATGCTTGTCATTTTTACAACCCATTTTACAACTGTGTCATATCCAACACTATACAATCAAATCCAATACAGTGAACATTTGGTACTTTATATACAAATACATCCTTGGAAAAAAATCATAAATAGCTGCAGAAAGACACACACAAAGAAAGTGGATGTTTCTGAGCTTCCAAACTTTATCCCTTAGCCCTTTTCCTGCCTTAACTTAAAAACTCTTAGAATATTGTTTATAACAAAATAAATTGTGATACATTATATAATCTCTATAGCTTGTTTTATTTCAAGGCAATACTTACATTCTATTTATAACCATGTTTATTATTTTCTGTAACAACCTAGGAAACTTAAAAATATAAAGTGTTCTAGCTCATACGTGCAGCATAGTTGGAAGGACCTGAGGAGAGAGGACCTTCATTCTGAGGCTGTTGCCCACAAATGTTTTGTGAAGTAGACTGGACTTCACAATGTGAAAACATTGACTATGTCATGTGATTGATTACTGTTCACTTTGAAAGGAACTCTGAGCACAGTGTGATAGAAACCAGTGTATGTTAAATTAGGAAAGATAAACAGATTTAAAGAAGGCAACTGCCTTGAGACCCCATCTCAATGAAGCAGTAAAAAAAAGGAGATACTTGTTTGATAAAGCAATTATAATTTGGATACATGTGCTAGGATTTCATATCTGTTTCAGTTTAAATAAAGAATTTTTAGCTGGGAAAGTTTGACAAGCTCTGAAGATAAAAAACTAAAAACTGCCTGGATTTTGCCTTCTTTTTATACTATGTGGTTTCTTCATGCCACTGAGGAATGTTTTATTCCAACTTAAAGCCCAACAGAAATGTGATTGATGCAGACACTGCTTTCCTATGTCTCTGTGTAGTGTTTACCTGAAATATAAGCCACTATTTCAGTAATTATGTGGGTCAGATAAAAACAAAAATTAAGGAAGTGTAAAGGTTCTAAATAAAATGCTGCTGTCTAGCTCTACTCATTTCTTACAGGAAGAGTATGTGTAGGGAATAATGCATTAAGAAAAAAAGCTAAGAATTCCCGGTCCTAGACAAGAAGCTACTGGCATTTGACAGCTGCTCAGAAAGGAGATTCAGTTTTATAAATGGTGTTAACTATGGTATATCAACTACTCTGTAAGACAGGCCAGACACCCAAGAGTAGTTCATCGGCAAGAACTGGGGAAAGAGGGAGACAGAGAGACAGAGAGACAGAGATAGACAGAGAGAGAGAGACAGACAGAGAGACAGAGAATGAAGTTGGGTAGCTAGGGATGTGGAGGTGGACCTAGAAGGAGTTGGAAGATGGAGTGAATACTATCAACATGCATTGCTTAAAATTCTAAAAGAATTAATAAACTATTTTTTCAATTTATTTTATTATTATTATGTGTTTTAATTTTATACATCAGCCATGGGTTCCCTTGTCCTCTCCCCTCCCGCCCCCACCCCCACCTTCCCTCTAGCCCCTCCCCTCGATTTTTAAAAAGATTCAGCATAGCTAACAACTTGTAAACAACAAACATGCATTTCAATTCTATTCCATGACTTCAATTACTATTGATTTGTAAAGGCCCTTCATTTCACCTATATGTAGCTTCTTTTGTGTATGTGCATGTTTATAAATGTGTGCACATGTGGAAGAACATATGCATGAGTGGGCACATATAAGTATCAGAGTTCAACTTTGAATTTTATGTCTCAGGTAGCATCCATCTTGTTTTGTATTGTTTGTTTTGAGAGGAGGTGGTCTCACCCAGTTTGGACCACTCTAATTATGCTAGCCTTGCTCCCCAATGAATTCCAGGGCTTTATCTGCCTTCACCTGCCTAGTGCTGGGCTTACAAGATTGTGGACCAGGACACTGGGACTTTTTTTGTGAATTGTGCAATTGAACTCATATCTTCATGCACGACAAATGCTTTACTGGCTAAAGCTATCATTCTAGCACTACTCCCTGCTACCCACTAATACATTTCCATCAATCCAGAGGTGTGAGTTATTGAAACCCCACAGCCCTCATCTTCCTAAGGCTTGATGAGTGGTGGCTTTGAGTTCAGAGGCTGTGCCTAGCCACATCCTCGCTCTTCAGCTTGCACTCTGGACACTGCTGTTTACCATTCTTGTCTTGAAGTCTGTATCCTAATGAGGCTGTCTTACCCCAAGGTTGTTCTGAAAGCAGAGATGCTGGATATACTTTGTGTCTTTTATGCTTCCCTGTGAGATTCTTCTCAAGCGTGATGATCCTGTGAGTGTCTAGGGCTGCTGTTTGCTGTCTTTTCCAAGAGAAAAAAAAATCCATTAGCGCAACCATGTAAACCTGATGAATATTAACAACTGTATTGATTGTGTGTGTGTGTGTGTGTGTGTGTGTGTGTGTGTGTGTGTGTGAGATGAGAATTCTGCAGTGCCAAGAGACCTTAAAATAACAGAGTATGCATAGCTATAGATTTAGTATGTGGGTCATGATGTAGGAAGGCCATATTACTGGCCTGCAGACCATTGATTGTGATTGTTGTGAAATATATAATAAAGAACTATGGATGTAATTTAGTGAGATTTTTTTCTGATTCCACATCCTTGAATTGATTAGATTTTATTCTGAGGGGAAAAATCTGTATACAATGACACTGAGGGCAATCATTTTTACATTTTGAGACTTATTTTGGAATCTTTTGTGTCAGTTATAAGGCAAGTTATAGATTGTATTGGTTCTTAAAATTAGAGAATAACATGAGATGTCATATGTCTGACTGGCAGATGATAACAAGTCCATGCCCTATGAAGATATTTGAGTTATAAAAGGCATCTAATGAAGTTTTATGAATCTTAGAAAAGCCAAGACGACAATGTATGGCCAGTGTTATGCACTCTAAAATTTCCAGTGACCATCTGTCACCAAAATATACATACAGAAACCCATACTCCAGTATTGGCGCTATGAAGTGAAACAGACAATCTTGAGAGGAATTAGAAATACTCCATGAAATAAGATATTCAGATTCCTTAAGTTTTACCAGTTTCACTCCATGTACTATAGATATGTCCTTGGGAAACAGGCCAGAACACATTCTTTTTTTTTTCATTTAAAATATTGCTTATTTCTATTTCATGTATGTCTGTGTAAGGGTGTCAGATCCCCTGGGACTGGAGTTACAGTCATGAGCTGCCATGGGAGTTCTGGGAATCAAACCTGGGTCCTCTAGAAGTACTTTTAACTAGTACTCTTAACCTCCGAGGCATCCATCCAGTCCCAGAAGACAACACGTTCTTGATAACATTGTTTGCAGAAGAGGCACTGAAGGCAACATATTGTTCATGTGACTCAGAAGCTTAAAATGTGGGATGTACATGCCATGGAATCCTGCATAGTACTTTGAAGTAAGGACTAGTTTCACATATAGAAACATAGAACTAAAAATGCTGCCAAGAATTAAAAAGAATGATATTAAAAGGAATATATCATATATGGAAAAGAGGTACACAATTTACTTGCATGCACATGTGTAGCTACAACTTTTCAAATGTGTTTATTACACATATTTGAAATAATTAGGAAGCTATGGAAAGAAAGGAACTGAAATCACTTGAAGGATGAAAAGAAACAATATTTTAAAATTAAGACTATAATTATTATTTGAAAAGTGATTATAGAATATTATTAGGAGATATGTTACCATTTGGATTCATCATTACCTAAAAATAAAAATGAATTAAATGAATGATTCAAACATGTAATTATAAAAAGAGGATAGAATATAATTATCAAGTATTTTTGTGGTGAATAAATGGGAAGATGATTTTTGTGATATTTCATTTGGTTGACAGTTTTCACCCCAAAATAACCCTTTTGGGACTGATATACAATACTGACAAAGGACATTAAAAGACTGACCAGTAAACATCAGTGTGCTGAGAAAAATTATGAAGCAAGGGAATTTTAAGAATTCAGGTATTGTACTTCTTGTTAAAAATACATAGGATTTAAACAGCAGAACATACCCTGGGAACTTTTCATAGTTACTATGCTGGGTAAAAGAGGGTAGAGTTTCAAATCTGAGCAATAGATACACCATGAAAGACATAAAAAGTGAATTGTGAATTTTTTCCTGAAGAAATTCTCCTTCACAAGTTAAAACAGGAATGTAATTTGCTCAGACTGAAGGGTAGAACAATTTCAATGAAGAGCATACATGTATAGTTCAGGTTAGCAGTGGGAATTTAGGAAACAAGGTGACAAGGTGGCTGAGCCTATTATGGAGAGACCATTTGTCCTGGATTTTTGTTAATTTGACAGAAATTAGATCCAAATGGGAAGATGAAGTTCAATTGTAACAACAACAACAAACAAAAACAAACAACCAATCTTCCCACACACACACACACCCCAAAAACAACAAAAAACAAACAAAAACAAAAAAAACACCTTCCAAATTTGACCAATAGGTAAGCCTGTGGGGACATTATCTCAATTAATGATTGATATTGAAATGCCCAGCCCACTATAGGCAGTGTCACCCTTGGGCAGATGATCCTGAGTAGTATAAGAGAGCAAGCTGAGCGAGCTGTGGGGAATAAGCCAGTAACCAGCTTCCCTCCATAACCTCCTCTTCAGTTCCTGCTTTAACTTACTGCTCTGGCTTCCCTCTGTGATGGACTGTATGCTGTAAGCCAAATAAACCCTTCCCTAGCCCTGATTGGTTTTGGTTAGTGTTTTATCGCAGCAATAGAAACCTAAGGAGTGCACCAACCCATAACCTTACAAAGAACTAACTGAAATCTGAGACTCCACAAAGCTAATGAGAAGAAAATTTGGAGACCGGGGAAATAGAATTCATATAAGTTAATATAAAAGACACATTAGGTGATATTTAAAACATTCATTTCAGGATGGAGAAGGACAAAACAAGGTGGAGCTGCAGACAACAAGGGACACCCTGTGTTTTGAAGCTCCCTGAGAGGTAAGGAAATGACTAATGATTCTGCACAAGAAGGGGCAGAATTCTGAAGCAAGACCTGAGCAGGGCCCTGGGATTTGGTGCCCAGCCATGCATGGCATGATGTGGATGAGATTTCTTCATGATGCTGTTGAAGATGATATTCTGAAACAGATAATAAAATTCAAAGGAGCATTTAACAGGAGACAAATGGCTAACAGGAAAACTGTGTCATCAGTTTGATAACACAAAACATGAGATTTGATGAGGACCAATGAGTTTGGAAGAGCCCCAGATGTGGAAGCATAATCCTTTATCACTCCACAGGCAACATCTTGTGAAATGCAGCCAACAGAAGCTGAGATAAGGAAGGTGTCTTGTTGAAGACTGCTAAGCTTTATCACAGGGCATTGCTAAAATAATGGCTTGGAAGGGCTTTCATTGCTTGAATCTATGCCATCAATTCAATCATAGAGTCCATCTAACTGTATTAACCAGAAAATGTGAATTGGCTTGCTGTTAAGACAATATAGGCTGATGAACACATACCAGTGATTTTACCACTGTCATCTGTTGTCTTAGTTAGGGTTTTTATTGCAGTGAAAAAAACCCAATGACCCCAGCAACTCTTATAAAGACAATATTTCATTGAGGTGGTGGCTTACAGTTTCAGAGGTTCAGTCCATATCATCATGATGGGGAGCATGGCAGCATGCAGGTAGACATGGAGCTGGCTATATCTTGACCAGAAGGCAGCAAGAAGTCAACTGACTGTCACTGAGGGAAGCTTGAGAAAAAGAAATGTAAAAGCCTACCCTCACAGTGACACATTACCTCCAACAAGGCCATACCTCTTAATAGTGTCACTTCCTTAGGGTACCATTTTCTTTCAAAGCACCACATCTTTCTTTATTCATCAAACTTAACCAAACCATATTCTCTAGGGACTTAAAAACAGACACTTTGCCACACACATGGTGTGAAATCTGATTCACTGTTGCATTTTTTAAATAAGAATAATGCATGCACGAAGGATAACCCTGGAGAACCATGCCAAGTACATTCCATCTTTGGTTGAGTTGTTTAAATCTATTTGGATACTCTGCTCCATTTTTGATAAATTAGCAGGTAAACAGTCCAAATTATACATGAAGGCTCAAAACCTCACCTTTATAGAATATCTGAGAACAAGGACTTCGGTACAACCTTAACAGGTTAAAGCCCTCCCACATGGTTACAGTGACAATATCAAAGCATGCATCCTACTATCCTCAGTATAAAGATCAGCATGACTGAGGTCCAGGCTCACCATACTCCCTCTGAATTTTTCTCAAGAAGTATTTACAATATACTTACTGTATGGGAGTGTGGCCTTTAATCATTTTATTTGGAACTTTTCTGCGGTGATCTTGCCCACAAATATCTCTTTTCTCTGTCACCTATGTCCTCTACAGGTCAGACAAATACACCGAAAGACAGACTAATGTAGCCTGCAAATCAACATATCTCTCAACTGTATCAATCTGTTTACAACTTAACATTTCAAACACAATAGTATTTTAACTAAACCCATACTATTTCATCATCGGGCTCTGTGTTGCTTTTCTTTTGAAATAGAGGCACATGAATCCTGTTTTCCAAGTTAGATACTTAAAGGTAGTTTAAATTTTTTCTATGTTTTTAGTTCTTCCAAAATGCCAAAAAGTTGTTTTTCTCTATTTGCTAAATATCTTCCAAATCTAACCAGAATCCCCTAGCTCAGGCTGTCTGAAGTCTCACTTAGAATTCTAGAAGTGCTTTCTAATTGACTCAGTGGATTCTAGTCTATCAGGTATCCATTGTATAACTGCCACTGGGAGCTCGAAAATACAAACCTAAAATTGTCTTTTGCTTCTTCTTTGCCTTGAGACAAAAGTCTGAAACTTTTGGTGTGTAGACAACGATGCTGATACCGTCTGTCTCTTTATCACATGTCCTAGCCCAAAAGACAATTCACCTTATCTGTCGAAATCACTGCAATCTCCTAAGAGAAGCCTGATCCCTAGTTTAGTCGATTCATTCCAGATACTGCTTTTCTTGCCTGGAACATCTTAATTTTATTGCAAAATTGAAGGAATTTCTATTAAGACAGAGTTAGAGTATTACCCTTTAATATCTTTACAAAGCTTTTTTTTTACTTTTATTGTGTGAGATGAGTGGGTGTAGGTGCCCCTAGTACAGATGTGAAGCATAGATGTGTGAGGGCATCTTTGTGGAGTCAGTTCTATCCTTTCATGCTTATGTGCATTTTGGATATTGAAGTCAACACAGGCTTGTGGTGGAGTCCAGTCTACTGGCCTGGATTGCCTTCTAAAGAAGGCTTTTCTAAAGTTCTGAGATTGTTTTAGGTGCTTCATTCAAATGTTACAACTGAGTCTGTACTATGCATACATTTAATTAAATGTCTTCTAATTCTTAAATGTTCCTTATATTTGCTTCAGGGTTTCTTTTATTTTTTAGGGGGGGATGATGAACATAGTAATTGTTTTGATCTTTATGGTTTCTGAGGAGTTTTTATCTCTTTAAACTAAGAAAGT
This sequence comes from Onychomys torridus, assembly GCF_903995425.1. Classification (NCBI taxonomy): domain Eukaryota; kingdom Metazoa; phylum Chordata; class Mammalia; order Rodentia; family Cricetidae; genus Onychomys; species Onychomys torridus. The sequence goes on from NC_050461.1 coordinate 12,671,722, forward strand.
GAATAGATAAATAAATGAAATGCAAGGAATTATTTTGAGATGAAACAATGGAGAAGAATTCAAGAAATAGTAAATTGTGATGTATTCTATTTTATTTTTGATATTCATGGATAAAGATCTTTTTCTTCCTAGTCTGCCAGAAAAGAACATAAGCACTAATTGTGTACTAGGTAATAGTCAAATATAAATTATGTCACTATTTCTTAAAGAAATGTTAAAATTCATGATATATAAGTAACAAGAAAAAACTTGAATGAATTTTTGTACTCCAACTTTGACTAAATTTTGTTTATATAAAGCAATAAAGAAAGAGATAAATTTAATTTCTTATTATTCAATAGAAGAAAACATTTCATACAAAGTTTTTGGGATAAGTCATTTTCTATAATTCCTACAAAAAGTAAAACAAACAACTCTTCAAAACAATCTCTTGTTTTCCCATGGTATATTTGCTGTCAGATCCAGTTAAACTTTGTAAGTAGCCCTCCGTAGGAAGACAAACATCTGAGTGGGCTTGTATTTCTTCTTCAGTTTTGAAAATTGATACACTGAAGGCAGGGTCTGATGATAAATTTTCTTCTGAAGTTGATATTTCTAAGCCAAACCCTCTCTAACATAGTCCCCAAAACAAGTGACCAATAATCAAGTGTGTGAGAACCTGAAATATTTGTCTCATGATTGAGACAGTCATGTCTGCCTTCAAATGTTTTTGCTGGATTTAAATACAAAAATTCATCATATTGTAGAAAGAGAAAGGGAGTGAACAAATTGTGACAGTTTTCCTACACTTTTATAAATGATGCATAAAGTCAAACTCACCCTGAGTTCTTAATGGTCAATAACGTCTGCTAAATGAAAATGCTAGTCATTTTCTTTTCTCTTTACTTTCCAGGTATAGAATTTGAGCTAGATGGAAGTGTAATTTGACTCAAGGATTAACCATGTAATCACCCTCCTTCTCTTTTTGGACTAATTCATATGCCAGAAAACAGAGAAGCCTGCAAACCCCTCAGTAGCCTTTAATGTTGTTTCAGACCTTTTGATTTTTAAAAGTCTGGAATGTTTTGGAATACAAAGAGCAACTCAGCTTCATGATGTGTGATGTGAAATGCCATGTGTTTTCCTTCCCTGCGCCTCCTTTGCCTGCATTCCTGGTGTATGACGAATCCTCTCCTCAGTTTACAGGTATGTGGACTATTTTGGGTCATGTCTAAGAATTTAACATTCTAGAAAAAGCAGGAGTGTCTTAAAGGGCCTCTTCATCAGACAGTTCTGGAGATTCAGAATTACACTTAGACGACAGTTATTACTCAAAGTAACTTCATTCACATGCCTTTGTCTCAATATCACATTTGTGGACTTTGACCTCTCTTTGCATAAAGAATATTAAAAATTAAGGATTTCTAGCAAAGAACACACTTAAATAATTATCTGTATTTTATTTGTGAACACATGTAAAAATTAGGATTTTATTACCTATTATCACAATATTTCTGTTTAGGTAATCCCATACTGTATGATTCCTTAAAATTATGAGTTGCAAGTGTTCATGAACTGAGCTTTCCAACTGCAAACTATTTGTTTTCTTTAATAAGATAAAGCAGTACAATCTTCGGAGAGTGAATGTTATTTGTTTCTTTATATATTCTGCCTAACGATCCGTGATACTCATGAGGCTTCTCTGGTAAGTTAATGAGCACGATAAACAGACTTGCATGAGTCCCAAGTAAGAAAAGTCATGTGAACATTAAAGGCCAGAAATTAGCCAGAATGAATCAAATATTCCTCCAAGTGAGTAAGTTGTTTTATGTTGGACAAGTTACTTGGTAAGACATTAAATGTCTCTAGTGACATTATTAAAAATTTAGCAAAAATGTCATAATGTTCAATGATACTTGTTTGCTGGGGAGCTTATTACATGGCTGGCAATCTCAGCCTGTGTTGGGGAAAACAGGCACAGTGTAAAAATGACTGTATGTAGCAAAGCATTTGTACCTTAATTTTAATGTATTAGTTGCTAGAAAAGAAATAAAGAATAGAGTAGCATGGGATAAAAGTCACTTGTATTACTATTACAAATGGTAAAATATTCACAAGCCCAGTATCGTGCACCCAAGTACAGCTACAATGAGCTTGTGAGTGCATCAGCTGGGTCATGCTCAGGAGACACTTGTTCTGCAGTTCTCTTGACCTCCAGCTCTTATCTGTCTTTTTGTTCCTCTCTTTTAAGGTTCACTGAGGTGTGTGTGTGTGTGTGTGTGTGTGTGTGTAGTATGTGGCATGTGTGTTGTGTGTATGTTGTGTGTGTGGCATGTGGTGTGTGTGTGTGTGAATATCTGTGTCTGTGATACAGATGTTCCATTTAGAACCCAGTACTCAACAGCCACATTTTTTTGCACTTTGACCCATTATGAGTCTCATCAATCAAATCATTTTTCTGATGAAACAATTGGAAACTAAAGGTTAAAATTTTCATCTCTAGTCTAGTGAACAACATGCAAATAAAAGGCAAAATGTTATATATTCATTTGATTGTTGAGTCTTCCTCCAAATGCCTCCATCAGCCTTCATGTTCTCTCAGTGTTTCCTGCATGCCTTTGTTCACGATTCCACCAGGTTTCCCTGCATTATCACCATATTTCTCTGAGTACCATCTATGGACTTCTCTCACCTTTCATCATCTTAAACTACTCAGTGCACAACATGTATTATATAGTTTTGCATAATTTTCCTATCTAAATCTATTGCTGTTTGACGAAGTTTCAATGCACAGAGCAGCTCTACCAAACCTCCAAAACTCAGTTTTTACCCGCCTCTCTCTCTGTCTTTCTTGGTCTCCCCTTTGTTCTACAAAACAGAGATTTCCTATTTTGTTTAATTTTCCCACTTGGAAATGAAGGTTTCCTCAAGCATTCTTGGCCCTCAAAGATAAAATTAGACTGTACACTGTAAATTGTGTTTCAACTCACACACTGATTTTAATGAAACAGGAGTTCTACTAAATAATGTCCAATCTTTGCAGCTATGATAAATTCTAATATCCTCATCACGTTTCCTTTCTACATTACCTAAAAGTTCACATACTGGATCTCCAATTTGCAGTTCTCATACCCAAGAAAATACACAATTATGGCATATTCTTAATGCTGCTGATTGTGGGAAAGTCAAGGGAAAGTCCAAGTAAAACACACAGGACATTTCCTGGGCCTGGCTAAAGTGCTGCGATCATTTCTACCCCACATCATAAGATGTCCATGCAGCCACTTTTATTAAAATGCTTTTTCTCAGTGGCCACACCTTGTTTTCAGGGTAGTTCCATCTTATTCCTCTAGGTTTACACTAGGAAACCATTTTCCCCACTTCTATGTCTGGAATCCTAACTCAGCTGCCTTCAACAGTCAAGTAGGAATTTAAGTTTGTGAGGCAGCCCCCCATGATGCACTGGCATGGTCGCACCTGTAATACAGCACACGCATGCGATCCCACACTCACACACCACTGCTGAGCCACAGATGGGCCAATGTCTGACCCCTTTCTACAGTTTCAACCAAAAACCTAGTCTTCCCTTTTATTTTATTTTAAACACTCACTTCAAATATTTGTGGACCCCCCAGCTTTCTCTGAACACACTTTAAATTCATATAATAATGCTACAGTAAATTATTTTGTATCTCTAGTCCCCAAAGGAAAGCTTTGCATCTGGTGTTTCTGAACCAAGAACAGCAGAGTGAACGTGATACACGCTGATTAATGCTCTCATGTGACTCTAGCTTGTGCTCATTAGGGAGACACATTTGGCCTCTTTTGAATAAATTTCTAGCATTGTAGCTGGCAAAAGATAGGTGTGAGGACAAAGGGCCAAGCTGGAGGGAGAGGATATCTATTGGAATGGTAGGGAGGGTGATGGTGTTTGACTGGGTACCATTACCATCACCAATATGTTGGTCTCCATTTTACTTATTTTTGGAAGAAGACTCTAGAATTCGAACTATTTTGTAAAGTCCTTTTGTGTATATGAAAGTGCAAATCAACATGAGTGGATTGAGCAAAGCTGATGCCAGGACCATTCCAGTGTGAGAAGGAGGAACTCTCATCTCTACTGTGATAGTGTGTTCTTATTGTCAGTTATTGGCAACTTAAAGCACACAGTGAGAATGTCATTGTGAGGATGCAATGCAGAGCCTCTAAGAGGACATGGCAGCGTGGAGCAGAGCATGTCATGCTGGTCTAACAGAATCTTTGCAGACTCATATTCTGAGTTTGAAAGTTCCTGAGAGTCTTCTTGAATGGGCCCAGGGGTAAGGTATAGTCTTTGCGGATTTAAGTTGGTTTGAGATTTTAGAATCTATGTATAAGGGGAGGGCAAAACAAACACAGTTTTGAAACATCAAGATCTCAGTTTTATTTTCAGGTTAGAGGAACATAAATAATTATAATCATTATTTGAAATTATAGATAATATTTTATTATTTTTTTCTTAAAAAATTGTAATGTTTGGCTTATTATTTCCAAAATGGATTTTAAGAGAATAAAAAAAAGTATATATTGTTTGGATAATTCAGTATGTCATCAAATTTTCTCTATATGGAATTACATGTAGACATAGTTATATACATATAAGATATATAGCTATAAACCACATATTTTGTATTTATACAGACACATATAATTATTAGCCATAAAGAGTTTTTAGATTCATTTTACAAAAAAGGAATTTGAAACTTTTGAAATGTTCAGATTTCTGCATAAAGGTAGAAATCAGGTATGGGTTAGAACCACCAGTCCATGTAAAACTGTTTCAGTTCTCACAGATAATTTTTTTTTCCATTTAATAGAAAAGGAAAAGACATTTCTCAGCCTGGGGAGGGAAGAATCATGTTTATGTTTTTGTTTGTTTGTTTGTTTGTTTGTTTGCTTAGCTGAGTAGCAGGAGCCACTGTGGAGCTTGTAGAGAACAAAAGAAAAGTAGCAGAAAATAGCCCCAGAAATAACAGGGTCTATGGTCGATGCAGTAACCTCTACTTTACCCTCTCTAAAGAAATTATTCAAGTGAATTTTATAATTATCTTGGTGTTTACTGACTCAAGCATTATTGCTACCAGACAGACATTACCAGCATAATTTTGGTAGCAGTAAATAGTAGAAAGGGGAGATTTTACAAATGCCAGGAACCTCGGGAGTAAAGCAGGAAATGTCCACAGAGGTGCCAGAGCATCTTAGCAAATGCTTTCTCTATTTACATTGAATTAAAGTGCTTATTTACCTCAGTGGAGTGAAGCCCATAATCATAGCAGCAGTAATTTTGTGTACTGTTAAAATTTTCCAATTTTGGAAACTAGTTTTTAACATATACTTTAAAAAATTCAAGATGCATGTACGTGTCCTCACACATGCCAACTGAAAATCTTTCCAAGGCAAGGAAAAAAGTGGCATTTTGAATTATTATCAAAAAATTTCTTCTGGTTCTTCTATTCTGTAAATTGATGTTTTCTGTCCCAACTTCCCAGTCCCAAATAACTGACTCAGAGGCTCAATATGAATTATAAATGCTCTGCCAATAGCTCAGGCTTGTTACTAGCTAACTCTTACACTTAAATTAACCCGTATTTCTATTTATGCTTTGCCACATGGATCATGACTTGTTACATCACTTTCTACACATCCTGGTTGCTTGGTAGCCGGCTGGCGTCTCTCCTGACTCTGCTCTCCTTCTCATCATTCTCAGTTTGGCTTTCCTGCCTAACTTCTTGCCCCGCTATAGGCCTGTCGCTTTTGTTAACCAATGAGAGTAATACATATTCATAGTGTAGAAAAGAATTGTTACATGGCACTATTCAAACACTATTAGAGTCAGATAAACAAATGTCTAACTAGACTCTGAAAATGGTTCTAAATCTCTCTTTTCCTTGTGTGTATAAGCATTTATCTACAGTACTTATTTATTCTATAAATGTTCTGAGGGAACATAAAACAAATATTGACCAATAAAGCTGAATAAAATAATTTTAGTCTAAAATACTACAGTGATTATAATTTCTGAGAGTTAGTGTCATGTGTATCTTAAAGAAAAGCCCTAAAGCCATGTTGGAGAATCACTCTCATGCTCCATAAGATGTCAGTTATTATTCCTGCTCATATGCTATTTGCCATTCATTTTGGGGATGCAGTGCAGTGATGATGAACACTCTCTAGCTCTTCAAATACTGCTTGTTGCAAGTTCATATTTCTGGCCAACTCTGCAAAATGGTAGGTAGACTTAGGACCAATGGCAAGAGCATTACCCTTTTCCAGACTACATGTATGCTATACAATGGGCCAGTGCAGCACAAAATATAGAGATTACTAGAATGTTAAAAATAAAAACCTAAATCAGAAAATGATGCCACACAAGAATAATTCAATTTTCTTATTTACAAATACAACCTGTAAGATATAAGTTATATAGCAAGCATGTTAGGGTGCTTGTGCTGGTGGGCATGAGAGGATTTCTGGGGCTCACTAGCCACCCAGTATAGCTTTTTAGGCAAGCTCCCTGTGAGAGTCTCTGTCTCAAAACTAACAAGGTGTCTTATCTGAGGAACAATGCCTGAGGTTGACCCCTGACCTTTAAATGCACATGTACACACATGTATCATCACACACACACACAATTGGCCTGTTATGTTAATATAATTTTAATAACATGTTAATTGTGTTGAGTCCTCAGTAAACAATGATGCTTTAGGCAATTACACATATGACCAATACTCTTATCAACTTTATTCTGTGGGTGTGATTCCTGATTTACAAAAAAGAAATACATCAGCTCTATGACTTGTATACCTTGAAATGGCAAATTATTTTGGCTCAAAGATTCTCATGCTAAAACATATGATTAAAATATATTTAAATTTAAAAATTGTCTTAAATAATGAAATAAGAAAGAAAGAAAGAAAGAAAAGAGAAATAGAAACCAAACAAAGAAAAAAAAAAACAAAAAAATCCAGTAACAACAACAAAAAGCAACTACTACCAACATGATATTGCACTTGATCTCTTGTCTATGAAATCATAAGATAGAGTATAAAAGTTTTCATAATTTTTGGAATTAGGGGAATTTCAAGTCTAATTTATCTTAGGCAGATAAACTAATGCAACAGCTATCCTTGGAATTCTTTTACCTGGACTCAAGTATTACACTAAACATCTTGTTGACTAAAGAAATATCAATCAGAATAACATCTTACAGTTTTGCTTTCTTAGGTGTGAGTTTTTTAATTTTAAGTAGTTTTTGTAAAGTTTGCTTTTCCTATATTCAAATACTGTGAGTCTGGGGCAAACCCCTTTTCTCTTTTTACATGGAGTGATGACTGCGTGATCTTTAAAAAAGTGTCCACCAGCAGTCACTCATAAAGAAATAAGACAGGGCTAGTTCTCTGTAAAATGTGCAACCCCACATCGTAGCCTCAGCAGCCCTGCTCCACCCAACCTATAATATTCTCTTTTTCTTCCATAGGGAAAGAATTTTCCCAGCAACACAGATATATAATTGAGATCTCTACTACTTCAATTTTGAGGTATAAAATTGTTTTTTGGGCCCATTCCCACGTGTTTTGTAGGAACCCTATCCATGCTTGTTATTAGAGAGCTTTTATTTCTGTACTTCAAACAGTTTTAGCAGCCTCCTCTCCCTTCACTGAAACATGCACCTCATTTTTTCACGCATACCTTTAGGCCTTTTGAGACTGTGGAGTCATGACATCTCTTTTCTCCTTACAGCCCTTGTTCATTCAGAAATGTGTGAGCCCTGTGAGTTACAGCTCATATACCATTTGTTCTTCAAAACATCGAGTTTGAAATGAATTTTTCTTTCATGTGCCAACATCTTAGAAACACTAATAAATATACAGATATTCTTTATGCATTTTCCAAAGTCATCCATACATTAATGTTTTCCACAGTTTTTTTTTTAAAAACTTTTCTAGATCTCTGATAACTTAGATATTGAAAATCTCCCATTAAAAGGAGAAAGAGTCAGATACAAATGCATCTGAATAAGTGATGGAATTATGAGGCCTCAGTTAAGATGAAGTATTGGCAATAATGCAAACTCTGATTTCTAATGAGTTTAATGTGTCTTCATGAAATGCAGCAGTGTGCTATTTTGAAGTGCACCCCTGGCTATTAATCTTCAATCAGTACTAACCTGGAAGAGAAGGCTTATGTACAAGAAGCCCTCTTTTCAGTTTGTTTACCAGGGCTATCTAAAACATACAGCCTATTGCTGTTGCCCTTGGTTACCCCCTAAAGATGGAAGGCAAGTCCCTATTGCTGAAGACATCATGCTCTTCAGAAACAGGACCCAAAGACCCTTGAGCTAGAACTGACCTGAATGCCTCCTCCCTGAGTTACCAGAAGGTACCATGCAAGCTTCTAAAGGAGGGAGGAAGCCAACATTCCTACTATCTGTGATGCCTGTGAACCTCCTAAAAAGCCAGCATGACTTGATAACCCCAAAGGTACAGCGGTAGTGGCACACATGACTTGGTAGTAACCAACAGTTGTCTATTTGGACTTAAAATTCACTCAAAAAGAGGGAAACTATGCTTGCTACTAGAAACCTAGCTAATTGCTCATTGCTAGGGAAATCATGGTTGTTGGAGGAGAATCCACAAGCACTAATATACTATACCAACATAATCCCTAACAACAATCTATACACATTTATCCTTGTGCCCACAGATAAGTGTAGTCTTCACCCCTCATCATGGAAATTTCTTTATGACAGAGTTCACAGAAAACCATAATCAATCAATGTGCAGAGTTGTGGAGCCCATTCCCAATGGATACATTAAAAACAAAAACAACCAACTCTAGCACCTAAAGGCTCAGGGAACATTGTTGAACAGAGGGGTGAAAGGTTATAAGAGTGAGATGACCAGATGGATTGCCTTGAGTCTGTTGTCTAGTAATATCAGAAGATACACCCATAAAGTATCACCAATATGGCTACCCAAATGTCAGTGGAACAAGGAAAACACCAATAGACATGTCAAAATGCATGGGGAAAAGCCCACAAGGCCTTAACTCTACACAAAGAACTGTAAGTAACCAAGAAAGTCGAGACTGGGAAGGGTGGTCTTCTCCAGGAAAGAGCACACCAACTGGTTATCCAATGAGCCAGTCAACCCTGAAAACACATATACATATATCAAAATATACATGCAATAGTTTTTAGTGAAAAAATGGGCCATAAATTAGGAGAGTGGGGAGAATTTGGACAGAGGAAATGGAAAGAAGAAATGTACTTAAATTATGATATCAAAAATAAAAGTAAAGGAGTAACTTGCAAAAAAAAATGCCTTGGGGCTGGAAAGATGGCCCAGTGGTTAAGAACACTTGTTGCTCTTTCAGGGGAGCAGGATTAGCTAAGCCCTAAAATCATAGCTCACAGCTGTCTGTAATTCCAGTTGCAGGTAGGTGATCCGATGCCAGCTTCTGACTTCCTTTTTTCACACATGATGAACAGATAGAAATGCAGGCAAAGCACCCATATACACACAGTTTGTTTTTTTTTTAAACAGGGTTAGGTGTTTAGCAGTTGTTCTAAGTAAATAGAGAATTTCCCGAGCCTTTCTAGTTTCAGTTCCAATTGTACATATAGGTCCACAGTACTATGCAGAGTGCTGATTCAATTCTTTTATCACTGTAGTCTCTATGTACACTTACCTCACAGTATTTCTAGAGTATCCTATGTGCTTATGAATATGTGTTTTTAGAAAACATCAGGAATATCATTGACAGTATCTATATTTATGATTAATAGGGTAGTAGTAAATTTGTTTCTTTAAGTTAAAGTATGATAGAAAAACATATATGCTATGCTAAACTGCAAGAGGTATTTCTATATGGGCATAAGAATAGTGTGTGAAATATGCAATATGTTAAAAGTGTTCATCTAAAGGTCATAAAATAATAGACAGTTTTGATTTCTTTTTAAATTTTTTGCTTAGGCTTACTTTATTTTATGCGTGATTGTTTTTCCTGTATGTATACACACCATGTATATTCACCATGTACATGCCTGGCATCCACAGAAGACAGAAGAAGCCATTGGATCCCCTGGAACTGAAATTACAGATGCTTGTGAACCACCATACGTTGCTAGGAACCAAACCCAGGTCATCAGCAAGACCAAGAAGTGCTTTTAACCACTGATTTATCTTTCCAGCCCCTTTACATATTCCTTTTATTTTCAATATCTCCAATCAGTATAAAGTGTTTGCCTTGTTTGTGCATTTAAAAACTAATATATAGAGATATATTGAACAACTGTCAAAAACGAATTCAAGAATAAGATGCATCTGTAGTGAGTAGACTATTTCATTGATTTTATAAATATTTATTTAGAATGTTACATGGTCTTCGGATTCTTGTGGGATATGTCAAGTTTTCAAAAAAAGAAATGAAATGTGATTACTACAATTAATTGTGTAAGACATATTTATTTTTAGCATTTTGATGATAAAATGCTATGCATATTACTACAAGGAGCATGAGAAGCAGAGATGAGGAAATTTTTCCAGAATTATGATTAAAATACTTTATGAGATTAGTAGATATGGACAGCAAGATGTTGACAATCAGAGAAAAGATGTCTAAATGAAGTACCCACATCCAGGAATGGGGACAGACAGATGTGGATGAAGCATTTGGAAAAAAAGGAAGATAGGTAGATTTGAATCAATTAAAATACTATCTGAAAGCCATTGATGCATAAAAATAAACATGCCGATATTCCTGGGTTCAGTTTACAGAGTCAATAGAAGGGTAAAGCAGAGATTAAAACAGTGGCCAGTGATGAATTTTAGGTAAGGTAGATCAGAGTCACATGGTAGGTCAATAACAAAATGGGGAAGACAATGAATGTGGTTTGAAATAAGTTGCATTTGGAAAACTTTGATAATCCATTTGAAACTAGTTCATTAATCTATGAGCTGCATGGATGTGGGGCTCAGAAAAGAGGCTTTGGTGAGACAGAGAGAAAAGTGACAGTCTTTGTGAATATGGTTACCAGAAACATTGCCAGGAGTGTACAACCACTTCACAGCAAGAACTAGGGTTGACTAACCCAGCCACTGAAACTTCAGCATAATGAGAACAAAGAAAAAGACAAAAAAAATGGAGTGTTGTATTAAATTCAGGCAAATGACAATGAGAGCCAGATGTGGAGTTATGGTAGTAACAGCTGGAGGAAGCTGAGGACATTAGGGTTCCTTTCCTTGCTGCTTTATCTTTCTGAGTGTTACCAAGAAAAACCAAGTAGCATAGCCACTCTATGAATTGAGAATTCCCGGAGCCAAGTGCATGGCAGAACCATATAGTAATGCAATAGCCTGGACATACATTAATTGAGTGAAGGAATAAGCTAAAGCCTAACATATATCTTAGTCAATATTACCAATATCCTATATTAACATTAATTTGTGCCATGAAAGCTAAAAATATATTGACCTATTAAAATTAATGCAATCTATGATGTAGATGCAATGAATTTGTTCATATGCAATTTTGACATTCATACCTTGACATCAGAGGTTGCAGAGTGTGAAAAATGTATGTATTGAAACATTAAATATTATTCACTCCACTTATTTGGTGCTTTCCTTTATTTTACTGTCAGAGACAGTGGTAATGTGACTATGCTCTTGTGGTCATCTGACTGGGGACTTGAATTTACTCCAATATTTCTTTAATTTTATATTTAGTTTTTGATATTGTCATTATCTATCAAAAAGCACATTGGATTCATTATCCTAAGTTATTGAAAGAATGATCTAATTTTATTTTTTTTCTTATTTTCTTACAAAAAACTTATGAAATCAGGGCTGTGGCTACAGTTCATTGTTAGAATGCTTACCTAACACAAATGAGGACCTAGGTTTGATTCCCAGTATTGGGGGAAATTCCTTTTCAATTGCTTTTCACAAAATTAAAAGTTAATGTGTACTTATAAGAGGTCAAAAGCCGTGATCTGAAATAAAGACATTCCTAGAGCCCAGTTGTTAATAATTATTGTTTCAAAACAAATTAGAATAGCTGTTTTCTTGAACATTGATTGGGAAGATAGTGCTCATAGTTAATAAAATTTCATGAGGTCCAATGTCTGCAGGCTTCCATAATACTTTCATTCTCAAAATAAACCCATGTAAAGAAAATGTCAGATGACTAACTCTAAAATCAAGAATATTAAATTTTCATGTGTCCATTTTTCATCACAACACAAACACACTTTGAAAATTAATTAGCAATGGCTGCTGGGATCATATTACAACGTCTCTAATTCATACACACTTGTGTTAAAATATTCAAATATTCTCTTATGCTGTGCCTGTTATTGTAAATTCATTGTGATCCCAAAGGACATATATGACTTAATAGCATGGGATTGCCAGTAGATTTTTCACAGAAGAGCTTTGAAATTGGCAAATCGGTCTTCAAAGATGAGGATTGTAAAGAAAGGCCACCTCCTCCATCATGTTTTTTTCTTCCTCTAGGTATTCTGTTTAAGTCATCTCACTTTGTATGAGTTTAATTTAAAAGAATCCAAGACTTCAGAATCAGAAACAGCTTTAGACAGTTGGTAAATGAAGCCCTTTATTCTATTCATATGCCATCCTCTTCTGTGTTATTGCTGTAAGCAGGCCCTGAGTCCAGATTTAACATTATGAGAACACAGCTTTTTCTTGGCAATTTGAACTGCCCAGAAGTTGCTCCTTGTAAGTAGGTGATGTATCTTTCCACATTTTCTTCCTATCACTGGTTTAAATTCCATCTTTCTTTTGGAGTCATGTGGAATAAGATATATTACACCTGATATGTTAACCTTGCCCAGCTTTGTCTGGGGCCAGCTGGCACATGCAAATCTTGAGGCTTAGACTCATCTATAACTTACTAGCTGCTATATTCTTCAGAAAAATGTTGGAAGTAGTCTCACCATCATTCCTAATATTTTGTCACATAATAAAATTTCATATTTGGTGGGTTGGGGAGATAGCTCAGTCAGTAAGGTATTTCTTATGCAAAAATTAAAACCTGACTTTGCATCTCCAGCCCTCACATCAAAAACTTGGAGCAGAGGAATATGTCTATAACCTGTGTCTGCAATCCCCATGCTGGAGAGTGTAGGACAGGCAGATTCCTGGGGTTCAATGAGCAGCCAATCTTGACAAATTGATGAACTCTAGGTCCAGTGGGAGACTTTGTGTAAAATAAAAGGTAGGGAGCAATTGAGGAAGATATCCAACCTCCACAGGCACATGTACACACACCAACATATACACATGTTCATACACATAAACAATCACACACAATTTTACAACTCATTTTCTAAGCATATAAACTCATGACCAAGTACCAACTTTTGGCCTAGGTCAAAGAGTTTCACTTGAGAAGTAAAGATATCCAACCAAACTGGAATATATTCTCTACCTGCTCAGATTTCTTCGGTGAAAAAGAACTCTGGCCATAGTGAGACTGAAGTCAGACTAGACTGCTACTCACTGGCTGACTGTCAGCAAATGCAGCCCTTTGCTGGGTATTAAGAGAGGAGTTGTGAAGATTATAGATGAGGTGAGTCAGTTACAATCCCAAACAGTATCTCAGACCTGTCAGCAACATGGTATAGTGATTACAATCAGCCTGTGGATCTGAGGAAGTTTCCCTTCTAGCTTTCCCTGGATATCTGTGGTAAGGCTATGTGGAAAGAAAATGGCCCCGATAGGAGGTGTGCCCTTGTTGGAGGAAGTGTGTCACTGTGGGGGTGGGCTTTGATTTCTCCTATGCTCAAGCTATTCTGAGTGTCACTGTTGCTTGTGCTGCCTGCAGATCAAGATATACAACTCTCAGCTTCTCATCTAGCACCATGGCTGCCTGTGTGCGGTCACCATGTTCTGCTATGAAGATAATGGACAAAACCTCTGAAGTTGTAAGCCACCCCTAATGAAATGGGGTTTTCCTTTATGAGAGTTGTCATGGTCATGGTATTTTGTCACAGCAATAGAAACCCTAAGACAGGCCTTTTGACTTCTTGTTCTCATAGGTCAACAAACTTCATAACTGGCTCACCCCTACCTCTTCTTTCCTTTCTTTTGGCGCTTATACAGTGCCAATAGACATCTCTCTTTTTTTTTTCCTTTGAATCAATGAGTTTTTTTTCTTTACTTTATTATTATGTGTTTTAAATTTTATACATCAGCCATGGGTTCCCCTGTCCTCCCCCGTCCCCTCCCCACTCCCACCTTCCCCCCAGCCCCTCCCCTCCATTCCCATGTCCTCCAGGATCAAGGCATCTATGGGGATTCATTTAAACCTGGTGGATTCAGTACAGGCAGGTCCTGTCACCTCCTTCCAGACTGAGCAAAGTGTCCCTGTGTAAGCCCAAGGTTCCAAACAGCCAGCTCATGCACTAAGGACAGGTCCCGGTCCCACAGCCTGGGTGCCTCCCAAACGGATCAAGCTATTCAATGGTCTCAATTATCCAGAGGGCCTGATCCAGCTAGGGGCTCCACAGCCTTTGGTTCATAATTCATGTGATTCCATTTGTTTGACTATTTGTCCCTGTGTTTTTTGCAATCTTGGATTCAACAATTCACGCCTTTGCAGTTCCTCCTCTTTCTCTACAGTTGGACACCTGGAGCTCCACCTGGGGCCTGGCTGAGGATCTCTGCATCCACTTCCATCAGTTATTGGACGAGAGTTCCAAGACAACTGTTAGGGTGTTTAGTCATCTGATCACCAGTCTAGGTCAGATCAGGCTTTCTCTCGATCATTGCCAGCAGACTATAGAGGATATATCATTGTGGATTTCTGGGGACCACTCGAGCACTCGGCCTGTTCCTGTTCTCATGTGGTCTTCATTTATCGTGGTCTGTTACTCCTCATTCTCCCTTTCTGTTCTTGATCCAGCTGGGATCTCCTGCTCCCCTAAGCTTTCTTTCCCTCAAATCTTGCCCTTCATTACTCCCACTGCCGTCCAGGTTGTTCATGTAGGTCTCATCCACTTCTCTGTCATTGGGTGATCCTTGGGTCTTTCCTAGGGTCCCGTTTTCTAGGTAGCCTCCCTGGAGTTGTGTAGCAGTCTAGTCATCTTTGTTTTACATCTAGTATCCTCCTATGAGTGAGTACATACCATGTTTGTCCTTCTGAGTCTGGGTTACCTCACTCAGGATGATTTTTTCTAGATCCATTCATTTGCCTGCGAACCTCATGATGTCATTGTTTTTCTCTGCTGAGTAGTACTCCATTGTGTATATGTACCATATTTTCTTTATTCATTCTTCAGTTGAAGGGCATCTAGGTTGTTTCCAGGTTCTGGCTATGACAAACAAAGCTGATACGAACATAGCTGAGCAAATGCACTTGTGGTATGATTGAGCATTCCTTGGGTCTTGGGGGAGATGGATTCCCAATTTTCTAAGGAAGCACTATATTGATTTCCAAAGTGGCTGTACAAGCTTACATTCCCACCAGCAGTGGAGGAGAGTTCCCCTTGCTCCACATCCTCTCCAGCATAAGCTGTCTTCTGTGCTTTTGATCTTAGCCATTCTGACAGGTGTAAGGTGGTCTCTTACCCTTTACAATAGCCACAAATGATATAAAATACCTTGGGGTTACACTAACTAAGCATGTGAAGGACCTATGTGACAAGAACTTTAAGTCCCTGACAAAAGAAATTGAAGAAGATGTCAGAAAATGGAAAGATCTCCCATGCTCATGGATAGGATTAACATAGTAAAAATGGCGATCTTACCAAAAGCAATCTACAGATTCAACCCAATTCCCATCAAATTACCAACACAATTCTTCACAGATCTGGAAAGAATAATACTCAAATTCATATGGAAAAACAAAAAACCCAGGATAGCCAAAAGAATCCTGTACAATAAAACAACCTCTGGAGGCATCACAATCCCTGACCTCAAGCTCTACTATAGAGCTAACTGTAATAAAAACAGCTTGGTATCGGCATAAAAACTGACATGTGGACCGATGGAATCGAATTGAAGACCCTGACATTAACCCACACACCTATGAACATATAATTTTTGACAAAGGAGCCAAAAATGTACAATGGAAAAAAGAAAGCATCTTCAACAAATGGTGCTGGCATAACTGGATGTCAATGTGTAGAAGGCTGCAAAATAGATCCATATCTGTCAACATGCACAAAACTTAAGTCCAAGTGGATCAAAGATCTCAACATAAATCCAGTTACTCTGAACCTGATAGTAGAGAAAGTAGGAAGTACTCTTGAACGCATTGACACCAGAGAGCACTTTCTAAATATAACACCAGTAGCACAGATACTGGGAGAAACAATCAATCAATGGGACCTGTTGAAACTGAGAAGCTTTTGTAGAACAAAGGACATGGTCAACAAGACAAAGTGACAGCCTACAGAATGGGAAAAGGTCTTCACCAACCCCACATCTGACAGAGGGCTGATATCCAGAATATATAAAGAACTCAAGAAATTAGACATCAAAATGCCCAACAGTCCAATTAAGAAATGGGCTATAGAACTAAACAGAGAATTCTCCACAGAGGAAGTTCAAATGGCTGAAACACATTTAATGAATTGCTCAGCATCCCTAATTATCCGGGAAATGCAAATCAAAATGACTCTGAGATACCCCCTTACACCTGTTGGACATCTCTTTGATAGACATGAGTTTTGTGCTTGCTGCTGTGGTGAGAGAGCTGCTTTCTCCCCTCTTAACAGTCCCAACCATTTTTGTGGAGTACTGCTAGCCACACATACCATGTAGTGGATTAAACTAACCAGAGTTACTCATCCTAAAACTGAAATGTAGATATTTTGACCACAATATCTACTCTATTTTCTCTTTCTTCTCTGAAGTCCTCGATGATCATTAATGCTGCTGTCTGTTTCTGTGGTAAAAGATGGCTGATATTAGCTAAACTGGAACACTTCTGAAAAAAATCAAACTTTGAGAAGATAAAGAAGACAATTTTCTAAAATCTGAAAGTGAAATAAGGTAAAAATGAGGCATATGATAACAGCAGACTGTTGATAATTCCAAAGTAGGCAAACCAAGCATCATCCTTCCTTAGTTACTTGCAACACAAACTGTGCCTCTGTACTCCTGCACAGAGAGAAAAACCATGTAAGCACAAACACACAAAGCTTGGAACCATGTTCATAAAAGAAAACCAGCATAATTGATAAACTGTTTAAACTCAGACAGACTTGGTAGATGCATGACTTTAGGCAGGGTGAATCTTATCATTAGGTTATCCAGGGGAAATAAACATAAAGGGTATGGTTTTGATGTCATGATTTCTGCTCACGCTCTTTCATTCTGGTATCTGGAGAAATCCAGCTAGCCAAGGTCTGTGTAAAACCCTGGGGCACAGAGTACCCCTGACTGCACATGATTTGAAAACCTCACCTTTTTATTTCTGTCATGACATAACACAGTTAAAGTGTTCTCTCTCGTCGATGCTTCTCATTTGGTATTTTTGCTTATCTTTCCTAAAGGAGAGTGCCACAGTCTGTCTCTCAGTCTACCTTTGTCAACCCCTTACCTAAAGTCTATTATCCAGAGTTTAAAAAACATAGCAAAAGATGACTCTCAAATCTACCCAAACCTTCTTTTCTATGAACCCCAAGGTTACCCAGACCATTTTACTGGAAAAATCCATTAGCCTGTCAAACTCCATAACCCTTCAACAGAAATTCTCTCTTTTTTTTCAGAGCTCAGCTTTGCCCAATTTAAATTTATACTTAAAAATTGTATATTCACATTTTTAATAATTAAATGTTTGTTAGGTGTTTGGAATATGTCATGCTAGTCTGAAATTATCTCACTTAGATCATTTGTATTAAATAATCTTGAAAATGTTCACAAATTAATGGTTAAAATTCATCCAGAAAGGTTGTTGTAAAGATGCAAAGATTGTGCGTAAAAATCTAGGGCAGTAATTAATATATAAAAGGAATGTGACAAATAAATAATAAATAAATAAATTTATTAGAAGATGGCTTAGGTGTGGAATTTCCAATATTCTTTTATCATATGGAAATTTTGTACATGTATACAACATATTTTGTTCATTTCTACCTCTGACACCTTTCCCTCCTCTTCCTCTTCCTCCTCCTGCATTCACCACCACATAACCAGAAACTTCATGGACTCTCCCTCTCTCTTTGTCTTAGTGGTAGTAGCAAATTTTTACAAAATTACTTAGATTCAGTTCCAAAATGGATACACCATTTACAATCATGTTTGGTCTCTCTTACGTGTGTGTGTGCGTGCGTGTGTGTGTGTGTGTGTGTGTGTGTGTGTGTGTGTGTATGTGTGTCCCACTGATTTCAGATATTGTTGTCCATTGGTAAATGGGTGTGGGAGCCATCTACTAGATTATGAGACACCTGACAACAGCAATATTTCCAAAGAAAAATGAGTCTTCTTACCCCAATAGCCCTGCCAATAGCTCCTTAAGGTGTGGGGTAGCCTTAAGAGTGAAAGTACTGGAGTTTAGTTTGGGTTGACTTTCTATAGGTCTTATTCAGTTATCCATAGCTAATATGATTTCATGATTATTACAAGTTATAAAATGTCCAGAAGACAACATTTCATAGCTTCCATCTTCATCCTAGTCTCCTACATTTTGCCCCCTCTTCCTCAATGCTTCCTGAACCTCAGTGGGGTGGTAAGTTGATAAAGATGTTCTAATAGGGCTGAAAACTCCAAGTCATATGTTTTCAGCATCTTGACCAGATATAAGACTTTGCATTAACTGCTATCTACTGTAAAAAGAAATTTTTCTGATCAAGGCTGAGAAAAGCATGGATCTGTGCACATAAACAATCATTTAGAAGACAGTTTGATAACATTATCATTGAAATAATAATAGTAGGTTTCTCATTAATTTCTATGGCATTCCAGAACATGATCTTTTGAGCAGGTTTACAGTAGTATACATGAATGCCCTGTTGTAGTACAGCCCTCAAATCCAATCAGAAAGTGACTGGTTACTCCCATATCAGTCATTTCACTCTTGAACCACAGGGAATATCCTTAATGGAGGTCTATATTATAATACACAGAGTGCACTCTTGGTTGGGTAAGTCCATTGGTGCCTTTCTTAGTAGTATGTATAATGCCTTTTGGCATCATGAAAGCTATCCGATAGGGAGGGAGCTTCCCTGTCAGCTCTAGACTGATTTCTCAGCTCTAGACTGATTTCTCTATGTCCTTCAATAAAAGTGTATGATATCTTCAGCAAAAGGATCTTACCATGTAGTCTTGATGGGTTATCAAAAGCAATAGCAGTAACTTCTCTTGTATTGGAGATCTCTGGAGTCTACTTGACCAGTAACTTGTAGGGAGGTATCTTATTCCTAGCACTGAAAATCTTGTTTAATAATTTATGTCTTCTGAGAGTAGTAATGTCTACCCATACAGGGTACTCCTATTCAAACAGAAATTGAAAATTTTCTTTTCCCTTTGACCACCATTGTAAGTTACCTCTTGGCATCGAGACAAAAGCTTTAAAGACCCAAAGACTGTCATATGTGCATATGTAGATATTAGGACATTTTATAGTGATCTGATTTGGAGTCTAGAAATGTTAGTAGATAGAACAGAGCCATGGATCTGGGAAAACAAGCTATTGCAGTCAGTGTCCTTCTTTACTCACATGGAGCTTTCTTGTTTCTTGATGTGTGAAAACAAGTTATAAGCCACACAGATTATGCACCATCACTGTCTCGCCTCATGCTAGGGTTCTGAAAGAGGTTGTGAATCAGTGATTAAAAACAGAAGTGCCAAATAAGCTCTGGCTGGGATTGGCAAGAGTAAGCACACCATTTGTCTCCTTTCAGTTCCTTCTAGACTTGGAGGAAGATTGCTTCCCAGTCAGAGAATCTGAGAGTGTTACATTCAGGAGATGTCACTGTAAAACCACATTATAGATCTGCAGAAGACTGGCAAAAATTATTTTCCTTGGGACAAAGAGATCAGGAGTGATATTAATGCTTCATTTGGTCTACTTTACAAAAGAGAAATATTTCTAAGGAGATGTTGGTCAAAGACAACATGGAATCAGAAATAAGAATATGTATTATCAGCTAACTTGTTTTGAGTGACTGGTTTAGTCATTTCTTCTTCAGTTGGAAACTGTTAGATGTTTACTGAAAAGCAGATGTGTGTAGATTTGTCTGCATGGCAATACTCAGAACAAGAGACAGAACCAGCCTTCCTCATTTACATTGCAGTGATATTTCAAGACAATTAAAATCTGCTGTGAAAAAGTTGGACTAAAATATGAGTTTTTCATCTTAGTGATATTTGGTGTATGCATCCAGAAGAGACAGATCTTGTTACAGGAATGAAAAAAAAAAAAAAATAACAAAAAACCCACCATAGTTCAAATCCTCTTTAAAAAAAACAAAAAAAAAAACAAAAAAAACAAAAAAGTGATTTCTTTATATCACATACCCCACAATTATCTTTGCCTGTTTGAAAGACTGAGGACTCAGGATTATTTACAATACAAGAGTAAGAGATTACCACAGAACTATTCCTTACCAAGTTCCCCACCGGCTTTGGAAAGCTCCCAGAGGAAAGCAAGAGGAAGAATCTGAGACATGATTAAGGAGGCTATGGTGATGAAGTACCACAAAGATCTGCACTTTTTAGAATGTTTGGGCTCTCCAGAGGACCATTGAAAGAGTTCTCACTTTACTCATGTAGCACAGTCCAATATGTTCATTTGGGATATGACATACAAAGGGCCAGTCAATGGCTCAAAGTAGACCTTCAAAGTTATAATTAACCAACCAGCTTCAAATGAATAGATTTGTTTACTAATATGTATTTTTATATCAGACTCTTTCATAGCTACTTCATATCTGTTCAAGCCCTCTTCCCAAAGACATGTCCAAAACGATATAATTAATTCTGTATTACATGTATGAAGGGTTATTACATTGCAAACTTCCTGAAAGCCACTTAATACAATGGCTTAAATGAGATTTAAGTTCATTTCTAGTACCTTCTAGAAAGGATTATAGAGAAGTTGAGAAGAGTCTATATTTTCTAAAGAAAATTAGGACTTAATAATCGAGAAAAAATCTCTAGTGAGCAGTGTAGCTCACATAATAAATTTGAAAGCTATTTTTCAGTTTAGATAAAGTTTGGTTAAATGAAAAAACACACCTAGTTATTTTTCTTGAAGGGGCAATTATAAAGGAAACCCTGACTTATTGCTAATACACTTTAATGTGAGGTTTGTCAGGCGGGTGTAGCATGGGAAGCTGGAGTGCTCCACTTAGACTCTTTAACACAGCTTGTCTCTACTCAAGAGCCTCAAACAGGGAACTGGAGGAAAGTGGGCCTCTCTACATCACCAATTCTTTAATCAAAAAGGAGCCCACTTGACTTCTAGTATTGAAAGCAACCCCTGTTCTCAAGCGATGCGTGAGTAGTTAGAGAAATAAAAATATATATGTAACACAAAGACTGGGTGTGTGTGGAGAGAAAGATGGAAAAAGAGAGGGAGATGTGAGGAGAGAGGTAGATTGCAAGTCTGAGAGCAAGCAGGGAAGGGGAAGCATGGGGATAGGATGAAGAGGAGGAAGGGTAGATAAAGAAAGGACTGAAGAACATTTTCTCACACTGATTTTAGCAGAAGCTTTGGTAGCTATATAAACAGAACTATCCCCCAAACCCCAGAAAAACAAACCAAAACACACACACACACACACACACACACACACACACACACACACACAATTCTTCTCTCCTCAATTTTCTTAAGAATGCCAAATAGAAAGGATGCTTAATGACACCATCATTATTGACTGGGACATGTTCTCTTTTCCACAGAACCGGTCCTTGAAAAAAGTCCATAATACACATGAAGGCAACCACACACAGGCTGTTCTCTTCCTTGACTTTTCCTTCATTCCCTTGAATGGCTAAATAACTAAGAATCAAATATTGTTGCTCAAGCTATAAATGAATAAGTTGAATACTATCTAGGTACATAGAAGAAACTTGTTTAAGCAGAACTTAAGGTTGTAGTTTGAATATGATTACAATTATTCAAGATAAATATCTAAAGTTTATCCTCTCAAAAAAGGAGAAAACCCAGCTTCAGACTTTTCCTCAAATTATTGTTTGCAACTCTTTTTGTACAAATCTTCAGGGAAAAGAGATATTATGTCATTTTATTCATCAAAATCCAATAGAACGCTACATAGACCCCTTTATAAACATTGTTTTCCAAACCATATTATAAACTTTGAAAACTCTTTCTCTCATGAATTACTTAAGTTGACTGGGATGAAAATTACAAACTGCTGCTTACTTACCTCTATAATATGCCAGGTAAGAGTCCAAACTGAACTCTTAAGTATGTAAGGTTTGATAAAAAAACAAAAACAAAAACAAAAACAAACTATGCAGGACTGTTAATTGCACCAACATGTAATGCTATTAGCAGAAGCTCCAATTCACTATATTGGTGAAAACTGGTCTAAATTCTATCTACTTCTCCTGTTTTTGGTGATGGTAAACAGGGGGTGGATACTAACTATTGATTTTTGCTTGTATCTGAGAAAAATGAGACTTCTGGAATTTTTATTCAGAATTGATCAAATTTAAGGCACTTTCTGAAATGTTACTTAAACATTTTCTCCATTAGTCATAAAAGAGGACTGGAATAGGAGTATTTGCCTATGAATCCCAGCAGTAGTTGGCTGAGATAGAATATTTGTACAATGTTCCAGCACCCTTATTTAAAAAGCCAGGACAACAACTAGAAATAGTCCTCAGAGAGAAGCTAAGAAAAAAAAAAAAAGATCTCAAAGTACTGTCAGGACAGGGCATACTAAGATTCAATCCTGACGCTGACCTTGAAGTGCATACAATACGGATGTATTTCATGTTTCTGAAATATGTGGGGATCATCTTTAGAATACGTCTTGTGGCATCATGACTGACACTACTTATCTCCCACTTGTGTTTCTACCCACTGTCTCCTCCCCACCCCGTAGCCTCTTTGTTTTCTGGATTCTTAGTAGGTAACCAACATAGCTGAAATATGGCTATATACTGTGACTGAAATAATCTATTCAAATTAGATTTTATTCCTGTTTAAATTTAAAATGCAAAATACTAGTCAGAGAGAATGATTTTAGGAGGAAGTAATTATTTTCTACAGGGACGTATTTTAGTTGGGAAATAGCAGACTCCTCTATGAAGTATCAGTGTAGTAGATTTTTTTTCCAGTGAAACAAGTGCCAGCTGCATCAATAGATGTAAATTCCAACTGAAATCATGCATCTCCTAGAGGGACATGTAGGAATTTTCAACCCTCAAATCAGGTGTACATGAATACTGATAAAATCAACTTCTTTTTGTTTAAGATAATCTGACTTTTACTTTGAAGTATTATTATGCTTTGTTGCAGAAAACATAATATTTCAGCTCTAGGTTGACATGTCCACTCTAGAATATCATCACTCATTCATATAAAAATAATTCTACAAGAATGATACATGTTGCCACGACATGGAAAGGACATCTTTCTTTTCCATCCTCAACCATGGTGGCATCAACTGACTTTTAACTGGTTCTGTCTGGCACTTGGTTTGGATCTTTATTTTAGCTGCTACTGAGAGTCCTGTGCCCCTAATGGGTGAATCTTGAGTAACTGATCTGCTGTTGCTCAGCAAGGTTGGGTTTTTAGAATTCCAAGATCCAAGAGGCAGGGTGGAGCTCTCTTGGCCCTAGACTCATCTTCACACTCTGTTTCTTCTCGCTTAGTCCATCATGATATCAGGATAAAAGCACACACACACACACACACACACACACACACACACACACACACACACACCCCTGGAGACTACTCGGTAAAGTTTATCAATATCTACTAGCATTCTTAGGAAGCTTCTGTTATTTACCCTGCCCTCAAGCCAACTTCAAGAATGATGGAGAGGGGCATCCTCCGTGTAAATCATCTAGTCCTCCCCAGCTCCCTGTATTGATGAGGACTGACCACAGCCAGAGACAGTGTACTCTCCTGAGTGTCTTAATTTTGTAGTTCAAGTTCTGCAACTTTAGTAAGGATTTTGGTATGTGACAGAATATGTGAAGTGAAGAATTTTCAGGAGTAAAAATGTGTTTTGGCTCCTAGGTTAGAGGTGGGCCTGAAGTGATACGGAAATATCATGAAAGAAAGAAATTGCGGGGGAGAGTAGGCCACCTTTGGTAGGCAGGAAGCAGGGAAAATGAGAGGTCTGCACCAAAGACAATGTGACTCTTCCTCGACTTTCTTCCAGGGGCACAATTCTGCCACCTGGACCCCACCTTCTTAGTTCTACCAACTCCTAATAAAGTCATAAAACCATGAATCCATCAGGGGATTAATTAACTGATTATGTTTTAGCCCTTATGTTTCAGTAAGTTCTCAAGAATAGCTCCATTTGTGGACCAAGCCTGCAATACTTGACACTTTAGAGGTATCAGTTCACATCCAAACCATGTGCAAACATAAAGTCAAAGGTTGAAAAGGGGAAAGAGAATGTCCTAGAATATTAAAAATAGCTATGTCTAAATTTTCTAATATTCTATATTTTATTGCCTTAGCTTAAATTGTTTTGTTTTTGTTTTTTCATCCAGTGTCTATTCTACTGTGTTCTACTGTTCTACTGAGAAGGGATGTATCTATATGTGGAGGCTTTCATGTAGCTCAGGCTATCCTCCATCTTACCTCACAGCCAAGCATGACATGGAACTTCTGCTTCTCCCATCATCATTTTTCATAGCTTGAGATTCTAGGCATGCACCACCATGTATCATTTTTCATAGCTTGAGATTCTAGGCATGCACCACCATGTATCATTTTTCATGGCTTGATATTCTAGGCATGCACCACCATGTCTGGTTTATGAGGTGCTGGAATCACACTCAGAGCTTTCTTCATGCTATGGAGTATTCTACCAACTTCATTCTCAGCCCCAGACGCTGGTTTCTAACCTTTGTCTTCTCCTCCTTTGGCTTTGTGAATGATAGACAGGCACTTGCTCTGCTGCTGATCTCAGCCCTTCTCTTCCCATTTGCTTTTAAGCTTTCCTCTCTTCTTTATTCTTCTTTCCTTTTCTTTCTCTTCCTCCCCCCTTCACTTGTTCCTCTTGTCCTTCTTCCTGACCTCATTCCTCCCTTGCAAAAATTACTTGACTGTTGATATCAACGTTATGTTTCTTTCCATTCTGGAAAAGATTTGCAGCACTTTTATTTTAATAATGAAGCATCTATGCTTGGGTGTGCCTGGCTGCTTTAAGCTCATTTTTAGTAGTAAATTATAAATGTGGCATATGAAGAAAGTCTTTGTGGACTTACTACTTATCCCTTTATTAATTCATGAATCCATTCATAACAAAGCAAAACAAAACCATAAATACCAAACACAGTTAACACTAGATATTTGCTGAATGCTGATAGGATCCTTGATTGGGGTGCTTATCTCCAGTGTTTCTGATGAGGCCTAAGTGAAGAGAATAATGTAGTCAAGTGATGAAGATGAAATCAAGTGATTAAATAATCTAATGTATAATAATATTAATAATGTATAATAATAATAATAATATAACATAGAGCTCCATGGACTGATGTTAAGAGAGCACTTTCAGAAGAAGGGGTCTTTTAATTCATGTCTGAAAGGTGGACATTGCTCCACTGACATTATTTTAAGAGTGACTTATTAAAAGAATGGAAATAGAGTATATAACATATTAATTTGTAAAGAAAACTAATTTTTTTCTTAGAATGAGATAGAAAGGAGAAGGGTGAAATAGCAGTAGGAAGATAATGGTGATGGTTAATACTATCAACCTGATAGGGTCTAGGACTAGTTAGGAGACAAGCCTCTAGAGGAGCCTGTGAAATGACACAGGTCAGGTTGACTAAGAAGGAAAGATTCACCTTTATGTGGATCTTTATGTGTGGTATTATGCCATGGTATAATATCCTGAAGTGAATAAAAAGAAGAAGGTAGGCTAAGTATGAACATTCTTTTTCCTTGCTTCTTGACTGAAGATGCTATATGACGAATTGCCTCAGACTCCTACCACCATGACTTCAATACCATAAGACATTGTGTCCTCAAGCCATAACCCCAAAATGTCCTTTCCTCCTTAAATTTCATTCACCATGTGTTTTGTTACAACAAAGAGACAAGAAATGAATATTCTAATATAGAGTTTTAAATAGAAATGTGACAGTCCAATTTGCCTGTTTTAAAAATCACTCAGGTTGCTTAGTGAAGCATGGATATTGGTTGCACCAAAATATGAATTTTGAAGAGAGGTTGCTGGCTTCTTGGGCAGTCGCATTCATGTACAAGGCCAGTTGGAGAATACAAAGCAGCAAGAGTGGTAATACAGACTCAGTTAAGCAGTACATAATAGACAATGGAGGTGCAGGTGTCAAGGCTGATACCAAATCTTACTGTAGTAGTTTCTATGCTTCTGTACTTTTTATAGCTGTGTCAGACAGCAAACTGGAAAATACAATTGTTCATTTTATTCCACAGACTATATATTTTTACATCTTCTTCTAGTGTTACTCCATTTAAAATAAAACTATAAGATGTTGTGGTTTCCAGTGTTTTCATTACAAAGCAAAGAAAGGACTTTAGACCCTTCCAGCAATGTGTGAATACTTTCATGCTGTTTTTCCTATGAAAAATGTAACCATTAGAATCTTTCCCCCTGTTTCCTGGAGAAAGACCTGACATAGCACTTGAATTCTTTGGTATAAAGATACCTTCTAGAATGCCAAGAATGGACTGATTGCCAACCGTCTGCTGGATGCTGTGATGAACATAAACCACAGTTTCTCACAAGTGAAAGCTTAGATTATGGCTGAAAATATGTTTCAACACAAGATTCCAGGTGGCCCAGAAAAAGCAGCCACTGCTTATTCATGAGCTGTTTTTTTTTTTTTTAATGACTGAATAGAACCACATATGTACTCATCGACAAAGACATCTTTCCTGCTATTGTAAGCATATGTCATAATAGTCACAGACTGTGTCTATTGTGTGTATGGGTGTGTGTGTTTGAATCATATGTATTTTCTAAGGACTAATTTGCACCTTTGATTACAGAAGTCATTTACAGAGAGATTTTGGCTAGATTCCCATAAACACACAATAACTGCTGATCTTGAAGCATCCTTGATTATGGAAACTTAGTGTTGACTTCTTAGTGATATATATTCAAATTGGCAAGATCTGCTCTTATCATACTCTGATTTTCTTATATTTCCCTGCTACTTGTATAATTTTAGTAGATCACATGCATCACATGCATTGATTATTCATTGTCTTTCCCTTCATTAAGAGCTAGAACAGAGACCTCCATGCACTTGATGATGTACCTCAAGTATCTGGCACATAGCTGGCACCTGACATTTTTGCTTAAGTACTTTTTCTGGTAAATTATAGTGATATTTCATTTGTATTGAAATGTGATTTTATTTGTATGTCAATAAAGTTGCCTTGAGGTCAGAGCAAGCCAGAGCAGAAGCTGAGCAGTAGTGGGGCACGCCTTTAATCCCAGCACTTGGGAGGCAGAGCTAGGCGGATCTCTGTGTGTTCAAGGACACAGCCAGCAAGACAGACACACGCCTTTAATCTCAATACCAACCATAGAAGACCTGGAGGTCTGTACAAACAGGCAGTGACGAGGAGGTCATGTGGCTGGGTTTACAACCAATGAGAGAGGAGAACAGAAAGTTTTTAAATAGACAGGACGCAGAGAAGTAGGTCTCTTGCGGAGAGGAAGAACCGCAGAAGCAGTGAAGGGTAAGGTTTTCCGCTCTTGCTCTGACCTCGTGGTTTTTAACTCTGCAATCGGTTCTGTGTTTCTTATTTAACAAGCCAGATACATCTACAGTAAATCTCCATCCAGATGAAGTTGAAGGACGAATTCTGTAGTTAATGATTATGACATCTTTCTCTGAGAAAACAATACTTTTATGACATTCTATCATCTAGGATTTCTGCTTCAACTCTTGGGTTTTAATATTCAAACTGTCTTCTGGTTTCCACTTTTCTCCTATAGTAATTGGATGTCTAATCATAGAAAAATAACAGAGCGTTATTTTATGTGGTATTATTCTACCAACCAAATAAACATTTCCTGTGTACTGCTTGGTCTGTGGAATAATAAGCCATAAGGGACTACCTCAAAATGCAGCATACCATTTAAAACTGTGCACACTTTTTTATTCCATGTAGGCATTATATTGGACAGTTATGAGCCTGCTTGAGCTCTGTTGGGCTCTGTAGGGCTGCATCCAGGCAGTGGTTTGGAAATGCATCTGCTATCTGTGTTTCTCTGTTCCTCTGGGTCCTGCAGCTATTCAAAGTATAGTCTCCTTTTTATTTACAAATTACTAAATGTCAGTAATCACACTAAACCACACCAATACTTTTGGGGACTCTGTTTTATAACCTCTCATGTTCACTGACTGAAGACTGACAAATAGTTACACCTAACAGCAGTGATGGAAGATCTGCTTATGCTACACTTTAAGAAGTAGAGAAGTCACTATTTTATGATCCACATGAACCCCACGCATTATCTCCCAAATGAACCAATCAAGATCTACCACGAATCTGACACCAACTGAACTGTACTTAGAATCACTCTTTTACTTCTTTCCTTTCCTTTCCTTTTCTTTCCTTTCATTCCCTTTTCTTTTCTTTTTGCTGTTTCCTTATTATTTTTTTGTGATCTCAGTGAATTATGCATGCTTCTGTTATTAAATCACATTTGAGACTTCTTCTGGACTTCAAACTTCTAAGCCATAGCAGCACTTTTCTGTTAAGACATTTATACTGTATGCTGATAATAGTGATATAAATAAATGGAGCAGTTCATTTCAAAGCTAGAATCCATTCATGTCTGCATTCTGCTCATGTAAAATAGGGAAAATACTGTATGAACGTTAAAAAGAAGTGTACGTTTTAGTGTACTTCTAGAATGTTCTTGTTCAGAATTAACCAGAAGATGATCTAAAATAAAGTCTTAGAATAAAAAACATCACAGTGAATGCTAAAGTATTATAATAATTACCTAAGTATTTCCTAAACGAAGGGTGGAAATACTCATGAATTTTGAGTTCATATTGAATATTTTAGACCTTGACAGAAATATTTGGTGGTACTCTATATTGGTCTCTCAGAATTAAAACATTCTCTCTTTTTGAGGGTGGAGGAAGGATCATAAGACTCAGCAGGTGAACATAACTCACAGGTATCAGGAAGCTCCTGAAACTTGCAGTATTCCAGAAGCCCTCCCTTCACGGCTATGGAGGCAGGAAACACTTGTTCAAGAGAGGAGATTCTGACCACTGCTCTGCCAGTAAGCTTTACGGACATAGCTATTATGATGTATAGCTTGTGCTGGGTGGGCTTTAACATGGCTTTTATGATGTATAGCCTGGGCTGGGTGGACTTTAACACGGCTCTTATGATGTATAGCCTGGGCTGGGTGGGCTTTAACATGGCTCTTATGATGTATAGCCTGGGCTGGGTGGGCTTTAACATGGCTCTTATGATGTTTAGCCTGGGCTGGGTGGGCTTTAACATGGCTCTTATGATGTATAGCCTGGGCTGGGTGGGCTTTAACACGGCTCTTATGATGTATAGCCTGGGCTGGGTGGGCTTTGCAGTGGTGCAGCTGCCTTTGGAGTCACCCATGTTCTTCCAAATAATCCCAGTAAACTCATGAGTTCACTAAATTAGATGTGGATGGAAAAGGGTCATTGTTCTGTCATGTGTGCTATAGAAGGGTTAAATAGATGTTTGTATGTGTTCTTGTCTCCTGGCAAAAGTCACCTAGCATGTAGTCAAGGCAATAGAGTATTGTTAGTTTTCTTTTAAATTTTGGCTACTAGAACTCCGTTTTTAAAATCACAGCTATTACACCAATGGACAAATGTCTGAATTTGTTCTAGAAGATAAGTTGCTTCATCTACCCATCTATTTACACCCAACTTGTTAGTTAAGCTTTAGAGCATTGTGCAAGTGGTTCTATTTTTGTCAACCAATTAAGCCTTATTACACTTAACTGTACATACTATCCTGTTTAGAATCTGTATTAGCCTATTTCTGGGAAGGTAACAAGATTTCTGAGTCTATGTACATTATTTTTTTTTTTAAAAAAAGGAACTCCATTTGGCTCACAGTTTTGGAAACTAAAAGTCCAAGATTGTGCAGACCTCTAATCTATGATGAGTACATAATGGCAGATACTTCACATGAACAACACTAGTAAAAGGTGAACATGTGAGATAAGAGGACAGAGATAATTGAGGACCTGATCTGATTTTCTTGTTAAAACAAAACAAAACAAAACAAAAAACAAAAAACACAACAACAACAACAACAAAACAACTCACACTCTTAAAAACTCACTCCATAAAATCAGCATTAATCCCTTTTGAAGCTAATGATCTCATCACACAATTATTTATACATGGCCTTGATGGTTTTGCTGTCTCTCCACATCTGCAGAGGACTGGCCCTCCATAAGGTGAAACTCTGAGAAACACAATTCGGTCATACAGAAATCCCAACCGAATCTATGTCTTTTCATATAAAATTTTGTTAGCTCTTTTATATAATCACACTTTGAAAATTTGATATACAAATATCACATGTGCATCATTTCCATCTATCCTTCTCCCTCCAAATTTTCTTACAACCCCCCATTCCATTTCATATTGATGTTCTCTTCTTTAATTATTATTGTGATCCACACATGCATATATACATACATGTATTAAACGTGAATTGTTTAATATTTTTCTTATATGTGTTGTGGGGTGTATATGTGTGTGTTTAGGGATTACCACTTGGAATTGGATAACCTATCAGGAGCTGAAAACTGATTTTGCTCTTCCAATAGCTGTTGATTTTTCAGTAGCTCTTGATCTCAGGACATGACCTTGTGAAATTTTCTCTATCAATATTGACATATTGACTAGATTTGTTATTACACATGTCTGGTTTAGGCAACCATATTGCTGAGATTACGTAAGTGCAGCTTCCCTATCTTGTCTAGAAGACTCTGTCCCATGGCAGGCATCCTGGTTCTCTGGCCCTTAGAGTATTTCTACCTCCTCATCCAGGATGCTCTCTGAGCCTTAGATGTGAGGTTGTGCTGTAGATGAATTAATTGAGTTTGAATAACTCATGGTCAATTGTTTTCTGCATTTTGAACAGCTGTGGATGTCTACATGATTTGTCTTTCAGTAACATCTTCGCCAACATTCTGACATACATTTCTCTTTTTATTTTACTGTGTTCATCTGTGTGGTGACTAGATGACCCTGAGTACTTACTTCCATTCCACATCCTTTTAAAAAAAAATCTCCACTCCTTGTACTTCATAATACATATACTATTGACTTTTAAGATTAATACTTCCAATATTAAATTAGTTTTGAAAGTAAGTCGCACAGTGATTGTCAAGTAAATAATACGTGAGAAGAATGTGAATTGGACTTGAAATTGCAATCTCCATAGCACACTGGCTATATTATCACCTGCAGGTTTAGTAATAGTAAAATAAATATTAAATGACAGACTCTTATATACAATTTATTTTAAGCAATCAGACCTCCAGAGTTTCACATTGAAATTTAAATTTCTTTCTCTCCATGGGAAGTAGCCACAAAAAAACAGGAGCTAATGATATCTACTAGTAAATTAGAAATTAATCATATTGCATAGAATATAAAGAGCAATGAGAATTTTTTAATATCCAAATAAGTTACTGTTCATCTAAATTTTAAATTTTCTAGTATTTTTTATTCCTTCACTGTAAGGCTTAGTATTTTTATTTTAATGACATTCTACTTTACTATCTGCATATTTTACGCATATAGATTCATAAACACATTTAAATTGATACCTGACACATTCAAACAGATTAACTTAACAGAAAAGTATGCATTGCTGCAGAGGAAGATGATCAATCTTGATGCTCTAGTGAGTAATTAGGTATGTTTTGAAAGAAGACAGAGTAATGAAGAAATATCTAATCTAGTAATAATAGTCTTAACTGACTTTATATCTTGGAAGAAATCATGTGGACATCTAGTCACCACATAGATAAACACAGTAAAAAGAAAAGAGAAATGTGTGTCAAAATGTTGCTGAAAATGTTACTAAAATAAAAGTAGTACATTCCTGTTCTACCTAAGAACATTTCAGCCAAATACACTGAATCAGCTAAATAAAGTGCCACAGAGTCTCCATTATGAGGCTACTGATCACAGAATTGACTGCAACAGAGTAATGGATCCCTGGACAACATGTTTCAAAAATCAGCAAGCATATATGTCAGGAGGAGTCTTCTGGCAGACAGGTACATCTTCTCTATTATCTGTCTGTCTATCCATCCATCCATCCATCCATCCATCCATCCATCCACCTACCTACCTACCTACCTACCTATTTACCTCCCTACCTATCTATCAATCTATCTGTCTATCTATCTATCTATCTATCTGTCTATCTATCTGTCTATCTATCTGTCTATCTATCTATCTATTTATCATATGTATATATATAGTCAATATTTCTTATGTTGAGAATGTGCTTGTCTAATGCTGTAAATCATACAAAAGTACATGATATTTAAAGCAGAAAGTCATGATTCCTTCTATAACAGGCACAAAAATTTTCCAAAAACGATCAAACCAAAATCCACAAAAGGAATGTTCTTGTATTGTGAATTTTTCAAATAAATTTGTAAAGCAAAAAAAGATAAAGAAAAGAAAGCTATGTCACATAAGTAGTGGTACTAGATATTCCTCCTGACCCCATTTCCCCCATCTGTGTACTTTTCATCTATTTCATCGTCTGGTTTTTCTTATGTCCAGAAATCCGGGAGGAAATACAGAATGGTTCTTTTCCTTCTATTATCCATGTATCCATCTTAGAGAGGCAAAGAGATCTACTTACTTCATGTCACACTCCCTCTGTGAGCCAACATACTATCCGGATTATGGTTCACTGTGATTGGTCATCATCCACTTACTCTAAGTGGCCTGGATTATGGTTCTCTATAATTGGCTATTATTTATTTATTCTGTGTGACCAAAGCCTAAGTCTTTAAGCAGGACAATTGAGTGAGAGTACCTGCTATGCATCAAAACACAATATACCTGTGGTGTGTCTACTGATGCTTGCCAAGTAGTTAAGCACAGTGTGAATACATTTACTAAATCCTTTCTTAAGTAGAAAACATTCCATATAAAGATATTAGTTTGTTTGTTGACTGTAAGACAGATTATATATATTTAATTCTGGAAATCAATAAGATGTATTTACTAGATCTTGTGATCATTAGCAATTCCTTAAATGCAATGCAATTCAATTTCCTTATCTTTGAAATGGGAACAACTTTAAGAAGGTGCATCTACTTCCTGTAAAGTAGTAGTAATAGCAGTATTTGTAGCATGAAACCCAAAGAAAGCATTAATAATTCAAATAACAAAGAATATTTATAAGATTATTTTAAAAATCAAGGAAGAAATCAGTTGAAATACTCAACATAGGAGCAGATTGCTATATCACCAATTAAGTGCTCAAAAATCAACAAAATATCAAGTATTCAAAGAGCTATTGTGCACTGATGAAGAGGAGAGTGAGAAGGAGATCCCACAGCAGGCTGCCACAAACTAAAAGGCAAGATTGTCTTGAGTGGCAAACGCTGGGTAGTATGGTGCTGTTTTTTCATGCTATAGAATCTTATTTGTTTCCACTTGTCTACGTTTAAGATTATCTGTACAAAACTTAGAAGATTCCAAAGGATACAAGAACAGTTACATCTGTTCTTAGCTATGTATTTTCAGTCAAGCTACAATTACTGTGTTAGTTAACTATAAAATATATGCAAAGACAGTTCAGAATATTTCCTAACATCTGGATATTTGTCACCATGAAGGCAAAATATTGATATAATTTCATCCAGAAACACTGAGATCAAGTAATATTTAATGAACACCTAAAAGTTTATTAAGTTTATTTCTTTTAATAATTACTTTTTAGAGCTCAGTGTGTTTTCAGATATACATCTATTCTTCAATGTTGCTGGCTATGAAGATTATATATGCTTTAAATATGGAAGATAATGTTGTCCATACATTTTAGATTAATTTGTATTTCTTTCTCCAAGTATTTCTTAAGGGAAAGTGTATACATTTTATGAATGGCATTGACAGAGGATCAGTCATGCTACCAACTGACTGAAACAAAGTCACTCTGGCAGGAACTCTGGAAATAGAAGATTCTTAGTACCCAACTTATCATTAGTTGAGATAAGTACATTAGCCTAAGAAATCAGAAAAAAAGATGAACATGTTCTTAAACACAGTTGTTTTGCTTTCTCTGATTTTGTTATGTTCATACATTTTCCACTGTGATAAAACTAAAGTGTTACATGTTTAATATTTCAAATATTGGTTTTTATTTTTAGAAGTTCTTTAAAAACATTTGTATGTAGGTTTTTTTTGACATTTTCGTATCTTGTTTATTTTTTTGACATTTGGGCATCTTATTTATTTTTATATTATGCATTTTAGTAATTTTAATTTCCCATACTCTTGTTCTCTTCCATCTCCCATTGAAGCCTCCCACTCAACATGCACCCCTTCTACTTTTTGATCTTTTCTTTATGAATGATTCATTGAGTTCAGTTATAGCACTTTTCCCCAGTATGGGTGGGAATTATTTATGGAGCACAGGCAACTCACCATGGATTACAGCACTAAAGAAAAATGGCAAATCCTTCCCAGCAACCATTGGTCATCAATGGTCCCTCAGTGAGGGATGGTATCTTATAGGCCCTTTCCTCAGTTGTAATAAAATGATCTTGTACAGATCTTGTGCAGAAAACAAGAGTTGGAGTAAGTTCATGATTACAATGAATGTGTCATGTCAAGAAGAGATCATTGTGCTAAATGTCCCCATCATCCCACTCAATATTCATTTTGTCCCTTCTTCCACCAAGATCTCCAGAGGAGACAATGTAGCTATCTTCTGTAGGTCTGAGCACTCCACCAGCATTTGTTATTGGCCAGTTATAGATTTATACGTTTAACATTATCCACTTTGCTAGGAAGCCTGGTAAAGCCTGGGGTCTATACTCATCTACAAGTATTAGAAAGAGTATTTAAAAGACAATTTGACAATGGAACAATTTAGCAGAATAATAATAGTAGGTTTAATTTTAGGCCCAATGACTCCCAAAACCATGGGCTTTTGATCATTATTACAGTTCCTTCCTCTGGAGCAAGCCAAAAGTCCAATCAGATATTTGGTAATCCCCATAATAGTCATGCCACCACTGCATTATAGATCACATGGGGTATAAGGCACCAGTGCTCATCAATAAGCACTGGGGAAACCAGGAATGCTAATCATGCAGGATTGTCTTCTCAATGGAGGGAATGAATACCTGTTTTCCTCCCAGAAATCAGAGAGTATATGTTGCTAATTGCCGCAGACCACCCAGAGGGAGACCACCACTGCGGGAGAACCAGGGAGAAGGCTCAAGGAGAAGTCAGGAGTAGGCGAGGAGAATGACAGACAGACACATGATATGTTGATGTGCTGCTGCAATTTTACTTCTGTATAGGCAATGCTTATATACTTTTACAATCGAGGAACTTGGCAGGGGGTTACATCAGACCATTATTTTTTACAATTACTCAGAATCAGCAAGAAACAATAACAAGAGACATCCATATCTATTTTTGTGTATCACTTCCGCAGCGGGAGTTCATTGTGGCTATTGTCTGAGGGCATGATCTCAGAATTTTGTGAAATCTGTCTTGCGCCAGCGACCACATCTGTGGGAGCCAAACTCTTACCAGTCTGGGTTATATTTTACTATTATATACCCATTTGCTTTCAAAGCCGTTTTTTTCCCTCATAATTTACCCATCTGTTCCCAACTTCATCATAACTTCCTGTATATGGGAGCGGCTCTAGGTAACTTCCATCTTCGGGGGTCCACCTAGGGGCTGTCCACCAGCTCCCTCCTAAAAAGTACTGTGTGTACCCCCCAGGAAGTGTGTGCTGGGGAATTTTCTCTAACTCTTTCTCTCTAGAAGGGTCTGGCACGCTATGTTTATTCCCTTGTAACATTTTTATTTTACTTTCAGTTTTGGGCTCTCTGGCTGTTTCTGACAAGAGCTCGCGCTGCTCTACTCTAAACAGGAACGACCCCAGAGATGTATTTGAGGAAGTCTTTTGAGCTTCCTTATACATTGATCTGATAAATGGAGGTGCTCCGGATACAGGGTCATCTGGGTCAGTCATGTTGGTGCCGACCTGTACTGGTTGTGCTGTTAACTGGAGAACACACAGATAAGACATACAGAGAAAGATCATGATTAGTGCCAACAAGGACTGTCGTCAAGGCCATTTCGTTCTCCAGGGCTTCCTGGGATCCTCAGGCTGCATGACGATCGCTGATTGTGGGGGAACCGCTTGAGGGCAAGCTCCAGGAAGCTCCAACCTCAACCCTTCAGCTGCTGGGCCCCAGCGCAGCGGCATAATTGCTACAGCTACACAGGTGTCACAGCTGTGGGCGTAGCAGCTAATGACCTGGTGAACTTGGCTATCTGTAGAGCTATACCTCACCAAATTCCCCAGAATGTTTATCCAGATTCTTCATCCCTAGATCTTTATCTTTTGTTTTGTTTCTCAGTCAATAGAACATGTCATTAGGGGAGATGTCACATGTACTTTATTTTCTGCTGACTTCTATGCTATCTCAGTCAGAACAATACCAGATCCTAAGCCCTTAAGCTATTAAACCCATTTTCATGGTCACATGTACTTTGCAAAAGAGTTTTTGATATAGTCACACTTTGAAATTTATTGTGCACATGAGATTGAGATGGCTATTACCAAGAAACTTTTTCCAAAAATTTAGTTCCTAAATTTGTCTAAAATAAACTGCCTGGTGCCAGACTCCAGAAGTTTAAACCAGTCCAACTAAGTCAGGCTGAACTGAGTTTTCCTTCTTATCTCACACAGATTATTTCTCTGCTGATGCTTGTAGGGACTGTGAGACATGCTGTCTGGCAAGATAGTGAAAAGTAATGAACTCGGTACTGTAGTTTACAGAATTTGTAACTATATAAGACTACAGATGACTATTCTCTTCCAGCAGTCTGCATAGCACTATATGGCACTAACTTGATTCCTTTATAGCCTATTGCCAAGTTTCCTGGTGTTTTCAGCAACTGGGACTTACCATCAAACTCTGGTTGATAATCAAGAGCAATGACAAATGCTTGCATTGTTTTGAGTGTGTCTGGGGTCACATAGAGCAATGACTTGTGGGAAGATACCACATATGTGACATGAGATTTTTTTTGTTTAATGGTCCATGGCTTCTAAGAGGATCATAATCCATGCATGGAGCTTCCTTCTGTTTGAATTCTTCTCTTTTAGATTATATTGTTAATAAGTTTATGACATAGTAGGTTTCCACATGACTTTTTCATATATCTTTAGTTTGAGTACCTACTGTCCTCCCTGGTTCTCTCCCCTCTTTCTCGTCCCTCTCTGTTTGGACATTTGTGTAGTTAGTATTTTTACCCCTTATACTTTCATGTCTGATTTACTCTGCTACCCTTTTCCCTCCCTCTTTTGATCCCTTTCTATTTTTTCTGACCTTTACCAGCACTCATTGTTAAACAGACTTTACTAAAAATTCACATAAGGGAGAATATGTGGCATCTGTCATTCTTGACTGGGGTTACTTCACTCAGCATAATATTTTCCAGATCCACTCATTATCCCGCAGATTTCATAACTTCATTCTTTACAGTTCAATACAATCCCATTGTGAATATGTACCACATTTCATTATCCATTTGTCTGTTGATGATCTCTAGCTGGTTTTTATTTGTTAAAGTTCTTTAGAACTATGTTTTTATAAGATTCTTTGGCGTGGATGAATACTTAAACTCCAATCTAATATCCTTGCTTCTTGAATATATATGGAAACTTCTCTTTGCTGTTTCTAGGTGTGCTTGCCCTCAGATCCCTCCTGCTTGCCTCTGATAATCTCTTGGTGTCACAGAGCACTGAGTCCTGCATGTTGCACTTGCAAGCCTTCTGAAGAAGATGGCTTTCCTCTTGCTTGTCTGCTGGTTAAAGTAGAAGGAGACTGGAGAATGGGGACAAGAACACTCAGGGTCATTCATTCCACTTCAGGAAGAGCCTCAAGCATCTTTGTTCTCACCATTATTCTCCCTTCTGCCACAATAAAACTTGGCTTTTAATATTTCAAAATTCAATAGATAACAGCGGCTCTTCAACTACAGTAAGCTCTCCTCCATCTTCCTCCTTCTAGCTCAGGGTAGGACTTGGTGCTTCCTATTACTGACAATTTTGGACAAGCCTTCCCAAACTGACACTTAACAGTTCTTCCGTAATACAATCCAGTACATTAAATTCTGTCAGTTTTCAATGATTTCATTCTTTAGGATGAATCCACATTGAAATACCATTTTAATCACTTGTCTATTTTCTAGATAGAAACTATACCATTCCTAAGCAAACTAACTATGAAATATTCTGAACAGTCATGATTTCTTATCATGAAAAACAGTTCCTTACATCAACTTTGTAAAGAGAATGTAAGAACATGTACATTGTAATACAAGTACATAGCCTAAATCCACAATGTAGTCCTGTCACGTGCTTCTGGGCTCCTGATTTAACCAGAAGGTGTTGGAATGAAGAACCACTGCATAAGATGTAGCATGTACACATATAAATTAGATTAAGTGTATGTTGTAAAATCCCCCAGACACTTCCTCTTACATTTTCAGTAATGAATAAATCAGATAAAAGTTTAATTTTTTAATGTAGTTTTTAATGGAATTTTGCACAAATCAGGGAGAAGGGACAAAACACTTTAACTGGCCCTCCATAAGGTGAAACTCTGAGAAACACAATTCGGTCATACAGAAATCCCAACCGAATCTATGTCTTTTCATATAAAATTTTGTTAGCTCTTTTATATAATCACACTTTGAAAATTTGATATACAAATATCACATGTGCATCATTTCCATCTATCCTTCTCCCTCCAAATTTTCTTACAACCCCCCATTCCATTTCATATTGATGTTCTCTTCTTTAATTATTATTGTGATCCACACATGCATATATACATACATGTATTAAACGTGAATTGTTTAATATTTTTCTTATATGTGTTGTGGGGTGTATATGTGTGTGTTTAGGGATTACCACTTGGAATTGGATAACCTATCAGGAGCTGAAAACTGATTTTGCTCTTCCAATAGCTGTTGATTTTTCAGTAGCTCTTGATCTCAGGACATGACCTTGTGAAATTTTCTCTATCAATATTGACATATTGACTAGATTTGTTATTACACATGTCTGGTTTAGGCAACCATATTGCTGAGATTATGTAAGTGCAGCTTCCCTATCTTGTCTAGAAGACTCTGTCCCATGGCAGGCATCCTGGTTCTCTGGCCCTTAGAGTATTTCTACCTCCTCATCCAGGATGCTCTCTGAGCCTTAGATGTGAGGTTGTGCTGTAGATGAATTAATTGAGTTTGAATAACTCATGGTCAATTGTTTTCTGCATTTTGAACAGCTGTGGATGTCTACATGATTTGTCTTTCAGTAACATCTTTGCCAACATTCTGACATACATTTCTCTTTTTATTTTACTGTGTTCATCTGTGTGGTGACTAGATGACCCTGAGTACTTACTTCCATTCCACATCCTTTTAAAAAAAAAATCTCCACTCCTTGTACTTCATAATACATATACTATTGACTT
Organism: Onychomys torridus; assembly: GCF_903995425.1. Taxonomy (NCBI): domain Eukaryota; kingdom Metazoa; phylum Chordata; class Mammalia; order Rodentia; family Cricetidae; genus Onychomys; species Onychomys torridus. The sequence goes on from NC_050461.1 coordinate 12,711,662, forward strand.
TTAAGATTAATACTTCCAATATTAAATTAGTTTTGAAAGTAAGTCGCACAGTGATTGTCAAGTAAATAATACGTGAGAAGAATGTGAATTGGACTTGAAATTGCAATCTCCATAGCACACTGGCTATATTATCACCTGCAGGTTTAGTAATAGTAAAATAAATATTAAATGACAGACTCTTATATACAATTTATTTTAAGCAATCAGACCTCCAGAGTTTCACATTGAAATTTAAATTTCTTTCTCTCCATGGGAAGTAGCCACAAAAAAACAGGAGCTAATGATATCTACTAGTAAATTAGAAATTAATCATATTGCATAGAATATAAAGAGCAATGAGAATTTTTTAATATCCAAATAAGTTACTGTTCATCTAAATTTTAAATTTTCTAGTATTTTTTATTCCTTCACTGTAAGGCTTAGTATTTTTATTTTAATGACATTCTACTTTACTATCTGCATATTTTACGCATATAGATTCATAAACACATTTAAATTGATACCTGACACATTCAAACAGATTAACTTAACAGAAAAGTATGCATTGCTGCAGAGGAAGATGATCAATCTTGATGCTCTAGTGAGTAATTAGGTATGTTTTGAAAGAAGACAGAGTAATGAAGAAATATCTAATCTAGTAATAATAGTCTTAACTGGCTTTATATCTTGGAAGAAATCATGTGGACATCTAGTCACCACATAGATAAACACAGTAAAAAGAAAAGAGAAATGTGTGTCAAAATGTTGCTGAAAATGTTACTAAAATAAAAGTAGTACATTCCTGTTCTACCTAAGAACATTTCAGCCAAATACACTGAATCAGCTAAATAAAGGGCCACAGAGTCTCCATTATGAGGCTACTGATCACAGAATTGACTGCAACAGAGTAATGGATCCCTGGACAACATGTTTCAAAAATCAGCAAGCATATATGTCAGGAGGAGTCTTCTGGCAGACAGGTGCATCTTCTCTATTATCTGTCTGTCTGTCTATCCATCCATCCATCCATCCATCCATCCATCCATCCATCCATCCATCCATCCATCCACCTACCTACCTACCTACCTACCTACCTACCTACCTACCTATTTACCTCCCTACCTATCTATCAATCTATCTGTCTATCTATCTATCTATCTGTCTATCTATCAATCTATCTGTCTATCTATCTATCTATTTATCATATGTATATATATAGTCAATATTTCTTATGTTGAGAATGTGCTTGTCTAATGCTGTAAATCATACAAAAGTACATGATATTTAAAACAGAAAGTCATGATTCCTTCTATAACAGGCACAAAAATTTTCCAAAAACGATCAAACCAAAATCCACAAAAGGAATGTTCTTGTATTGTGAATTTTTCAAATAAATTTGTAAAGCAAAAAAAGATAAAGAAAAGAAAGCTATGCCACATAAGTAGTGGTACTAGATATTCCTCCTGACCCCATTTCCCCCATCTGTGTACTTTTCATCTATTTCATCGTCTGGTTTTTCTTAGGTCCAGAAATCCGGGAGGAAATACAGAATGGTTCTTTTCCTTCTATTATCCATGTATCCATCTTAGAGAGGCAAAGAGATCTACTTACTTCATGTCACACTCCCTCTGTGAGCCAACATACTATCCGGATTATGGTTCACTGTGATTGGTCATCATCCACTTACTCTAAGTGGCCTGGATTATGGTTCTCTATAATTGGCTATTATTTATTTATTCTGTGTGACCAAAGCCTAAGTCTTTAAGCAGGACAATTGAGTGAGAGTACCTGCTATGCATCAAAACACAATATACCTGTGGTGTGTCTACTGATGCTTGCCAAGTAGTTAAGCACAGTGTGAATACATTTACTAAATCCTTTCTTAAGTAGAAAACATTCCATATAAAGATATTAGTTTGTTTGTTGACTGTAAGACAGATTATATATATATATATATATATATATATATATATATATATATATATATATATATATATATTTAATTCTGGAAATCAATAAGATGTATTTACTAGATCTTGTGATCATTAGCAATTCCTTAAATGCAATGCAATTCAATTTCCTTATCTTTGAAATGGGAACAACTTTAAGAAGGTGCATCTACTTCCTGTAAAGTAGTAGTAATAGCAGTATTTGTAGCATGAAACCCAAAGAAAGCATTAATAATTCAAATAACAAAGAATATTTATAAGATTATTTTAAAAATCAAGGAAGAAATCAGTTGAAATACTCAACATAGGAGCAGATTGCTATATCACCAATTAAGTGCTCAAAAATCAACAAAATATCAAGTATTCAAAGAGCTATTGTGCACTGATGAAGAGGAGAGTGAGAAGGAGATCCCACAGCAGGCTGCCACAAACTAAAAGGCAAGATTGTCTTGAGTGGCAAACGCTGGGTAGTATGGTGCTGTTTTTTCATGCTATAGAATCTTATTTGTTTCCACTTGTCTACGTTTAAGATTATCTGTACAAAACTTAGAAGATTCCAAAGGATACAAGAACAGTTACATCTGTTCTTAGCTATGTATTTTCAGTCAAGCTACAATTACTGTGTTAGTTAACTATAAAATATATGCAAAGACAGTTCAGAATATTTCCTAACATCTGGATATTTGTCACCATGAAGGCAAAATATTGATATAATTTCATCCAGAAACACTGAGATCAAGTAATATTTAATGAACACCTAAAAGTTTATTAAGTTTATTTCTTTTAATAATTACTTTTTAGAGCTCAGTGTGTTTTCAGATATACATCTATTCTTCAATGTTGCTGGCTATGAAGATTATATATGCTTTAAATATGGAAGATAATGTTGTCCATACATTTTAGATTAATTTGTATTTCTTTCTCCAAGTATTTCTTAAGGGAAAGTGTATACATTTTATGAATGGCATTGACAGAGGATCAGTCATGCTACCAACTGACTGAAACAAAGTCACTCTGGCAGGAACTCTGGAAATAGAAGATTCTTAGTACCCAACTTATCATTAGTTGAGATAAGTACATTAGCCTAAGAAATCAGAAAAAAAGATGAACATGTTCTTAAACACAGTTGTTTTGCTTTCTCTGATTTTGTTATGTTCATACATTTTCCACTGTGATAAAACTAAAGTGTTACATGTTTAATATTTCAAATATTGGTTTTTATTTTTAGAAGTTCTTTAAAAACATTTGTATGTAGGTTTTTTTTGACATTTTCGTATCTTGTTTATTTTTTTGACATTTGGGCATCTTATTTATTTTTATATTATGCATTTTAGTAATTTTAATTTCCCATACTCTTGTTCTCTTCCATCTCCCATTGAAGCCTCCCACTCAACATGCACCCCTTCTACTTTTTGATCTTTTCTTTATGAATGATTCATTGAGTTCAGTTATAGCACTTTTCCCCAGTATGGGTGGGAATTATTTATGGAGCACAGGCAACTCACCATGGATTACAGCACTAAAGAAAATGGCAAATCCTTCCCAGCAACCATTGGTCATCAATGGTCCCTCAGTGAGGGATGGTATCTTATAGGCCCTTTCCTCAGTTGTAATAAAATGATCTTGTACAGATCTTGTGCAGAAAACAAGAGTTGTAGTAAGTTCATGATTACAATGAATGTGTCATGTCAAGAAGAGATCATTGTGCTAAATGTCCCCATCATCCCACTCAATATTCATTTTGTCCCTTCTTCCACCAAGATCTCCAGAGGAGACAATGTAGCTATCTTCTGTAGGTCTGAGCACTCCACCAGCATTTGTTATTGGCCAGTTATAGATTTATACGTTTAACATTATCCACTTTGCTAGGAAGCCTGGTAAAGCCTGGGGTCTATACTCATCTACAAGTATTAGAAAGAGTATTTAAAAGACAATTTGACAATGGAACAATTTAGCAGAATAATAATAGTAGGTTTAATTTTAGGCCCAATGACTCCCAAAACCATGGGCTTTTGATCATTATTACAGTTCCTTCCTCTGGAGCAAGCCAAAAGTCCAATCAGATATTTGGTAATCCCCATAATAGTCATGCCACCACTGCATTATAGATCACATGGGGTATAAGGCACCAGTGCTCATCAATAAGCACTGGGGAAACCAGGAATGCTAATCATGCAGGATTGTCTTCTCAATGGAGGGAATGAATACCTGTTTTCCTCCCAGAAATCAGAGAGTATATGTTGCTAATTGCCGCAGACCACCCAGAGGGAGACCACCACTGCGGGAGAACCAGGGAGAAGGCTCAAGGAGAAGTCAGGAGTAGGCGAGGAGAATGACAGACAGACACATGATATGTTGATGTGCTGCTGCAATTTTACTTCTGTATAGGCAATGCTTATATACTTTTACAATCGAGGAACTTGGCAGGGGGTTACATCAGACCATTATTTTTTACAATTACTCAGAATCAGCAAGAAACAATAACAAGAGACATCCATATCTATTTTTGTGTATCACTTCCGCAGCGGGAGTTCATTGTGGCTATTGTCTGAGGGCATGATCTCAGAATTTTGTGAAATCTGTCTTGCGCCAGCGACCACATCTGTGGGAGCCAAACTCTTACCAGTCTGGGTTATATTTTACTATTATATACCCATTTGCTTTCAAAGCCGTTTTTTTCCCTCATAATTTACCCATCTGTTCCCAACTTCATCATAACTTCCTGTATATGGGAGCGGCTCTAGGTAACTTCCATCTTCGGGGGTCCACCTAGGGGCTGTCCACCAGCTCCCTCCTAAAAAGTACTGTGTGTACCCCCCAGGAAGTGTGTGCTGGGGAATTTTCTCTAACTCTTTCTCTCTAGAAGGGTCTGGCACGCTATGTTTATTCCCTTGTAACATTTTTATTTTACTTTCAGTTTTGGGCTCTCTGGCTGTTTCTGACAAGAGCTCGCGCTGCTCTACTCTAAACAGGAACGACCCCAGAGATGTATTTGAGGAAGTCTTTTGAGCTTCCTTATACATTGATCTGATAAATGGAGGTGCTCCAGGTACAGGGTCATCTGGGTCAGTCATGTTGGTGCCGACCTGTACTGGTTGTGCTGTTAACTGGAGAACACACAGATAAGACATACAGAGAAAGATCATGATTAGTGCCAACAAGGACTGTCGTCAAGGCCATTTCGTTCTCCAGGGCTTCCTGGGATCCTCAGGCTGCATGACGATCGCTGATTGTGGGGGAACCGCTTGAGGGCAAGCTCCAGGAAGCTCCAACCTCAACCCTTCAGCTGCTGGGCCCCAGCGCAGCGGCATAATTGCTACAGCTACACAGGTGTCACAGCTGTGGGCGTAGCAGCTAATGACCTGGTGAACTTGGCTATCTGTAGAGCTATACCTCACCAAATTCCCCAGAATGTTTATCCAGATTCTTCATCCCTAGATCTTTATCTTTTGTTTTGTTTCTCAGTCAATAGAACATGTCATTAGGGGAGATGTCACATGTACTTTATTTTCTGCTGACTTCTATGCTATCTCAGTCAGAACAATACCAGATCCTAAGCCCTTAAGCTATTAAACCCATTTTCATGGTCACATGTACTTTGCAAAAGAGTTTTGATATAGTCACACTTTGAAATTTATTGTGCACATGAGATTGAGATGGCTATTACCAAGAAACTTTTTCCAAAAATTTAGTTCCTAAATTTGTCTAAAATAAACTGCCTGGTGCCAGACTCCAGAAGTTTAAACCAGTCCAACTAAGTCAGGCTGAACTGAGTTTTCCTTCTTATCTCACACAGATTATTTCTCTGCTGATGCTTGTAGGGACTGTGAGACATGCTGTCTGGCAAGATAGTGAAAAGTAATGAACTCGGTACTGTAGTTTACAGAATTTGTAACTATATAAGACTACAGATGACTATTCTCTTCCAGCAGTCTGCATAGCACTATATGGCACTAACTTGATTCCTTTATAGCCTATTGCCAAGTTTCCTGGTGTTTTCAGCAACTGGGACTTACCATCAAACTCTGGTTGATAACCAAGAGCAATGACAAATGCTTGCATTGTTTTGAGTGTGTCTGGGGTCACATAGAGCAATGACTTGTGGGAAGATACCACATATGTGACATGAGATTTTTTTTGTTTAATGGTCCATGGCTTCTAAGAGGATCATAATCCATGCATGGAGCTTCCTTCTGTTTGAATTCTTCTCTTTTAGATTATATTGTTAATAAGTTTATGACATAGTAGGTTTCCACATGACTTTTTCATATATCTTTAGTTTGAGTACCTACTGTCCTCCCTGGTTCTCTCCCCTCTTTCTCGTCCCTCTCTGTTTGGACATTTGTGTAGTTAGTATTTTTACCCCTTATACTTTCATGTCTGATTTACTCTGCTACCCTTTTCCCTCCCTCTTTTGATCCCTTTCTATTTTTTCTGACCTTTACCAGCACTCATTGTTAAACAGACTTTACTAAAAATTCACATAAGGGAGAATATGTGGCATCTGTCATTCTTGACTGGGGTTACTTCACTCAGCATAATATTTTCCAGATCCACTCATTATCCCGCAGATTTCATAACTTCATTCTTTACAGTTCAATACAATCCCATTGTGAATATGTACCACATTTCATTATCCATTTGTCTGTTGATGATCTCTAGCTGGTTTTTATTTGTTAAAGTTCTTAGAACTATGTTTTTTATAAGATTCTTTGGCGTGGATGAATACTTAAACTCCAATCTAATATCCTTGCTTCTTGAATATATATGGAAACTTCTCTTTGCTGTTTCTAGGTGTGCTTGCCCTCAGATCCCTCCTGCTTGCCTCTGATAATCTCTTGGTGTCACAGAGCACTGAGTCCTGCATGTTGCACTTGCAAGCCTTCTGAAGAAGATGGCTTTCCTCTTGCTTGTCTGCTGGTTAAAGTAGAAGGAGACTGGAGAATGGGGACAAGAACACTCAGGGTCATTCATTCCACTTCAGGAAGAGCCTCAAGCATCTTTGTTCTCACCATTATTCTCCCTTCTGCCACAATAAAACTTGGCTTTTAATATTTCAAAATTCAATAGATAACAGCGGCTCTTCAACTACAGTAAGCTCTCCTCCATCTTCCTCCTTCTAGCTCAGGGTAGGACTTGGTGCTTCCTATTACTGACAATTTTGGACAAGCCTTCCCAAACTGACACTTAACAGTTCTTCCGTAATACAATCCAGTACATTAAATTCTGTCAGTTTTCAATGATTTCATTCTTTAGGATGAATCCACATTGAAATACCATTTTAATCACTTGTCTATTTTCTAGATAGAAACTATACCATTCCTAAGCAAACTAACTATGAAATATTCTGAACAGTCATGATTTCTTATCATGAAAAACAGTTCCTTACATCAACTTTGTAAAGAGAATGTAAGAACATGTACATTTGTAATACAAGTACATAGCCTAAATCCACAATGTAGTCCTGTCACGTGCTTCTGGGCTCCTGATTTAACCAGAAGGTGTTGGAATGAAGAACCACTGCATAAGATGTAGCATGTACACATATAAATTAGATTAAGTGTATGTTGTAAAATCCCCCAGACACTTCCTCTTACATTTTCAGTAATGAATAAATCAGATAAAAGTTTAATTTTTTAATGTAGTTTTTAATGGAATTTTGCACAAATCAGGGAGAAGGGACAAAACACTTTAACTAATCTCCAGGAAAGAGAAAGCTTAGAGTGATTAAACTCTAGGTGAGAACTTTTAACTCATGTGTATTCTTTGTGTCTTGTTAATGTTTTCTTGAAGGGACAAAAATATAAGAATCTATCTCTCTAGTGTGTTCCACTTAATTCTGCTTAATGTGCAGATTTAACCACTTTATCTGTTCCATCTTGTGGTTTATTCAATAATGGTTAATGGTTATATATTTTGTTTAAAGGCATTATTCTATTGAAATTTGAATATATTCTGCAAAACTCTGCCAATTAGTGCAGAAAGTGGAATAGGAGGCATGTCTTAGACACTGTATTTCTTGGTTAACTTGTTGAATGATTGCTTTTTCCTTGATGAGAGTCGAGCACAGTAATTATTGTAATTAAATGCAAACACAAACAATTTAGCTATGGCAGCAGACTTGCTGAAAACCAAACCATCAATACACATAAGACACACGCACGCACACACGAGCACACCTGCGTGCACACACACACACACACACACATATCCACACACAATGTGTGTGTGCATACACCTCACCTACACCCCTGAAATATTTAATCTGGTATGCAATTATTACTAATTTTACAAAATAATTCTGAGACACAGAGTATCATTAAGTCCAAACACTTGTTTGCTTATCTTTATTTTTAGAGCTACAGAAGAAGTGCAAAAGAGTGTGGCAGCTGTGACCAACCAGAGTAAACACTAACATTTAATTTAAACCCGAGTTTGTAGGGCCTTGGTATGTGAGCATTCATTATCCCATTATACTGAATGCTGAAGTTTGAGCCTCAGAAGCATATCTCAGGTTAGAAGACTTGGGCCTAAGGAACTCTACTGAAGTTATAACATAATAATTGGTGGGCTTGGAAGACTCCATGGGGCTTGTCTAATGTACCTTGGTCTTTGGTGTCTGCTTCCTGCTGGAGTGTCCTCCCTAGCCTTTCCTCTACCCTTTCCCCAACTCTAAACCTTTCTTTCTTTAAATTCTAGCAGACCCCACCTTGAGAAAACTGGTTGCCATCAAATGCTTTCTCATCTCCAGTCAAATCTGTTTTTCCCACAGCTTATTCATTAACTGCAGTCCTACCTTTATGAATTTATTTAAAACAAGAATAATTTCTTTCTCTTGAAAACTATTTATGAAGACCAAGCATTGCCTGAATGGCTTCTCTGAGCGAAATGTTGATAGATTCTACACTTAATACTCACGGGACTGGGCTTTCATTTTCACCAGTTTGCATTACTCTGCAAAGTCTTGGTTCTATCCCAACATGGTCATTTCTGTTGGGCATGACAACATACTTGACAAATGGAACTTAAGAGCCATGTGATGCAGTCTGGCTCATTGTTCCAGCATATCCAGTTTTCATGTGCTTGGGCAGAACATGGACACAATCCAAGTGTGGAATGACTACCACTCATGACTACCCAGGAAGCAGAGAGCAAGATAGGAAGCATCCAGGAACTGCATGCCTTCAAGGACCTAACCCTTGTGACCTCCTTCCTCCAGCTAATTCCAATATAGAAGTTTCCACAGTCTCTTAAAATCGCACTAGCACCTAGGGACCAAAGAGTCAAAACTTGAGCCCTAGGGAACATATCCTATCCAGCCAAGGACAATCACGTATCTCTTGTTAGATTCCTAGTCCTGAGCACCATTGTCCTGGTACAGTTGCACTATAGAAAAGAAGACATTTAGATGGGAGGAGTGTAGCTCAGTGGCAGAGATCTTTCCCAGCACCCCTGAGGTCCTAGTTTTGAACCACAGCAGCAGGGAATACAATGGGGTAGGGAGAGATTTCTGGCTTCATGGCCACATGGATATTTCTTTATCTGTCTCATTATCTCATCTCAGCTCCAGGTGAGCAGAGGTACCCATTGATTTTCCTACATTCTACTATAAAATCATGCTTTTCTTGGCAGTTCTACTTGTGTGTTTATTTTGAACTAAACCAGTATTTATTTGTGAAACTTTGTCTTGTGAAGTGACAGCATAAATGTAATGAGACTTGGTGGGACAGAGAGTGTTCAATATTCAACAACATCTTTTCCTCTTTCTTTTCTGGGCACCCAGATTGGCCACATGCATTAATTTTCTAGAGCTGCATATAAAAGCCCATTGACTATGTGGTTCAAAGCAACAGAATATTTTTCTGCCACAGTTCTAGAGGTTAGAAGTTTGCTGTCAGTGCATTGGTATCTGTTGCCCATTCTCAGGGATTTTAGGGAATCTCTGTTCCCTACTTCTACCCTGGCTGTGATTGTTAACAATCTGACATTCACTGCTGGTTGGCCCATTAGTCCCAGTCTGAACCTGCATTTTTGCATGATTTTCCTTTATGAGCTCACATGGCATCCCTTTCTAAGGGTGCATTTTACTGGCTGAGGGATGGACTATGCTCTTGTATAACCTCACCACAACTTAATGATACTTGAATGATCGTTTCCTAAATAAGGTTGTTCATGATTATGTTAGTGTTTTGTGACACCTCCTGTTTCAACCAGGTAAATACCCACCGGAATCTTTTCCTTTCTGCTGGTGAAATAGAGTAATGAGAAACTGGAGCTGTCTGATGCAAGGATGTCAGGCTTTTATCTGATGTCCCAAGTGCTTTAGTTTAGCTTTTGAAATAAGCAGGGAATAAGTACATTTTACATCCAGATTTTATACATATTTTTAAACAGATTTACCAATCACTAACTATATATCTGGATTGATTCTTGTTTTACCACTTCCTACTTGTACAACTCGTTCAGTTTTTTAAGTGTTTGTGCTCTTCATATCAAGGATGTAATTCCTTTCATTGAATAAGTTGTTTCTGAGGCCATTCTGGATACAGAACCTAGTCATGTACAATTAAATTCTTCTTTCCCATGTTATTCCAATGTGAAAGATAAATGCTAATGTGTAAGTAATTAATGATATGAATATGTGATGTTCATAGGTATGTTGGCTACAAAGAAAATAAAGAAGAAAACCCACAGATTAAGTAGGACAGGAGATCATCTCATGTTAGTGGTCAATAGGCCCTCTTGGATGGAGTGGAGGTTTTGGTTTGTCTGAGACAAGAGATGATCAAATGTCACCCATCCGTGCAGGCTAGGGAAAAGTTCAAGAAGGTTCAAGAAAATAACTCAAAGTGTTCTGTTCAAATAGCAGGGTAATGTGTTCAGAGCATAAAGATGAGGAAGAGGAGAAGTGTTATCTGGAGGCAGGATTTCGCCTGGACCTGGTTATAGGGCTCAGTATAAGCCACAAGATTTTGTACTAAGAGTTTTAGAAGCTGATGTGTGCAAGAAGCTGATTTTGTAAGCAAGGTAGTCACGTGATCTGAGCTTTGCATTTTTCAGTCTACCTGGAAACTCTGTGGCTAGTGGACATCTGCAGTAATACAGATGATAAATAGCAATGAGGCAGACACAATGGTGTCAGGACGTGGTGAGAACCTAGTAATGTTATGGATCAAACTCATATGTGAAAATTCAGAAAAGTACATAGATAAGTCAGAATTACAAAAGCATTTGCAATCACAACAATAACAAAATCTGGGAATACTTTTAATATTTAACTTTTTTTTAGTACTTGGCTCACAATATTATTCCTGGTGATTAATAAAGTGTGGTAAAATAATAATTTTAACCTCTTTTTTCATCTGTTGGTGCCCAATAAATGATGTAAAGTAAATAAAGATTATAGAATTCAACAGTCCTAAACATGATAGAAAATGAGAATTCTGAACACTGTTTTTTAGTGTGTGTGTGTGTGTGTGTGTGTGTGTGCGTGCGCGCGCGCGCGCACGCGCGCACTCACACAAGGATAGAAGTCAATCTTGGGTTATACTACCCAAGACATTCATCTTGATTCTGAAGACAGGGTCTGTTATCTGGATCTGGGGGTTGCTTATCAGGTTAGATTGGCTGCCCAACAGCTCTGGGGCTCCTCCTGTCTCCACCTCCCCAATGCTGTGATTACAAGTATGTACTAGTACATTCAGATTTTCAGATAGGTTCTGAATAGCAAACTCAGATCCTTATGCTGATGGGGCAAGTGATTCAGAGACTGAGCCATCTCTCTAGCTCCAAAAGCAAGGTTTGGAAATGAGAAAGAGATGGACTTATGAAGTACAGGTGGAGCAACAACCGAAATAGAGACTGAGCTTCCCTGATGGCATACCCTGGATCGGAGGTTTGGAGTGAGAAGTGAGTCTATAAGAGGGATAATTCACATTTATTTGAATTCAAGTCCTCCATCCTCATTCAGCAGTAACTTCTAAGCAAGTGCAACCCAGTCCATAACCAAAGGGAAATTTTCTCTGGTTCACTTTAGCTGTTGAGAATAAAATGGAGTAATTATTATAAGCCAGGTATAGTGACTGGCATCCAGCCTTGATCACAGTTTGGTCAAAATAGCCAATGGAAACAAACAAACAAACAAACAAAATTGTACACTTTATTGTACCACCTTGAAGTATGAAAGGAAACAAAGGTTAAAACAAGAAATAGGACCATCTATTCTAGGAACAAGGCATGGTGGCACTCTCCCCTAATTCTAGCCCTCAGAAGGCTGAGGACACGAAAATTACAAGCATAAGCCTAGTTGTCCCTATGTAGGTAACATTACGGCTCAAAAGCCAAAAGAAACCTAATAAAAAGTAAACGAAAGACTCATGTATATATAATAACATGTATCATGTGTACTGTACATATATGTGTAATTTATAAATGAAATAAATAGTATGATATGTCATATCAAAAGCCATGGCTGAGAATCTATTGGCATTTTATAGGTGCTTGGAGAGATGCTGTTTTCTTTAACGATGAGACCCCTGGGAGGTCAACTGTGGGCTAGGATGAGCCCCACTCCCAGAACTAGCTGGGCAATGCAAACTGAATTTGATGAGGACAAAAAATATATCCGAGTTGTGTGGGAAGGAACAGGAAGGTGGGAGGGATGGTTATGTGAAGAGTTGAGATTTGGAAAGGATGGGTGTGTTTCCATGATATTCCAAAAGAAGTGTAGGTCCGTTGTTTTAAAAATAAAATAAACATAGAATGAAAGGCATGAAATCAAGAGAGGACGAGAGGGCATTTTGGGGAGAGTTATGGAGAGAGTTGCAGGGAGGGACGAAGAGTAAATGCCATCATAGTTCATTCTATACATGTACAAAATCCTCAAGCAGTTTAAAAAGGGCAAAAAGAAAAATATCTAAATTTTAAAGCATTATTGACAGCATTAAAAATAGGAAAAAGTGCCGGGTGGTGGTGGTGCACGCCTTTAATCCCAGCACTCAGGAGGCAGAGGCAGGCGGATCTCTGTGAGTTCGAGGCCAGCCTGGTCTACCAAGTGAGATCCAGGGAAGGCTCAAAGCTATACAGAGAAACCCTGTCTCGAAAAACAAAAAACAAAAAACAACAACAACAACAACAAAAAAAGGAAAAGGTATTGAACCAAAGGGATTCTTTAAATATAAATTAAAATAAATTATTATAAGAATGTGTGAGAAAAGTGAGTTACTCAAGTGTAAGCTTCACTACTCGTGCTACATTATTCGAGACACTAAGCATTGACCTGGAGTTCTGAGAACAGGGAAAATAATAGGATTCAATTATATATAAAATAGAATATTCTTTCCAGTGCTAAAGGGCCATATTTAAAGATCTTTGACAATATTAATCAAAATGTGATTAAAAAATTCATCCTAGGTAAGATTTTATAAAAATTGTACTTGCTGCTACATTGGTAACCATATCAATATGGAGTGGCTCATTCTGTTTGCTAACTAGCTTGACTGAGTCAGTCATCCCACGACGTACAGTATACATGCACCAAATACTGACACATGGAGAGTTTGAGTTTGGAGAGAAAAAGGAAGGGGAAATGTAATTAAATCTCAAAAAGAAAAACAAAAAAGACAAAAACAAAACACGCAGCCAGCTGTGGTGGTGCACTTCTCTAATCCCAGCATTTTGGAGGTAGAGGCAGAGGAATTAGGAGTTCAAAGTCAGCTTGTCCTAAGCTTCATGACAAGTTTGTGGTCAGCACAAGACCATGTCTGAAAAGGTAAAAGCAAAAACAGTAAACCACATCATGCTGAACACTGTAATCACCTACCTATTTTCTGTAAGTGTAAAAAAATATATATAAATTAAAAATATTAGTGACTTAAAACATCAATAACAATTATTTGATAAAGTTACATTTTGGTTAAGGTTTGGCTTAACTGTTCTTCTTGGGTTCACGTGGAGCTTTTTGAAGATTTCAGTTCTCACGAGGACAACATGACTCCAGTCTCTGGCCAGAGCTATTGGATGTTTTCAGGCATCTTTTCCTATCTCTATATTTTCTCCATTTTATCTCTGCAGCACGGGGGCTTCAGGACAGCTAGGTAATTTACATGTAATCCAGGCTCCTATGTCAAATGTGCCTGGAAAAACAGAAAGACAGAAATTCTATTTTTCTTCTATTTTTTTTTAGGTTTTTAATATGCAGAAATCAAGATAGAGGTCTAGTGTGATGCTGATTGTCAGAGGCTGGGAAGGGGAGGGGGAGGGAAGTTTGGAGAGGGCTCATTGGTGAATGGATTCTGGGTTTCCTGAGTTATAGCAATATGGAGCAGGAAGAAGGGGTAGTGTGTTGCTGGATGGTCCAGTGATTATAGATCTGGATGATGTGCTATATGATTTTGAAACTGGTAGAAAGAATATTGAATATTTTCACCAAAGAAATGATGCATTTTTGAAGTGCTATATTTAACAAAATTATACAATGTATATATGCATTGAGACATCACATGATACTTTACTAATACCTATGACATGTTTTTTTAATGAATCAGTTAAGAACAGAAAGCTTTAAAAAATGGCAGAAAAGTTTTTCAAATACCACAGATTCCCCCACATACTCTGTAGCTTTTTCCCTACTTATAAAAAAATTAATGTAATATATCTATCATAGCTATTGGTGCATTATTATTAAATTACTCTCCATATTTTATTCTGGATCTCTTTGCCTTCTCCCTTTTAGTGATTACTAGTAAGTTGTCTCATAGGATTTTATCAACTGAATCTAGATGATGTTTTTCTAAGAGCTAGACTGGGACTGCATTCATTTGGAGAGGATATTTGTTTATAATCCAACAAAGAAACTAGACATTATTGACTGTGTTAAATTCATTTACCTTCACAGGGGGATATTTTGTAGGTTCCTCTCCACAAAGTTATATTATTTCTCTTCATTTATTGATTGAAACAAGTCACCACATCTGAGGAATGGGATGTATGCTTTGCTTCCTCTTGGAGCATTCAATGTGAGTGTGTGAGTGTTCACACACACACACACACACACACACACACACACACACATATATATATATATATATATATATATATATATATATATATATATATATACATACACACACACATTTACAAGTAAGTGATATATGTCACAGTGGGGAAACACTCCTCTCAATTCAATTTTCAGTCATAGTAGGATGTACTCACAGGAATTAATTTTATAGTTTGGGTTGTATTTCAGTGACCCATTATTTACTCTATTACTCAAATTTTGACCACTAGAAAGTCTTTTTTATTAGTCAATGTAAGGGGGGGGTGAAAGAGAAGGAGAAATTATAAAAAATTACTTACTTGTCCGGTTCTAAAGGGCCTTAGTATATGCCATCTATGATTAAGAAATAAGCAGAACTGACAACCAGTTTGTGTTACATATATTATTTAGAAAACTGGAGGCAGCTGACTGTTGGTTTAAATGCGGCACTTTTACTGTTCGAGGAAAGGTCAGAGGCATGACAAAACCCAGTATCAGAGCTTTATTAGGAGGGTTGGGGGAAAGAAAAGAGTAACCAGGTCTGGGAAGAGGCATGTGCAGAGGAGGAGGGGGGAGAGCAGAAGAGAGGGAAGGAGTCTGTGTCTGGCTTTTTAAGGATTCCCCTGCATATGTGCAGGCGGGCTTATGGAGCTATGCCATGCATGTGCTGATTGTGTGACCACACTGTGCGCATTTGCATAATCATGCAACGCACTGATGATGTGAGACATAAGACCACTTACTTAGCTACTAAACTGCGCATGTGCGGCCACGCAGGTGGAGGAGCAGCAGAATCCTAACAATGATGTCCCTATATGACTGTGTCATTTAGAGCAATAGACAAAAAGAATCACCAACAATTGTGTCTTAAGAGTGAGACTGATGTGTTGAGTGGGAACTACCCTTTCCCCCCAGTTTCTCTTTCCGAGGGAAGTCCCAAGTAGAAGGTTGTTAACATAAAACACTTGATAAAGAGTTTGTTTTTGTTAAGACAGGGTTTCTCTGTGTAGCCTTGGTTGACCTGGAACTCACTCTGTAGACCAGGCTGGCCTTAAGCCCATAGAGATCCGCCTGCCTCTGCCCCACAAGTGCTGGGGTTAAAGACGTGAGTCACCACTGCCCAACGTTGATAAAGATTTTTGAACATTATGACATGACATAGATTCAGAAATAGAATTTCCACTTAGCAATTGACTAAAATTAATTAGTTCATTAGTTATCTTTGTTGTTAAAATTTAAGTGACCATTAGAAATTTCATTGTTACAGAGAATATAGTATTTCATATTATTTATAAATCTATAGACAGAGCTTTTGAAATGCCATGGTTAAATTTAGACATCATATTTAAGTATCTGAACAGAATTTTCTTCTTCCTTATTTTAAAGAAAAAATATAAAAAGACTAGTATGTATTGTCTTGGTCTTAGCAAATTCATGCAAATTTCTCTTCTAAGAACTAAATAAATATCATTTAACCATGATTCTGTAGAAAAATTAATGTTCATTTCAATTTAATCATGGAAAAAGTCCTTTATGCTCACTTGTCTTTAATTTGAAGGAAATTTCTGGTTTTGCATTTTCTGTAGCGGTGCTCAGCAGGGGCCCAGTTATCATATGTACAACAAGCCTTATTGGAACCTCAGTAATTTATCACATCACAATTTCTCATGGCTGGAAATGAATTCTAGGCCAACATGTTCTGTTTAATAACTCACCTTTAAACATTTACATTAGGGTTGGGGATTTAGCTCAGTGGTAGAGTGCTTGCCTAGAAAGCACAAGGCCCTGGGTTTGATGAGAGTCTTGAATATCTCCTTTACTTTGTCCGTGTGTTAGATGTTCCTACAAAATCATGGCTGTGTTTGTGTGCTAGGTGCTGAAGTCTATGAACATGTTATTGGTCTGAGGGTGAACATAAATAATGCTAGACTGGCTTCTGCTCCTTGCTAGGAGTCTGGTCACTTCCATTCTGCCTGTAGAAATCCACCCTTAAATCTCAGTTTTGCTTTAATATGGCTGGTTGTCCTGCTTGGGGGTTGGAGACAGGCTTGGTGGGAAAAGTCTGTGATGGAGAAAAGAAATCCTTAAAAGACCAGCTGTTCTTAAAAGTTTACTGTTGCTTGAATCTTGTGGTAAGTTTTCTTTTCTTCAGCTTCTAAAAAAATATGAAAGAATTAAATGGAAGGACAGTAGAACACTGACAGGAAAGAAGGGGCTTGTTGACAATTTGAAAATGAGTCAGAGATCATGGCTTGGGGGTGGGGGAGAGAAGAGGAAAATAGGTAGGTTAACTAAAACCAAAGATTATGACTGAAGCATTATGGAAATTCAGTAGTTCATAAGTTAATGCCAAAATGCAACTTAAAGTTCAAAGTGAATTTCCCTGCATGGATGAACATTGTTTCTTCCAGAAGACACAGGTTATTAAATGAAAATACAGTGCAGGTCATGAGAAACCTCCTTACATGCTATTGTTTAGAGAGTTCCCAGGAACCTCCAAAACAGCACAGACTATTGCCGTATCCCTTGGCTGCCCACCATAACAACATGACAAGACCCAGAAATGTAGAATGTGTGGGATGTTCTGATGGGGGAGATCTTTGGTGAGTTGGGAGGGAAAAGGGGAGTTATATATGATCATATTTCGTTGTGTGTTTATAAAATGTTAAAATAATAAAGGAAAAAACCTGTAAAAGTGAGTGAGTTTAGAGTAGCCTCTAAGGATATTTGTGTTATTGAGACACAAAAGTAAAGAATTATGTGTGAACTCTAAGAGCGTTGTTTCCAATGGTGTGATTTGAACAAACTTGTAGAAAAAGTAAAGGCCTACTACCTTTAGAAAACGGATCTAAAACGTACCTCTGTCTTGCATTCACCTCAGAAACTCAATACTTAAACAGTATTACCTAGGAGAGCTTAAATTTCAAAACTAATGCCATAATCAACTAAATTTGAATATTATTAGTAAGCTACTATAGGAATAATCAGTTTTTGATCATTTGACTAACATGTATTGATTTAGCATTGATTCTATAATTACTTATATATGTTCCTAATATAAAACAGTTATTACATGATGCAGATAAATGTGGTTATATTAAATGTACTTATTGGAAGTCAGAAAAGTAATTGTTCAGAGTCATTTCATTTAAGACAAAATAGTACTGTGATTTTTCAATAATTAATTATGATTAATCAGAAAAACTCAATTTTTCTTCAGTCATGGTTTTCTTAACTCATTCCTTAACCAAATGCAATAAGAATTAATTTCGAGTAGTCACTAACTCTGGGTACTATTACCAATTGATCTTCTAAGGGGACTAAATTGTTATAATATATTTGAAGAATGAAATGCTATAAATATATTAAAGCATCCACTATAGACTCACCAGATGCAATATTATAGAAACTGAATGACTGTTTCAATGATCCCTTTGTGGCATCACCCAATCATCAGGACTCCACAATCATCCCCAGTCTGTCAATAAAGATTACTGGGCAGGTAAATGGAGTGTTTTCATTTTGGAAAAAAAAAAAAAGTCTAGTAGTAGATCCTAGAACCAAAACAATGTCTTCTTCCCCTACATGTCTGACCGAATCTGAACAAAAGCAACACTCATTTTTTTATAACATCATATCCTGTCAGGTCCTGAAATCACCTATGCTGCAAAACTAAAGCTGAGCTTCCCTTCCTCTGGACAGACAGAGCTATAGCACAGATCCTATAGCTTATATAAAGCGGTTGTTAAAATAGCTACCTATAATTCTGACAACCAGGAAGAGGCCCATAGTATAGATAGCACTTACTATCTGAATCCGGTAGCATAAATTAGTTGATTATTCACTGAGCATCACATCTCCCCTTTTGAGTTTATAATAATATTACAAAACTGGTCTCTCTTATTATTAAACATGGTTCTGTGCCTATGTTTTGATAAAATAAATGTTGACAGATGCAATGCATATTCTCAAAAACATGCCCACTCTGATTTCTCTTTCTTTCTACTTCTGTTGGTTAAGTGTTTATCCCTGATCCTGTCTCAGAGTTATGTTTATTAAAAAAAAAACAGCTATAAGACAAATATATGACTGTAAGAAGTTCAGGGTTCAATGTAGCCAAGTGTCCAGCACAGTTAAATTAAGAATTACTAATTTTGTGACCCTTTGAATTCCACTATGTTATGGTTATTCCTGTTCTACAGATGTGGGAAGTCACGAGGGCACAGATGAATGCTGTACCTTTACTTGATAATCCATGTTAGTGGTTTCTTTGAATGATGACTACTTTCAAATCCATGGGTTTCACTTCTTCTATGCCTTTTTAGGGTTTTGATAAAAATGATTGATTCAATAAACCTGTCCTGAATACCAAAAATGTACAAAGTACTATTTTAGGTTCCAGAGATTTGGAAAAGGACACAACAAGCAATCCTGCCTCATATGTGACTTCTTGACTGTAAGGACCAAGGGTAGAAAGGAGAGTTTGCTAATTAAATTGCAAGATAGTCACCAGGCACTTTAAGACCCTTGTAATTTTGTATTTTCTTGGTACATCTGGGGGGATTGTCTATGTCTGAGGTTTACACTAACAGATATGAAATAATAAAATGCCAAGCCCTGTCTTTGAGCCCAAACAACCTCTGGGGATATATACTTCACAGATGTCTGGAATTTGTGCAGTACTTCAGAAACCCTTGGCATGTCCTCTTTCTGACTCTGTTCCCTGCTGCTTCGAGGTTGGCCAACACTGAATGGTGGGCATAGGCCTTATGACAGTGCTTGGCTTCCTGCCCTCATAGTTTCTTTTACTCCTCATCATTCCTGGTCCAGCGAAAGCTCGGCCTCAGGAAGAATGGCTCACGTACACTTGAAAAGCAGGGAGAACTATCCTGTTAGTGGTGTAAGCTTTGGACCTGAAGGAGGCAAAAGTTGGCAGGTAGATAATGGCTCTCCTTTCTTGGTTCTGGACAGTGTCTGAAAATGCAGTCATCCCCAGGTGGATTCTGAAAGGATGATTTCTCAACATTAATCAGTGAGTCACATCTGGTCCCAAGCAATACCCATCTCACGGGTTCACCCACTGGCATCTGTTCCTAGCTTTTACCCTTTTCCCTTTCCGTCTTGGTGATTCATACACTCTCATTAATCATTGGCTAGTGAAATTTTACCTCAGTCTCTCTTTTCTGGGAACACTGATATACTATACACATCACAATATGGCAGTGAAAACAAGTGAGCTGAGAAGGATGTGATATGAGGGTAGAGAAAAGGTGATCTTGTTTCTATGTGTGGGTTGCTAGGTGAGCCAGCAAAATGACAAGGAACACTTGAGTTCTTAGATTTCATTTCAAAATATGACTATAATTAGACAGATGAGACTGGATACAGTTTGGAAGATGGCAGAATATGAAATGTAAGAATGAATTCACCCTTTATAGATGTATTTACAGTGGTAATCTGATGGTAATTCTTAAAAAGAAAGTACAAGGTAAGGCTAAGAAATCAGATAATGGAAGACAATTCGAGATGGATAATCACAGATTACCACACATGGGGTAAGCCTATAGCAAGCCAGAGCTTCATGAAGGGGACAGAGAGAGGAAGAACCATGTTTGGAAATGCTTCCTGTTTTGTTACACATCAAAATCTCCCTGGATTTAATCCCCAACATCTCTCTCTCTCTCTCTCTCTCTCTCTCTCTCTCTCTCTCTCTCTCTCTCACATACACACACACACACACACACACACACACACACACACACACACACACACATGGAATACACTTCATTTTTTTTAAGGTCATCTTTTTATTTGCTATTAAAATATTTTTCATCTATTATGTTATTATTATTATTATTATTATTATTATTAGTTTTAATTTTATACATCAGTCATGGGTTCCCCTGTCCTCCCCCTCCCGCCCTCACCCCCACCTTCCCCTCAGCCCCTCCATTCCCATGTCCTCCAGGACCAAGAAACCCCTGCAGATTCATTTAAACCTGGTGGATTCAGTACAGGCAGGTCCTGTCCCTCATCTCCCCCAAGACCCAGCTGTAGCACTCTTGGGCATATACCCAAGGAATGCTCAATCATACCACAAGGGCATTTGCTCAGCTATGTTCATATCAGCATTGTTTGTAATAGCCAGAACCTGGAAACAACCTAGATGTCCTTCAACTGAAGAATGGATAAAGAAAATATGGTACACTTCTTTTTTGTTAGCAGTACTAGAAATAAATTAAGTTGGTAATTACTTAAAATACATTTTCTTAAATTTGGACAATAATGAATTCCAAGGTGTCAGGGAAATGATGTATTTCTATCTGCACAAGTTCCAGAAGACCTGAAATCAGCGGTGAGAACTCCAGGTTGAACTCAAAGCTAACGTGGAGAGACAAAGGTCATGCTTCCTACATGGAACTGGGCCTGCATTGAGCCCTGCAGTGGGAAGCAATCACTCCCATGCTCTCTAGGTTTGCATGAAGCTACCCAGGCCTTTCCCGTTGTGTCCTGGAGTACAAAGGGAAATGACCTGATGTAAAGACAGGTGAGACCTGCAGGAGTCTTCCTGCTGAGCTAAGTTCAGTGGAAACCAGCTTTTCCTTTCTTACCAGACCACCAGTTAGCTCATGTCCATAAAGAGCACTGTTCAATCTTTTCAACAAGAATGGGAAATAGTGAGCAGGAACATCGTTGGCGATCTGATTAGAGTGAAGTCGTCTGTCTTGTTGCTGCTGAGAATTCTTAGAATATACTTTTAGCAGCATAAATTATGGCTGAGATTAATGTGCTAGGGAATTCTCTCACTCAAAGGACTCACCTCTCTCCATGTTTATGGGAAGGGAAAGAGGTTACAAGTTTCAATGTCCATAAAAGCTCACTTGAGCATGTGGTTCTGACAGGCCTTGTGGGGGGGGGGAGGGGGGCATTCCCTCTACCTTGTTAACAACCATTAGATTACACCCCTAAAGCTAGTCATCAAGGTCTATTCCCTTATTTGGCCACTTCCTCCTCCTGAAGCTGTTCAAAGTGCAGCAATCAGAAGCCCCTTTTGGCTCACCTAATTAACATGCCCAGTTAGAATTAAACACCTATCCTAACATAGGGTTTCCCCTTGTACCTTTAAAAACTGCCATTTCCCTATTTGCCACTTCTTTCTCCTCTCTATCCACAGGCAGACTTTTGTCTCACTCTGGAACAAATTCCCCTGCCCCTTGTTCCCTTCCTTTCTCCCTCATCCTCTGTTGTGGAGGCCCACAGAGGTTTCCTAGTGAGATCTGAGCTTCCTTTACCTTGAAGGGCTGCATTATGGATGGCTTGACCAAGTGTGTGGTTACCAAGTGATTGGAAGGGTCTGCACTTGGCTGTGCCTCTTGCCTTGCTCTGCCCCTTGGCCTTCCTATAAAAAGTTCTTTTGAAGAGACAGAAGGGGCTGGTGGATATTGATCCAGATCCCCTTGAAGCTATCCTGTGTCTTTGTCTGTCTTCTCCACACCATCTTTCTATCTAAATATTTCTTACCCTCTCTCCTCAAGAATACCCTGGGAAAAGTGGGAGCTGGCTTCCCACACTCTGTCTCCTGTGTTTGTCTCTTATTCCCCTCCCTCTGTCCTTCTGGGGTAAATAAATCCCCTTTGTGCTGAGTACTTGGTTTTGGGGGTCCTGAGCCAATACTTTTCCTTTCAGTGTAAAACAACAATCATAAAAGATCTACGATTTTTATGTGTCTTCCTTGAAGGTTTTCCTATTTGAGGTCTGTATCTCAGAGGCAAAGACACAATACAGAGTAAAATGCAGGGCCAATTTTTTTCATAATTTCAAAAGGAAAAAAATGTTACCTCTAACATTTCTGTAACTTTACTTAATTATTAAAATTATTTAACACCCAGAAAGAACCTGTCTAGAGGACACTAAAGACAGAGAACATTGGCTGACATGTTTGTCTGTAATAGCTAAACTAAACACAATTTGAAGAGTAAAAGCAGACAAAATTAGAACCAGAGAGAAACAGATTTTTGAATTAGCTGACCAGAAATTTAAAATAGCCATGATTAATATGATAAAGATTGTCAGGGAGAAAATCCAACAAGTAAGAACAGAGCAATAATGTGAAAAGATTAAATATCATAAACTAGAATTAGAATAAGGTATTCTCATCATTAAAAACCGAAAGCAACAAAGGGAAGCAGAATAAAAATAGAAATTGAAAAAAACCAAACAGAGCAAAACCTGCCATTGAAATAGAAATGAAGAGTGTTTCCGAGGGCCTCACGGGAGACAAGAAACAGCTCAGGAAAGAGCTAGAAGATATGCTATTAGAGACTCCCACTGCAAAGAGTACAGAGAATGAGGAAAATACAATAAATATCCCCAAACTGAGAGACAATTATGAAAGGGAATTCCAGAGGGGAAACAAACAGGGAAAGGAACAGAAGAAATTTTTGCGTAATAATGACAGGGGTTTTTCTAACCATCAAACTCCCGGCCCAGGACTGTCTTTAGACAATCAGACACAAAGAGAAAATCTCAAAAGAGGCCAGGGAAGATGCAAACCTTATCTCCAGAGAGTGTGTCTTCAGAAACCACACAATCAAGAAGAGAGTGGAAAGGAATATTGAAAGCTCTAGAAGGAAAATATTACTAACTCAGTCTTACACCCAGAGAAATCTCTTCAAGAGTAAATTAGAGCTGAAGACATTCTCAGTCAGATAACCCTTTAGGGTGTTACTAAGAAGTCAAGTTACTTCTTCTAAGTCTACTTGTAAACGAAGACTTTAAGCAGTGGACCCCTGAGACTCTGTCACTCCAGAAGATAGCTGTCTTAGTCTGCTTCCTATTGGTATGATAAAACACCATGACAAAAACCAACTTGTGTCAGGGAAGGGCTACATTGCTTATATTTCTACATCACAGTCTATCGCTGAAGCATGTCAAGGCAAGAACTCCAAGTAGGATCCTGGAGTCAGGACCTGATGCAGAGGCTACAAAGGAGTGCTGTTTACTGCCTTTCCCCTTCATATCAGTGTGGGCTGCTTCCTTAAAGTGCCCAGGACCATCCCAGAGGTAGCCCCTTCTGTAGTGAACTGGGGCTAATTACATCAATCATCATTCAAGAAAATTCTCCACAGGCCAGTCTGGTAGGAGCATTTTCTTAGTTGAGGTTTCCTCTTCTGAAATGACTACAGTTTGTGCCAAGATGACTTAAAACTAGCTAACACACTGCCTCAAAGCAGAATATTGTCATCTACATCTATGAAGATGTTTGATCAGAAGTGTGTAGGTCTCTATCCATCCGTGATACTTGTTTTTTTTTTTCCATAAGAGCAAGTTGTTTGAAGGAGATGAGGCCAGCATTATAACCACTAGAGTATCATTTAATAAAATGAAACTCTTTATTTTTATTATTCATTTTTTTTCACTTAATTAGCATACAAATAATGGGTTCATTTTCACTGTGTATGTAATTATACATTGAGTTTGTTTATGTAACCCATTTCCCTTATTTGTTGTTCTGTACTTCTCTTTCAGGGTCCACCACTTCTTCACAACTCTGCCAAATAATTGTCCCTCAGCTTTCTTGTGAGTACATGTGTGTGCATCTGTGCATCTGTGTGTGTGTGTGTGTGTGTGTGTGTGTGTGTGTAGCTGAACCCAATGCCCACCATTTTCACTGTGACTACTGAATACAGTCTCAGCAAGGACTTTAGGCTTTGCTGTAGAGCCTCTCACTCCCTGGCTTCTGCTCACACGAAGTGTTGTAATAGTACTACTCTGCCCACTCTATCCTCCCCCACCACACACACACCCCTGCCTGTGTGCTGTGAACTATGCAGCTGCTATCACCAGAACTTGGCACATACACCGCATCAGGTTGGAATACATCTTCCCACCATCTTCCTCTTGGTTCCTGCAGCTCATTATGCATATCTAAGCCCAGGTGTTATTCACTCACGTTCCTTCCCGCTTTCCATCTTGTTCCTCCCATGACAGCAGTTATCATAATTGTACCCCTGTCACAGTTGTGCGGTCCATTTTAATTACAACTCCACAAAACCAGAGATAGAATCTGTTTGTTTTTGTTGTTTATTCCTTTGACTCTAGGAATACAGCTGGCACTGCTAAATAATTTTTAGAACAATGATAAAATAGAACAACACATATACTTTAACAGTGTGATTTCCTTTGTTTAAAAAACTGAGACATTAGAATGATTTCACTTGTCTGTGTTTTTAATCATAGGTTAGGTAAGTGGCTGCCAGCGAAGAAGTACCATGTCACCAAGGTCCTGATTTTGTCTGCTCTCTAACTATTGCTTGAACGTCTAATCAGAAAAATCTTAATTGCTCTGAAGCTCTCTACTCTATTAGGCTGAAACTTACTTCTGAGGCGAGAGGGAATTTATTTATTTATTTTGGAGATTGCACCAAACTTGGAC